>NC_064631.1:232643446-232963624 GCF_023864275.1 Schistocerca cancellata
GGGATACCATGAAGCATGAAGTATTGTACGAATGTTGTTAAATGCTAAGTGCTCCATAACGGTAACTGCCCAATCGCAAGCTGGCATGAGTTGATATATTTTATGCGCGAGATACACCACAGTTCGTATGTATCTGAAAAAAGTTATATTTTAAAACCGACAAGACCTATTGATAAGCAGATCATCATTAACAACCGCTTTCCATCATCAGATCACCTTGAAGTATCATAAAATTATTTACAGGAGACATGGTTATACACATCTCAACTATTGTGTATGATTTATTGAAATACGTTTCTATTTTGGGTGTATGTAGATCATCTTCCGCCACTAGGCAAGTATTCATTCTAGCACATTGCTTTCTGTTATGTTAAACACAGTTCATTTAACACTGACTTAACAGGCAAACACCAGAATTTATATTCCGTGTCATCAAAAACGGATGTTTACACATTTCAGTCAATTTTAAGGCAACAGAGTTTCGTACACCAGAAAGGAAAAGGTGAAAATTCGATCGACGATTTGTCTAATGCTTGAAGATGGTTTGCATAGAGCGAAACGAGTATGGTAGCACATATCAGCAAAATTTATACAACAGTTAATGGCGCGGACAGACACATCTTTCATTAGTAGTGTTAAAACGAGGAGCTCCGTCATGCAAAAAATTATAAATAAATAAGTAAGTAAATTATAATTGAAAGTTCTAGACCTTTCATGAAAATGACTTTTTTTTCAAATATTTATGAGCCGTTGGGTCAGCATCCGCACTAAATATATGTCATGTTGGGAACAGCCACTGTCCGAAGCGTTAAGCACTTACAGAATCTTCGTACAATACTTGGTACCTCACGGTATGTTCACGTGACACTTTTCCCTTGTTTTGCATGTTGGAGTCCAAGCTCCATTGTTTGTCCAAATATTTTAGAATTACGTTACATCTTTATGTGTGAGAACAGTACTGCACGTTGCCTATCGTTTCGCCGCCAAAATAATTTTTTTCCAATGTGACTTCATTAAGATAATACTACGGAAACTAGTAAATGAATGACTAAAGTCGTACTGCAGCACCTGAGCGGTCGTGCTCTTATTTATTTTTTTGCAACCATTAAAAAGCTGTGTAGGACTTTCTGCAGAAAATTTATCATAGAGCGGTTAACGCGAGTGGTTCTGCAGACAAAGTGTTATAGGTAGCAAGTGCGTGGAAGGTGTTTGCGAGAGAAGTTGGTGGCTCCTCCGGCGGTAACTTGCTGGCCGTCTGACTTCCCCGGGGATTTACTGCTCCGCCTCCGGACACGGCCGGCTGGCTGCCCTCGGCATCCGCGCGCGGCGCTCTCGGCTTCGATTTCGCGTTGGCACCTCGGCCGCACCTTGCGCACGCACAGTGGCTGGGATGCCCGGCCGCCCGGCGTCAGCTGGTCATAACTCGCGCCCCCGGCGCCAGCCCACTTCCTCCCCCGCACTTCCACCCCCGCTGGCGCCAGCAGCGGCGCCGCCCCCGTCCAAATAAAAACCGACCGGCCGCGGCCGTGATTTGTTCCCGCCGCCCCCGCTGTATTGTACTGTCGGCCGGAATTGCTCTTTGTGGGCTCCGGGCTCGCTGCTTTCCCCTGCCGCCGCCGCTACGAGCCGCTCCGGCACTCTGTTACGCTCGGATAGACGCCACAGTAAATTTCCAATCACGCGTGCGAGACTGGATTTAGTATGTAGCTAATGCTGCCCTGGAATCATTGAACATCTACCTGTCTTCAAGGAATAGCAAAAATATATTGTAAGATACCTGACCAGAATCTAAAGAGAATGCTCTTTTCACTCCATCATAATAAAAATGAACTTAACTTGTTAAGATCCTACACTTTGACCGAAATTCACTGATTTTCTCCGGCGTGTTTAAAAAGTTTCGTCCTGAAGATAATTCCATATACATTTTCATCTGACCGAAGTAGTCAGTGTTAACTGATCAGACATATATTATAAATATGGCTTTCGAAATACGAGGAGCGTTCAATAGATAATGCAACAAAATTAGTATCAGATGCAAACCGCGGAATTTGTTGGGACACATCGAGCAATATTACTATTTCAGCCCTTACTTTCATCAAGTTCCGATACGTGGCGATGCTATTCGTAGCCTTTAGAATGGAGTCTGTAACGGGGAAGTGTTCCAAGCAGAGAGCGATCATTAAGTTCCTTTTGGAGGAAAATCAGAGCACTGCATCTTCATTGCCCAACTACCGAGACCTGGTAGCAAACAAAAGCACTGTTAGTCGTTGGGCAAGATGTCTGTCATTATCACTGAGCTTGTTCGCTGCTGGCACGTCTCCATCGATCTTTGTGAGACGATTTTCGATGCCGGCTTGTCTTCTTCGCATCTTTGGCGGATGGCTGTATAACTGCGGGCTGCAGGGGCTTGAGGTTGTGGTATCAGCTGTGTGAGCGACAGTGACTTGTGGCGCTGGCGAGTGGCTGAGTCGGTACGACGGAGGAGCGTGGGCAGCTGCTGCGGCTTGTTTAGCCGTTTGAATGCAGATCCGCTGCCGACGGTGAGTGGGATTTCCTTGAGATCTGAAGGACAGACTTCCTTCACGTCTGTTACATCTTACTCAAAGTGAATGAACTGGAGTCGTCGAATTGTTCCTTGGTTGGCTCTGTTCATGGCTCAAATGGCTCTGAGCACTATGGGATTCAACTGCTGTGGTCATAAGTCCCCTAGAACTTAGAACTACTTAAACCTAACTAACCTAAGGACATAACACACATCCATGCCCGAGGCAGGATTCGAACCTGCGACCGTAGCGGTCGTGCGGTTCCAGACTGCAGCGCCTTTAACCGCTCGGCCACTCCGGCCGGCGGCTCTGTTCATGTTAACTGAATACCCGAGTGCACTTAAAACTATGTTGATTGGTTCAGTTAATTGTTACTGTATTTGGTCTGGCCGCCTGATATGATGATGGTATTTAAGG
This sequence comes from Schistocerca cancellata, assembly GCF_023864275.1. Taxonomy (NCBI): domain Eukaryota; kingdom Metazoa; phylum Arthropoda; class Insecta; order Orthoptera; family Acrididae; genus Schistocerca; species Schistocerca cancellata. The sequence continues at coordinate 232,646,407 of NC_064631.1, forward strand.
GAGTGCTAGCTACGCACAACAAATAGACATGAAGCCGTGCTTGATGCGTAGCTAGAGGTCATGCTAAGTAGTACGTAAGCCTGTGCCTGACGTTCAAGAGCGGTCCGAAATAATTTTCCCTATTTCCCTGTTTTATGTTCTTATTTCATTTGTTTGTTCTACATAATTGGCAAATCAAATTTTAAGAGTCGTACTGGGCAAATGGTCACGTAGGTTACTTCTGCTTGGGTTCACTTGTGCCGTGTATAATTAAAGGTTTATTTATAACCAGTTGGGCTATGGTTTGTGTATCTGATGAGCCAGAATGTTGTCTGCCGCTGATGTGTTTATGTTTCAGATAATTGGCAGTGGTCGACGCGAGAAAAAAATGTGTGTGTGAAGTCTTATGGGACTTAACTGCTAAGGTCATCAGTCCCTAAGCTTATACACTACTTAACCTAAATTATCCTAAGGACAAACACACACACACACCCATGCCCGGGGGAGGACGCGAACCTCCACCGGGTCCATCTGCACAGTCCACGACTGCAGCGCCTTAGACCGCTCGGCTAATCCCGCGCGGCGACGTGAGAATTCTCCGATCGGGGTAACACGGTGGAAGAGGGAAATTTAAGGACCGGGATCGGTGTCTGTGGTTACGTTGTAGCGTTGTGGTTTTTCTGGAAGCTTAATTGTAGCTAAAAGTTGAGTGTAATTCCACTTTACCTTCTGATCCGTGAATCTCCTGTATCTGGTAGAACCTTTCGGTCTGCTCGCGTCGATCACTAATTTTCAACGTAAAATTGAAACGGCTCCATTTTAAGACAATTTAATGTGCTATTATTATATTCTGGCTATGAAATGTTTGTGAACCTCGTACCTGTGAGTAATACTAAAGAGAAGCTTAGTTGAGTGAATTAATCTGATAATACTTTTAATTTGTTACTTTTGCTTAAGATCAGTGCGTGGAAGATGTCTTAGTTGTTGGAAGCAGATTTAGAATTGGATATGAGTTAAGTGAAAGCCAGTCACGAAGCATTCAGTTCGTCAGTTAAATTTGATTATTGGTGGTTTTATGAACATTGTTCCAATTAGTGAAAATTGGTTGAGTAAATTTTGAATGATTTTTGTCTATGGGACATAAATACATTAATGTTCTCATCTGAGTACCGCTGCTGGTTGTGTAGGGCAGGTGCCTTTTATTATATCCGTTGTTACTGTTGGTTTCCTTATCAGCATGTGTAATAAAGAAGTGTATGGCAACTACAAACTGGTTAAGTGTTTAATTTCGATGTGTCGAAAGGAATAACACATCAATCATAACAAGATCGCGCAAAACTGTCCGATCAACTGCGTGTCAGTCGTCCACGTACACCTGTGACTCCTGCAATGCTGGGAAGCTTGGATACTCTCCGACATGCAAACGGACTTCTCCATAACTACGCACACCGTAGACGAGCTCACAAAGCTTCATACAACTGTTCTCCCACATCCACCCTTCAGCCCAAATCTTGCAACTTCCGGCATCCGTCTGTTTGGCCAAATAAAGGATGATGGCGAGGTTACTGATGCAAAAAGACGCTGGCTCCGACGCGGCCAGTAGAGTGGTACCGTGCGGCCCTCGCACTGGGGCGGCGAAAGGCAATCACACTGAACGTGGGTTAGGTTGAAAAATAGTTTTTTACCCAAAAATGGGAAGAATAATATGATGTATTGGAATCGCGAATAAAATCAACTTTCTTTCAGAAAAAAATTATTTACTGAACTCCTCTCGTATGTATTTCAGAATCGTAGCCGTCTACGATATGGTAAGCTATGGATGTGTGCTGCTGGCCGATCATCGATGCTATTTTCGATTTCCTTATCGATATCTAAACATCATTAGCCGATAATAATGATGGACCCCAACACATCAATGTTTTTAACATCAACGTTAAATTAGTAACCATAGAATGGCTTAAAAACCAATATACAAACACATATATAACTTTTATTAATCAGTAAATAGGCTATCCTAAGTGGAAGTGATAATTAATTACAGGACCTGTTGAATGAAAAGGTCTAATGAGTACATGGTAAGAACTGAGAATGAAGCGAAGAAGGGAAAAAGTAATGAGGAGTGGCAGGAATGATATCAGTGATACACGCGAGCAGCAATGTCGCGACACGATAATCCGGAATCGCGATAGGCTACAATCCGACCTTTATCAAAGTCGGAAACGTGATGGTACGCATTTCTCCTCCTTACACGAGGCATCACAACAACGTTTCACCAGGCAACGCCGGTCAACTGCTGTTTGTGTATGAGAAATCGGTTGGAAACTTTCCTCATGTCAGCACATTGTAGGTGTCGCCACCGGTGCCAACGTTGTGTGAAAGCCCTGAAAAGCTAATCATTTGCATATCACAGCATCTTCTTTCTTTCCTGTTAAATTTCGCGTCTGTAGCACGTCATCTTCGTGGTGTAGGAATTTTAATTGCCAGCAGTGTATTTTCTGTTCGACAGTGAAAATAATACCGTAAAGATACAATTCAGTTTCAACACCGGTTAACTCGAAAACAAGAGTGCGCTGTGGAGGATGATGGGGGACGGCAGAAACAGGTAGAGCAATGATGTGTGTGTGTGTGTGTGTGTGTGTGTGTGTGTGTGTGTATGCATTTGTGTGCGTGTGTACGTGTACGCGCACGCACTACAAACAAAAGGTTGCGGGACCGTACAAGTTACGCACGGAAATACCAATTCTCAGCCTCTTCTCGTCTCGTGGCCTGACGGAAATCGGCAGCTACGTTTAGCCGCAACGGGGAGACGGGCCGAAATTTCTGGAAATCAGCGCGGAACGCTGCGTCGCGTCGCAGGCACGGTTCCCCGGTAGGCTGATTGTGAAAACGCAATCACGATGGACCAATCAGCGACAGGTAATTTAATAGCGTTACCTGTTGAATAGCAACCAGCGGTAGCGGCGGCGGCGGTGGCGGCGATTTATTGCTGCCCTGCGGCGCAAGCTGACCGCCGCGTTGATTGCGTCGCTGCGAAAGCGAAGGCCGGCGCACGGCGTTCTGCGGAGGGCATTGCAGCCTGTAAACACTTTGCAGGCAGGGAGCCACCGGAACAGCCTGCTTTTGACTCGAGGGCAGAGCCAGTATCATTGTGATCTCGTCGGTTTACAGATGGCTGCGCAGAACTCGGCACATACGTCTAACCTTATACATGCATTCTCTGACAGTTATAGAGCACCTAATATCTCTCATGTCGATTGCATGTTCCTCATAGAAATCCGCGAACGTATTTATACGATATGCGTTAATAAATAATGACCCGATGCTTTTTACAGTCGATAACATACACTGAGTTAACAAAAGTCATGCTACACCTCCGTAAAATCGTGTCTGACCTCCTTTTGCTCGGCGTAGTACAACAACTAGATGTGTGGAGTCAATAAGTTGTTGGAAGCCCATGTACAAATTGTGAGCCATGCTGCTTCAATAGCTGTCCATAATTGTGGAAAGTGTTGCCAGTGCGGACCTCTCGATTATATATCATGTCGGGCGATTTGGTTCATCCAATCATTCGCTCGAATTGCCCAGAATGTTCTTCAGACCAATCTCGAAGCCCGCTGATACGGCATATTGTCATGCATAAAAATTCCATAGCTGTTGGGTATATGAAGTCCGTGAATGGCTGCAAATGGTCTCCAGGTAGCCGTAGCCGAACATTACCATTTCTTGTCAATGACCGGTTCAGTTGGTCCGCTCCATGTAAACGCAGCCCACATCATTATGGAGCCACCACCAGCTCACACGGTGCCTTGTTGATAACTTGGGTCCCTGGCTTCGTAGGGTCTGCGCCACATTCGGATCCTACCATCACCACTTACTATTTGAAGTAGGGACTCATCTGACCAGGCCACGGTTTTCACTAACCGATATATTCACGAGCGCAGGAGAGGCTCTGCATGCGAATTCGTGCTTTTAGCAAAGGTACTCCCATTAATTTCTGAGGTTATTTCACGCAGTGTTGCTGGTCTGTTAACACTGACTGCTCTACGCAAACACCGCTTCGCTCTGTCGTTTAGTGAAGGCCGTCGACCACTGTGTTGTCCGTGGTGACAGGTAACAACTGAAATTAGATATTCTTGTCACACTCTTGACACTGTGGACCTCGGAATAGTGAATTACCTATCGATTTCCGAAATGCAATGTTGCATGTGTCTTGGTCCAATTACGAAAGTCTGTTATTTCCAGTCTTGAGGGGGTAATAACGTCGGACACCTTTTCGGCTGAATCATCTGCCTACAAATGACAGATCCGCTGTTGCACTGCCCATTTATATCTCGTGTATGCGGTACCACCACCATATGTATATGTGCTTATTGCTGTCCCATGACTTTCGTCAACTGACTGTATATAGGAAAACTATTGGGTTTTCAAATTTGATGTTTCTTCCGCACATGTGTGAAGCTGGGAACAATTACGACTGTGATGTCTCAGGCCTACCACCTCGTATTGATAGTGGTTGTCCACTACTATCTGTGACAGCTGCTCAGCAACGGGTTCGACCGCGTCTCTTGTGAGTGCGCGAGCTCTCCACCAGTGAGACTTTTAAGAGCTCGCCGTACAGGCTGGATTCATTCTGTATTGGCGTTCGGACTGGAGCGGATGGGCAAGCCAATGATTCAAAAGGGTCACGAGCTGGTACTGGCAAGAAGAGGAACAGAAGCTGATGATGTTTTGGCTTGTGAGGCACTCAACTGTGCGGTCTTCAGCGCCTGTACAAACTCCCCATTTTTTTCACAGTCCAATTTTTTTACACAGTCTAATCTAGCCACTCTCACGGATGGTGATGATTGCGATGAAATGATGAGGACAGCACAAACATGCAGTTCTCGGGCAGAGAAAATCACCAGCCTGGCCGGTAATCGAACCCGAGACACTGTGCTCCAGAGCCAGCAACGCTAGTCACTAGATGACGAGCTGCGGATGGGGGAGGTGCTGACTCAGTTCTGCGAGCATGTGTGATACTCCGAGGGCACCGATCACAGATTGGCAGAGGGTGAACAAACTGAGGAACTTGGCTGCCGACTCAACCGCACGCGTCTGCGGCCATTACCAATGGATTTCAAACTGGTGAGTTCGTTTCTGTACTTCTGCTTTCGACGCTGCTATGTTTCACAAAGCGTGCCTGTTGACTCTTCATCCTGGTCATTTTCCTCTGGGCTGTCAAGCTTCGTCAGTTGCAACAACTACTGATGTTTCAAATGTTCAAATGGCTCTGAGCACTATGGAACTTAACATCTGAAGTCATCAGTCCCCTAGATCTTAGAACTACTTAAACCTAACTAACCTAAGGACATCACACACATCCATGCCCGAGGCAGGATTCGAACCTGCGACCGTAGCGGTCTCGGGGTTCCAGACTGAAGCGCCTATAATCGCACGGCCACATCGGCCGGTACTGCTGCTTCAGACACTGTATTAGGTAGCTGATATTGCTTTGCTTCTGGTTATAGGAGAACCCTGTACACTTAGATTAACTGGGGTGTGTTCTATACGTTGGAGCTTCATAAATTAAGTAACCTGTGCTTTTCATAAAGTTCAAAACAGTTGTTTTATTAATATTTTTGTGTGTTTTTGAGCTTAACAAGCTAGTAAAATTTGTTTTGCGTCTTTTTCAAAGCTCAAAATTGTAATCCGTTTAAAGATGCGAAGTGTTTCACGTGGGTCAATCACCCTATTGATTGTATTAATTAGCATATCCCAGTTTTTTACGGTTTAGTATTTTTTTGTTGTTGTAATTTTCAGATACGTCAAACATATTAGATGGCAACAGGCAGCAGCTTACTATGGTTCAATGAAATTACAAAACCGTCAAAGTTGCACAGATTCCCTCTTTACTTATAAGGCGACTAGTTTCGGACTCTGGTCCATTATCCATATTCAAGGTGCAAATTCTTTTTATATGTGTTTAACAGCGTCTGGTTTGGAGCCTAAGAAGAATTCTGTAAAGCAATGTAGATAAAATATGTGTCATTTATGGCAAAAAGGAAAGCGTACATGACATTTTGTAAATGAAAAGGGAACGTTAGTTTCTGATTAAAGGTTTCTCGTTTAAAGCATATGTCTGCTTTGGCGCTTTTCTAATCCTATTACGACCATGTCAGTAAATATTCAGATTCATTTTGGCTTGCATTTCTATTACCAAACGACGCAAGAATTGATAGAGTAGCAATCACATTTTATAAAAACAAAGTTAATGTGATAAGTAATTATGATGGACTGAAGCCGGAAACCGTTCGCCCTTTAAATAAACACAAAACTGTGTGCAACTTTCACGGTTTTGCAATTTCAAAGCATTTTTAAATACTTGTGGGGCTTAAGAAGTCATGAAGGTGTTCGTCCTGTTTATTTTGCGTAAAACTGTTATGCCTAGGTTTTAGTGAATGTTTTTTTTTTAATGTTATCGTGTGGCCAGTTACTGCGGGAACATAGCAAAGACGTTGGGCATATGTCTAGTACAGGTGATTCAAGCCAGCTTTTGTTTGTATGTCTTATCTACACTTTAGTAATAGTATTTTGGTGCCTCCGTGGCACGATTCGCTCTTTTTAGTGTAAGCCTTTGGCCAACTACTAATGACTCTTGTTTGGTTAATCATTGTTGGCTTCAGCAAATAAAATTTTGGTTTATTTTGTAGAATGATGTTTCCGTCGGTTGGCAACTCCTGCCTCCAGCTCGTCGTTCCCTGCCTTTCAATGCCTACGGAAGAACTCTTCACAAGCAGCGCGCCGTAATAAAAGTTTTGGTTGCGGAACTAGAAACTTTGGTGGACATCCATAAACATGTGCGTGCAGGTTACAGACAAGATGTAGTCGATAAGAATAGTGTTGGGCGATGGCTGAAGAGTCTTAAAGTGTCAGAAAGTGCGGAAACTGAGAGCCATGATCGGCCATGTTCGGTAATCCCGTCGCAGCCACTGCTCCCGACGTGGTGATTCGGTCGGATGCCATTATTCTCGCAGATCAGCGCACCACAGCTCGAAAATAGGCTCTAAGCTATCTCTGTCAGCACTAGAGGTTCGTCTTCAGTGAGACCCTTGGATATTCAAAGGCGTCCTTCCACCAAAGCTCACACCTGACCATAAGATTTAAAGAAAAGCCATTGTTTCTGAACTGCTGGAGCAGTATGAGGTCAATGAAGGGGCCCTTCTGTCTCTCATCGTTACCGGTGACGAAATTCAGATGCATCACTTTCAACTGTAAACGAAAAAGCAATCGCAGTAGTGGCACCACCACCAAGTAAGAAAAATGGCTCTGAGCACTATGGGACTTAACGTCTATGGTCATCAGTCCCCTAGAACTTAGAACTACTTAAACCTAACTAACCTAAGGACATCACACAACACCCAGTCATCACGAGGCAGAGAAAATCCCTGACCCCGCCGGAAATCGAACCCGGGAACCCGGGCGCGGGAAGCAAGAACGCTGCCGCACGACAACGAGCTGCGGACACCAAGTAAGAAGAAATTCAAAGCAGCCCCCTCTGCTGGCAAATTCGTGATAGTCTATTGGGATAGAGGTGCTATTCTCTTGGATGTGTTGTCAAAAGTGTCAGTCTCTAAATAAGAGGCGTACTAAGAACCCTGAATAAACTCAAAAAACGTTTCGGATATGTTTAGTCTGACGAGAATCCAAAAGAACACTTGCTCCAATATGACAATACACACCAGAACCCCGGAACACACTGCCAAATTGGTTTGGACATCCACCCTATAGCCCAGACATGATAGTTTGGGCCTCTTAAAGACCCTTCACGAAGGACACACTTCGTAGGGGATGAGAGAGTAATTCATGCATCAAAAACATGAACAAGAGCTTTTATCAACAGGTAACACATGGTGTTACTCAATGCTGGCGTAAGACCACAGTGATCGAGATTATTCAGGAAAGTGACTCATCTGAGACAAGTGTTGACTGATATTGTCACCAAATTCTGAATCTTAGAAATCAATTGTACTGAGAAAAAACTGAGGGGCGTTATTTATCTCACTTCTACTAGCTGCTAGCCCGAAGGCGAAGAAAATGAGGTTACGTAATTAACGTTTTACCGATAAATGTCTGCAGTACAGGTAACATTTAAATACTTGCAACACAGGACCGTAGCATGCCGCTGAAAGAAAGACACATTGTCCTGCTGGAATTTCCCAAGTCCGTCGGAACGCAGAAAGGACATGAATGGATGCAGGTGATCACACAGGATGCTGTCGTACGTGTCACCTGTCACAGTCGTATCTGGACGTATCGGAAGTCCTATATCACTCCTACTGCACACGCCCCACCAGCTTGAACAGTCTCCTGCTGACATGCTGGGTCCACGCATTCATGAGGTTGTCTCCATACGTCCATCCGATCGATAAAATTTGAAACGAGACTCGTCCAACCAGGCAACATGTTTTTAGTCATCAAAAGTCCAGTTTCGGTGTTGACGGGTCCAGGCGAGGCGTAAAGCTTTGTGTTGTGCAATCATCACGGGTATACGAGTAGGCCTCCGGCTCCGAAAGCCCATATCGATGATGTTTCGTTGAAGGTTCGCGCGCTGACACTTATTGACGGCCCAGCATTGAAATCTCTACGGTCGCAGGTTCGAATCCTGCCTCGGGCATGGATGTGTGTGATGTCCTTAGGTTAGTTAGGTTTAAGCAGTTCTAAGTTCAAGGGGACTGATGACCACAGCTGTTAAGTCCCATAGTGCTCAGAGCCATTTGAACCATTTTGAACCGTTGAAATCTGCAGCAATTTGCCGAAGGGCTGCACTTCTGTCACGTTGAATGATTCTCTTCGATCGTCGTTGGTCCCGTCCTTCCAGGGTCTTTTTCCGGCCGCAGCGATGTCGGAGATTTGATATTTTAGCGGATTCCTGATATTCACGGTACACTCGTGAAATGTTCGTACGGGAAAATCCCCACTTCATCGCTACATCGGAGACGCTGTGTCTCATCACTCGTACGCCGACTGTAACACCACGTTCAGACTCACTTAAATCTTGATAATCTGTCATTGTAGCAGCAGTAACCGATCTAACAACTGCGCCAGACACTTGGGTCTTATGTAGGCTTTGCCGACCGCAGCTCCGTATTCTGCCTGTTTACATAACTCTTTATTTGAATACTCATGTCTATGCCAGTTTGTTTGGCGCTTTAGTGTACTATCCTATTACGCTACTGTATTTGTAAATATTTGGGCACTGGGTGCCAAACGTAGAAATAAAATTGCATTCATGATCCAAAATATCGATGTTCTTATATCAAAACCTTGATCTGTCTGAGAGCAGTTATTCACGGACAAGTAGCTTTACAACCTCTGTGAACCGCTACAAGCGGAATAGAATCTTAAAAGATAGCTGAACATAGCTGAGGATGTAAGAGGAGCCTGGCGTGTCTTTCGGTTACAAACTCCTACCTGGGTTGGTCACCTCGCAGGGTAAGACGACGGTGTCGCTGGTGACGATGCGGAAGTTCCTGCCGGACGTGATGAACGAGGGCAGCTCGGTGGCGCTGTTCAGGTCGTTACCCATCACCGCTGCCGGTTCCACTGCGAACAAAAGTACAACAAAGTTAGCTGCATCTGACATCAGGAAAAAAGAAGTCGTTTCATCGCAAGAAAGTTCGAAATAATACGTTTACCTATGACTTAACTATTTAAATTTAAGAAATAAGTGACAATAAAATCTTTGTTCAAATCTTACATCCCATCTAGCCTATAGTAATGACAAATCTGCTGCGTCACGAGCAGTACGATTTTTGTAACTTATCACTTTGTCTCAGTTATGCATTTACCTTCTGTACTTCCCACAGTTTGTCTGAGAGCTATTTTTCTGTTACAGGCGCTATTTTGTCAAGTATTTCATCCATTACGTGTGCTCACTGAACTCGAAGTACAGCTGTGTCATTTCAGGGGAAAAGAGAGGTTAGTATTCTGGCCACGGTCAGAAAGTCACCGAACATCTGAGGTCATCAGTCGCCTAGAACTTAGAACTACTTAAATCTAACGAACCTAAGGACATCACACACATCCATGCCCGTGGCAGGATTCGAACCTGGGTCCGTAGCACTCGCACGGTTACGCACTGAAGCGCCCGGAACCGCACGGCCCCAGCGGCCGGCTAGAAAGTCACCGACAAATCTTCTGAATGGCTCACAGATTCTGAGTCAAAATATCAGTAAGAGGTAAATGTAGAAATATAAGATCATTATATTCCTCTTCCATGTATACCTTACTCTTCCACCCCCACTCCCTATTCTCTTTTCACTCGCAGTGTGATTTTGGCTTCGGATGCCCCTTTGTTGCAGGAAAGCATTACGACCAGTTCTAGAGCATTGCTCCAGAGCTCGGTTCACATATCAAAAAGGAATCACAGCAGACATAGAACGGATTCTGAGAGGTGATGCTAACAGGTCGGTTTAGTCCAAACGAAGATTTTATTTGGGTATTATAAACGCTAATCCTCGACAGAAAGATGATGTAATTCTCGTTAAACACTTTCGGGCAATATTACGGTACCTTGATACCTGTGAACATGCACTGATATTACACGCATTAGAGGACATCAGGACTACACAAGTATATATAGGTTGTTTCTGAAGTGATCGTCAGTATTCAGGGATATGGCAGAAATGATCATTCGAAAGAAAAAAGTCAAGTAAACAAGGGCTCTAAAATGCATACCTTAAGAACTATGAGCAATTCTTGATCTCCTATACTGCGAAAGAAATCTCTTCTGCTGCAACCTCCTTGCTTTCCATACTTTTTAAAATGGTAATACGGACCAATACAAGATAAAAATACCCAGTAAACGTTTGGTTCACGGTATCGAAAATCAAGAATTACTCAAAGCTCGTAAGACATGCGTTTCAGAGTCCATGTTTACTTTCCATTTTCTTTCGAATGATCATTTCCTTCATATCCCTGAATACTGACCATCTCTTCTGAAACACCGTTCTAGTTCTTGTGGAGAGGATAAGACCTTGAATTGGAACCCATGTCAAGAAATGTAGCATTTGTGTGCTATATAGCCTTTTGGAAATATGTTGGCACCGCAAACCACTTTCACAAGTACTCTATTAGGCGTGACCCAGTACACCACTTGCTTTAAAATTCCACTCACTAATAATAAAAAAACAAAAAAACAAAAAGGAAGTTTAATCAGCTTTCGCGAACACTGTTGTTTACAGTTAAACTTGAACCGTTTCTGTTCTTTTCAAAGCAGCTTTAGAATTATAATCCACTACAAGTAAGGTTCGCTGTGGTGATTACCAAGTTCGACGCATATATTGCAGCTACGAATGATGTTTTGGCTACACGCGCTCTACCTCTCTTGGTGTTCTCAGCAGTCTGTCCTGCACGACTACAGCTCGTGACACCAGATCTTCTTCTGTCTCTACAGCAGTCAGACAAACTAAACTCTTCATTCGATCCCAGAGGAAAAAGTGCGACGAAATCACATCGTGGAAGCCATAGGATTGGATCCCCTCAGCCTATCCATATGTGTCCGAATCACTGGTCCAAATGTTCCCGAACAAGAGGTGAGAATTGAGCGGATGCGCTGTCCTGCTGAAACCAGATATCTTGACTGACGTTCAGTGGCACCACATCCAGCAACAGGCCCAAAACGTCTTGTAGCAAGGTCAAGTAGATGGGATCCGTGAGCTTGATAGAAGCGTGTACGATCCAGTCGCATCACCATCTAGAATATCCGCCCACCCATTGATACCACATCTGTGTTGGAACCCCTTGACGTGCATGGCATGTGGGTTTTGTCTGCCCAGACATGGCTGTTTAAAGTATTGAGATCACAATTCCTAGAAAACTGACGTTCATCTGTGAAGGGAATGCGCCTTGGAAATATTAGGATCTCGTTGAATCAGCGGTGCAGGAATTGCGTACAGACTCAACGCGTGGTAAAATGTGGGCTGTCATTAGTGACTGTATGCCTTGGAGGTAGTATGGGTGTAGTTGTTGGTCATGCAGAACACACCAAACGGTGCTGGGAGTAACAGCCACTGCACACGCAATTGCTCCTGTGCTCGTGGACAGGGTTTCTTCAAAGTGATGCAGTTAATTTCAGTTAAATTTCAATTTTTTGCATCAGAACTCTAAACAGGTCGTATGTGCATACTTAATAATCACGGTGACATGGAATGCTAAAAGAAAACTCAAGTTCCAAGCGAGAAACTTCCAGCTTATATTACTAGATACGTTACTACATAGCATCCCTTCCTTCCTTTCTTGTAAATGTTTCATGTATTTATTAAGGTTTGTCTTAGTTAAATCTATATGAGTCTGCCAATGTCTGTAATAGAGGAAACTCTTCTTGCGTCTTTTAATATCCAGAACGTCCTCTTGATCTCACAGACTGATAGTTAAGCAGTTGCTTTTTAGATCTGTGTGTAATCATGTTAACTGTAGTCTGCGAATTTTGGTCACTTACAGTTATTTGCAGATCACAGTCGAATGGTTTGCAGTCTCTCTCTACCTGAAAAAGGCTGAAACTGAAAACCACATGATCAGCGGAACTCTCCACACTCACAGACTGTGTGTTGCTACTTCCCACTCGATGCAAATGTCTGGAATGTGGATCGTGACCCTGTTAATAGGTGCATTATACCTCGAGTAGGAGCAATGTCGCGAAGTCTGGGCCTGTTCCTTATGTTTGGGAATATATTGTAACCCCGCCTTGCAGAGCTTCTAATTCGAAAGTCAGACTACCATTCACCTAACTTCCAGGCTCGCACATGTCTTTTGTGAGTAACACGAATTCTTGTGATCTCGAACAAACGATCATATTGTCCACTCCCCAACCAATACGGCGCTGCCCTGTAACATACCAGATATCCATCGGACATATCCATCGGACATATCCATCGGACATATCCATAGGACATATCCTGAGAATCACTGGCCAGGTGTAGTATGAAAGGCACCGGTGAGCCTCAGAAGTACGCTCCGCTAAATTCGACTACTGTTTTGTAGCTGCCTAGTTGGAGGAATGCGCCAAGACACAGACAGCGAAGCCGACAATACCAAGTGATGCAGTACGACCACTTTCAATCCGGCTATGCGCTGCCTCCTTAGAGCACCAAAGCTACGCCTGCTGACGGTGAAGTTACCCTTTCTCGAAGGCGTTGCGTAATTGTGGCGAAATGGGAATTCGATGGAGTCGGACGCTGTGGATAACAATCTTGAGAAAGGCGGCGAACAGCTATGCCATTACTGTGTTGTCGTTTCATTCTGAAAACGTGTCAATCATGATGCTCTGTCAGTCGCACAATCGCAGACACGCGACACAGGTTACAGAGGTAGGATGGACGTCAAGTTACGTCACAGATGCGGCGTAAGCACCACTTCCCCCCCTCCAACGTGACTAGAGCTAGAAGATTTTGTGTATATGTATGGTCATTTCCCTGTGGTCAGTAAATGAATGGAAGAATGGAATAGAAGAGATACAATATTACTGAAAAGTAGCCGACGCCATGTACTGCACAGTGTTCGACAGAGTATATTTCAATAGATGTAGGTCTCTGGCAAAGTATGAAAGTAATGCCTGTGCGCGTATGGAGGAAAATTTGTTACAGAGGCAGAGATAGTACTGGCCAGTAACAGCACACTCCTGCTTTACATGCTTCAAGAGTCTAAATACAATATTTCTTTCTTTCTAGGTGTAATTACAATACTGAAGTTCTCTCCTTTTACAAGCGCACGCACACACACACACACACACACACACACACACACACACACACACACACACAAAACAGGGCTCACGATTATACGAGGGCTGTCCACAAAGTACATTACGTTTTGGAATTAAAAATAAATAAAATATTGGAATTTTTTTTATTATATACAGATGAAAGCCACACTGAAATACTACTTTTCTACATAGTTGCCATTTAAATTAAGGCACTTATCGTAGCGATGGACGAGCTTGGAAATTCCTTCGTCGTAAAATTCGGCCGCTTGCGCCTTCAACCACGTGGTTACCTCTTCTTGAAGCTGTGCGTCGTCATCAAAACGCTGCATAGCCAACCACTTCTTCATTGCTGGGAATAAGTGGAAGTCGCTCGGTGCCAGGTCGGGACTGTACGGCGGATGAGGAAACAACTCCCACTTAAAAGATTCGAGAACTTCACGAGTGGCATTTGCCGTGTGGGCCCGGGCGTTGTCGTGAATCCTTACTGTGAAAAATACTGCCACGAAAATATTTTCATTTGTACCAGTATGTTACTGAAATGCTTAACATCTTTGGGGTACGTTAGCATTCTTCTGATACAATTACATTCACCAAAACGACGAGATTATTCTGGGAATTTTATGTATGAAACTGATTTTTTTATAGACATTTGCTTCATATCGCTGCTTGAATAGTATATTGTCTTTCCTATACAGATGCATCATCTTCCGATGAAAACGAAGATCATAGCAAGCCAGAAAAAACCCTAACAATAAAAAAATTCATAACACAGTTGAAAAGTCATGCTTAGAAGCTCCTCGTGAAGAAATTCAAGAAAACATTGTTTCAAAAAATAGAAAAAGGAACGTGGAGTCAGGAGAAGTGACGGAAAGAAATCGCCTGAGTAATTTTGGGCAAGAATATACATCTACAACAAGAAAAATTAAGCATGCAAGGGCCATCCAGCCATTTCAACATAACTGCTGATATGAATGCAGGACTTTTACAGAAGAAAAGTGAAGACCTATCCATGAAGAGTTTAGGAAAACTGGTTCCTGACAACAACAAACGCCCTTCATAGTAAAACGCCAAACCAAGAATCCTAAAAAAAACTGTACGAAGTCAAAAGCACATAGTACTGTCATTATCTTGGATGGTAATCGAGTGTGTAAGGAGTTCTTCCTGAAGACATTAACTGTGAGCAATCGCAGATTTACCACAGCTGCATTATACAAACCAAGAGTGGAAGGCCTATCTCCGGTTGATCAACGTGGTAAACATGTACAGTAAGAAGGGCTATGCATTATGCACTATAAAGTTACTAGTAGTCAGTTTACCTACTAAGGAACAACAAGAGATACGTAATCTGATTAAACTGATGTATTATTTTATAGACTAGTTTGATATTTGAATATTTTATAAATGTGTAGTTGTACCAACGTTTGTCAAAATTCTTACAAGAATGACACAAAAGACTGGAATGAATGTTCTTCCACATATAGGTTAATGACGACACATGTGTAATTTGACTTTCAAAAGTGTACATTACTCCTAACAATACAGTGTAGTATGAACGTCATACAATCTGTAAGCATTGTCCTGCACCTCGTGGTGCAATCAAGACCTCACTATATTTTCTTTCTTTTTTCATTTCATTTTACATATCTAGTTCGTTGGGACCAAATTGAGAAGCAAACCTCCATGGACAAGGTACATGTCAGTACATGAAATTACAACAGAAAACTAATGATAGATAAAATAAAAAGCTATCCTAAAAGGACGACAAGCTATCAGTTTAAATAAATGCAGCCGTAACGTAGGAATCAGCTTAATTTTTCATGCAACTCCTCGACAGAAGAAGTGACCCATGAGGAACCTCTACAGCTTAGATTTCACAGCGGGAGGATTATTGGTAAGATTTTCCAATTCATGTGGTAGCTTATTGAAAATGGATGCAGGAGAATACCGCACGCCTTTCTGTAAAAGAGTCAAGGGCATGCGTACCAAATGCTGATTCGATTTCTGCCTAGTATTAACCGAGTGCTAATGCTTGGTTATAATCTGATATTGTTAGGAATAAACTACATGTTTCATGCGAATGTCAGAATACCTCGACTAATGAACAGGGGTCGAAAGACAGTCGCGAACTTGCACGATTTACAGTCCGAAACGCTTGTTCCTGAGCCAAAAATACCCTTTGAGAATGGGAGGAGTACCCCAAAATATAATTCCATACGTCACAAGCGAATGAAAATAAGCCAAGTAATCACTTTTATTGTCGACGTATCACTTACTTTAGACACTGTTCTATACACTAAAACTGGCAGCATTAAGTCTTCGAACAAGAACCTGAACATGGGCTTTCCACGACAGTTTACTATCTGTGTGAACACCTAAAAATTCTGGCGATAACTCTTCTACATGATTTAGTAGAGAGTCCGTGAGGCAACAACAGTGTTAAAAAAATGGTTCAAATGGCTCTGAGCACTATGGGACTCAACATCTTAGGTCATAAGTCCCCTAGAACTTAGATCGACTTAAACCTAACTAACCTAAGGACATCACACACATCCATGTCAGAGGCAGGATTCGAACCTGCGACCGTAGCAGTCCCGCGGTTCCGGACTGCAGGGCCAGAACCGCTAGACCACCGCGGCCGGCAACAACAGTGTTAGCTGGAGTACGATGAAGAAAATACTTCCCATCAATGGTAGTCCAAGACATTGCTGACGAGGGACAACTCGTGTTGAGGACACCTCTTACCGACGTCTGAGGATTTCCATTCTTTCTATTTGCTTACTGACTGAGGAAAACATGAGACCTTATACGCCTTTGTTAGTGCCCTTGTCTCTTGTGCCCTTACTCTTTTCTTGAAACAAGTACTTTCGTAATATTTCCAACAAAGTTTCACGAGAATTACTACGCCTACCTTCTAAGGATTCCCCTAGTATTTGTGTTAGAATTTCGTATGAGCTACACCGAACAGTTATCATCCTAACACCACGTCTCAGATTTAGTTTGAAGTCTGCTGTCAAAGGCTCAACAACAGGTTTGGACGCACTAGCGTCTTATATGTTGCAGACCATTGCACTTTACCAGAACTCTTCCAACGAATATGTCTTCTATTCGCCTTCCCTGATCCTGAATTTACGTATTTGTCTCATTTCATACCCCTTCCTGGAATTATCATAATGTTGACCTGTTTTAATAGGTCGCTTTCTTGCCTGTCTATCTGTTTGGTACATATTTTGCATTTACTTTTAAACTAACTTCCTGATGAGCTAGTGAATTGAAATTTTAAACATAGTTCAGAAGGAGAGTGCAATATTAAGTCACTTTCTTGTCGGTCTGTTCAGTAGGAATGAGGAAATTCGGCAGCACCTGACATTTCTGCTGTTCTGCAGGATGAGCATGTGCTGCAGGTAGTATCAAAATGCGTTCCAGGTGGTACGCGAGCAGATGGGCACAGCTGAGCGAAGACAGGTACGAAGTGAGAGGGGGAGGAGAAGATGTTGTCAACATAATATGTGATGTACACATACAGGAACAAAGCCATGTTCCAAACGAAATTTCACACATCCAACTCTAAAAAGCAGAAAATAAGATAATTATTTCAATAAAAATAAGTTTTTAATATAAATCATTTTTAAATTCGACTAAAAAGTATAAAATAATGTCTCCTAGCCCTACACAGATTCCTAATTCTGTACACATAGTCCTTAAAATTTATGCTTGTGAATTTTTAATACCTAATACAATAGTTGCAATATTTATAACGAAAAACATGGGATGCATCCAGTTCATAATTTATGCGTAAATAATTCCCCTCCTAACTACTATGTGTTGTGGACGCTCCATCTTTTTCGTTATATATCTTACAAGTATTGTCACAGCTATTAAAAATTCAGAAGCACTAATTTCCAGAACTGTCATTATGGGATCAGGTATCTGTGTGGGGCTAGGGGAAATTATTTTTTTCGTTTCAGTCCAATTTAAACATGTGCTGCATTAAAAATTTATTTTGCTTTCAGTTATTGTAACTATATGATGTGAAGTGCTGACGATGTCCATCACTAACCTTATGGTCGGATTGTGAAGTATTAGATGTGTGACATGGCTGAGAAATTCAGATTTCATTACTAGCCTTCTCCATTGGTGAAGGCATAAATTGTTCACATTAGTTTTGTCTGACGTGTTGTGCTGCGGAGATGAGTTCATACTCTCTGCCTCAGTAAGCAATACTACACACTGTGCAATAAAACTGCTGGCAGGAATGGTGATTAATAAAGTTATTTTCATGCTCCGTAGGCCAAAGAGACATTCAATCTGTCATCGAAGTATTCTATTCCCGCTATATTATTTGATTCTTGGTGATCTCATTATCAGATACCCTTGGCATCTTAATCGATGAAGGAAATTTTAATTACTTATCTTTCACAAAAATTAATACAGATTTTCCATTCAGTGTCCCTGCATATAAATTTATTTCTATAACCCCTCTTCCTTGTAAGACAGCTGAAATTCTTTGAAGCCCGGAAGCTGTTCCAACTTGCCTATAGAACGGAAGTACGCTGGAGTTCGCCTTTCAAAATTGTTAATGAAATACCAATTCCGGAAATGAAAGTACTTTTGCTTTCTATCAGCGCAGAGCTCCGACTGGAAGACACGTCCGGGAAAAACAAACTGCTCCTGGACGTATTTCAAGAGGTCATATTATAAGACTTCTGCAGGAGTGTGGATAATGTTTGTAGGTGAATAATACTTGAAATTTAGATCATTCTACATTGGCGAAATCAGACGAATCACCATCGGCCGTTGCGTTATGAAGACTGTCATAAATGTCACTTATCACAAGATAGGTGCACAGACTGTAAGTATTGTTAGTACGGTCCAGGGTGCAGAAAGAATGGGTATAGAGTCATATACATTTCATTTGTTGGCTGTTTGGCCCACCATGTTTTCTTAGTTGTTGGCATATAATCGTGTTCTTTCATACGAGGACTATCCACAAAGCTCATTACGTTTTGGAATTAAAAATAAATAAAGTATTGGAAATTTTTTTTATTATATACAGATGAAAGCCACACTTAAATACTACTTTTCTACATAGTTGCCATTTAAATTAAGGCACTTATCGTAGCGATGGACGAGCTTGGAAATTCCTTCGTCGAAAAATTCGGCCGCCTGCGCCTTCAACCACGTTGTTATCTCTTCTTTTGGGACAGAAAAGGTGTGATTTTTGTGGATTTCCTGGAAAGAGGCACTACAATAAACTCTCAAAGGTATTGCCAAACTCTGCACAACCTCAGAAGAGCAATACAAAACAAGCGCAGGGGAAAGTTGGGCTCAAAAGTTGTTAAGATAGTTTGATGTGTGCTTATATACTAAAAATAGTTTAAGACATTTATAACGGCCACAAAAGTCATTTAGAATTTCAAAACAAACCTTACATAGTCACTAAAATGTTATACAAAATGCTTGGACTTTAGTCACGTTGAACAGGAACATAATCTTTGTCTGCAACTGAATCATCATCTGATAAATCTTCATCAGTTGTTCCTGAACGACACTGAATATCTCGAAATGTAGAAATACTCATTTCTGATCGAGATTTCCTCAGTAATTGAGAGCCTAAATCACCATTCTTTGGAGAGTCCGCCGTGTTGTTGCTTGTACCGTCCTGACACTGCCTATCCATTCTGATTCGATAAATGTAGTTATACTACATGCCGAGAGATGATAGACGTTAACAGAAGGCACCTGGATCTTTATGCCACTGACAAGTATCCCGTGTTTCGTGGTAAAGGGTGCACTTAACTCAGTTTTGCAAAAAAAGTCACTTATACCGTTACGGTTTTCGCCCATTCATATATTCTTTGATGAAACTGCATTTTTTCTATCCAGTTTTTCCTATTATTAACATTTTCATGCAATATACTTTTCGTTTCAACAGTGTTTAGCAGGGCGATCCGAAAGGTGTGATAAATAAACATATACAGAAGTATTTTATCACGTACATTTTATATACATGTAGTAAGACGCAAACTGTGCATTACCAGTCACTGACCATGCTTCGAAGGTGAATGAATTCAGACGGATCTGGCAATGAAAGAAACATTTCACAACTGGATACTTAACATATAACTACGGAAAACGCCGCTCTGCATTAAATAAAAACAAATTGTACTTGATTAAAACTCAAAATTGTTTCGGTGAAGTTTCACCATTGCCAGTAGGTTCATTTCTTTCCTATCAAGGAACATGTAAAGAAATTTTGCCTGATAATTATTCGCAGCTACGAGCTTATAGTGTTTACCTTGTGACATTATTAACAGACAAATGAAAATGCCTTAATCTCTAAATTGAATAAATTATCGTCCAAAATATTTTTATTTGTAGTTTGACAGAAAACATGAACATACTGACTACTGAGTAACTTTACCGAAACATTTTTGGATATTAAAGAGGAATAATTTGAGTCTGCTCAAGACAGAACCGCACTTTCCATAATTACAGGGGCACATTAGGAAGAAAACAAGTGCAAAGAATGAGCTTCGGCCACAAGAAGAATGTGGGGGCATAGCGCCATTGGTACCGTTACCACTAACGTAACAAAAAAGGACAGTCGGCTATTGTGGCCGAACTGTTCTAGGCGCTTCAGTCCGGAACCGCGCGACTGCTACGGTCGCAGGTTTGAATCCTGCCTCGGGCATGGATGTGTGTGATGTCCTTAGGTTAGTTAGGTTAAAGTAGTTCTAAGTTCTAGAGGACTGATGACCTCAGATGTTAAGTCCCATAGTTCTCAGAGCCATTTGAAGCAAAAAAGGACAAACACATTCAGGCTCACTTTTTTGTTTTTGTTTATTCGTATTACCAGCTTCCAGCCTTGCCATACATCATCTCTTGATCTAATTACTGCGTATCGGTTTGTCCTGATGACGAAACAGCTTTTTATCATTCTTTTATTTAGGCAATGTAGGCATTCACAAGCGTTATTTACGTCCTTCGTTGATTTATGTTTTATGGGCATTAGGCCACAGTGTATGGCCTGTTTCGAAGCATAATTTTTTGTGAATTAACTACGTCCTCATGGAATCTGAAGGTGTCTCCAACTTTAGTAGACGGGGCATGTCTTAGGCCACAGCACAGCCAATCACCAAAAAATAGAAATCATTAAATATTTTATTTAGTCGGAAATATGGGCATTAATATCGACAACCTAGTCTACGCTATTGCTGACTGTATAACGGAAACTAGTTTTCAGTATGTAGCAGAAGTTAAGTCTGGTACCCAGAACTTCGACGCCAGACCCTCTGCGATTCAGCCGCTGGTATTCCACGTGGCTTGTGTATTTTTTTTTTGTGGTGTTTTTAATAGTGTCCCCCACAGTGATGCTGAGCAAACTAGAAGAGCAACCAACGCAGATCTTTAATGGCAGACACACGGGAGAGCGTTGAGGCGACAGCACTCGGCGGCCCACCACAGTGGCGCAGCCCCCAGCCTCCAGCCGTTAATCAAGCCGCCTGCCTTAGCTGCCTCCGTGTCAACTGAATCTGATTACCGGCGCGGTGTAGCAGCGGCGGCGGCGGCGGCGGGGCAGCGCCGTGGGCGGCGGCTACGTCACCGGCGCTCCAGACTGAACGCCTCGCTACACAGCCAGCCCGTGTTGCGGCGATCGAGTGGGCGGCCACTTTAGGTCAGCTGGGACGGAGTTCTAGCTGGACAAGGGCGCACAGAAATTCAGCCCTGGCCTCGGTAAAGTTGTCAACCTAGTGCTGGGGCAAATTAATCTAAGCAAACCACGAAGAACGTTAAAGAGGACTGATGGACGGGAAATACAGCGCTGCTGCTCCTCAGTACTGATGCACTGTCTCAGTCGTGAAGGCAAAGGTACTATCCATCCCCACGATGATCACTTTGCTCTTTCTTCGCAGGTCGAAGGAACATAACAGGTCAATTGAACCTACCGATACCGAACTTCACCTTTGACCCATATGGCGTGTGACGTCATACCTGAGCAAACAGAAGAAAATCAGGATACTAACTACGATTTACGTCGTATTTTTGAAATGTGGGGAGTGGTGACCGACGGATCTGGAGCGTAACCCGTCGCCTAGATCAGGTTTAAAAGAGGAAAATTCGGTTCAGAGATAGCGAAGCTGACTAATACAATGCCATGTGAATAACTTAAATTCTTGCTATGGTACGTATATTGTTGTTGTTGTTGTTGTGGTCTCCAGTCCTGAGCCTGGTTTGATGCAGCTCTCCATGCTTCTCTATCCTGCGCAAGCTTCTTCATTTCCCAGTACCTACTTTCCCAGTACCTACTGCAGCCTACATCCTTTTGAATCTGCTTAGTGTATTCATCTCTTGGTCTCCCTCTACGATTTTTACCCTCCACGCTGCCCTCCAATACTAAATTGGTGATCCCTCGATATCTCAGAACATGTCCTACCAACCGATCCCTTCTTCTAGTCCAGTTCAGCCACCAATTATTCTCCCCAATTCAGTTCAATATCTCCTCATTAATCATGTGATCTACCCATCTAATCTTCAGCATTCTTCTGTAGCACCACATTTCGAAAGCTTCTATTCTCTTCTTGTCTAAACTATTTATCGTCCACGTTTCACTTTCATATATGGCTACACTCCATACAAATACTTTCATAAACGACTTCCTGACATTTAAATCTATACTGGATGTTAACAAATTTTTCCTCTTCAGAAACGATTTCCTTGCCATTGCCAGTCTACATTTTATATCCTCTCTACTTCGACCATCATAAGTTATTTTGCTCCCCAAATAGCAAAACCCCTTTACTACTTTAATTGTCTCATTTCCTAATCCCTCGGCGTCACCCGACTTAATTCGACTACATTCCATTATCCTCGTTTTGCTTCTGTTGATGTTCATCTTATACCTTCCTTTCAAGACACTGTCCATTCCGTTGGTACTTATATTAGGCACATAATATTTGAATGCGTCATTTATGTCTCACATTTTTACGCTGTAGCTGGTACAGGTGGCATCGACTGCTTCAGTTACCACGAGTACTGAGTGCAGTCAAAAATTAACGGGAAAGTGGTTTCACTTGTTGAATTTGATTCGCTCTATTATATCGTTGTTACGCTGGTAAACACGTCTGAAAAGTATTTTTGCAATGTTACCGATATCGGATAATCAGCTTTCGAAAAGGTTGCATGTCCTGATAGTATCAGCGATTATTCATTTTATACAAAAATATCAGAAAATTTGTATTAAATTTTGTTACAGGAACAGAATAATGTGCACAAAAACATCGAGAAGTTAAATATTGCGTTTCATGAATCGACGGGTATAAGCGTTCCGAAGCAGGTGAAGCCAATGACGACAATGACGAGGGTACTGGACACCTCCGCACAAGACGAAATCATGGAAAAAGGGAAGTAACTTATGACGAACGGTTGCCGTTTCACAATCAGAGAAGTGATGATGATGAATGTCTGTTGTTGCCTTACGAGCCCAAAACGCATTCCCTTCGGACTCGCCGATGATGCTGTCATATCGGTTGTCCCATACTGTGAAACTGTCTCCGTTGCTTTGAATATGAAACGAGTGACATCAAAATTTGTTCCAAAATTGTTCGGTTTCGAATAAAGAGAGTGGTGAATGGGAATTGTTTAGTGGTCGTTAGACGAAGTCAACAACGATGCAGAACAACTGAAACGTGTCATAACAGGTGACGCAAAGTGGGTTCTTCGGGTATGACGAAAGTAAGAGGCAATCGTTTCACTGGAAGGATTGTGGACCGCCAAGTCCCAAAAAGCTATACAAATGCAATCAAATACGAATGTTATCCTCACGACAGCATGAGTTCCAGTGAGAAGTTCAATACATAGTGTGTCCTTCTTACATATTCAACGTCGTCTCTGTGAAGTAATTTGAAAACAGATGCCCGGATTTGTGACAGAACAATGCATGGCCTTGACATCGCGATAACGCACCTACTCAGACTTCACAGCTTCTTTGTGAATTTTTGGAAAAAAAGAAAAAAATTACTCAAATGGTATCCCAGCCTCCATACTCACCATAAATGGCCAAGTGTGAATTTTTTCTGTTCCCAAAAATAAAGAAATCCTTGAAGGATTGACACTTTTAGAAGTACAGATGAGATTAAAAACAGATTGTCAGAGACCTAAAAACTATCCTAAAGATCGAGATTCAGAAGGGTTTCTAGGATTGGAAAACTCGATGGCATAAGTGTATAATATCTAATGGAAACTATTTTGAAGGAAATAACACTGATGTTGACGAATAAACACAAATCTTTCCAAAACAGAATTTTCTCAAAAAAAATGGCTCTGAGCACTATGGGATTTAACATCTATGGTCATCAGTCCCCTAGAACTTAGAACCACTTAAACCTAACTAACCTAAGGACATCACACAAGACCCAGTCATCACGAGGCAGAGAAGAATTTTTTCACCAAGGGAAACAGAACAGTTTAATACATATATGTACTATCTAATATGACTGGCGTCTCTGGATGGAGCAGCAATTGGTGTCCGTCCATACAGTGTATGTGCTATTTTTTGCATCCCAAGGGAGCTGCAGACCGCTAATTCCATTTTATTACATTGATATGATGCGTTTGGGACACTAGTTTGTTGCTAGTTACAAGATAGCTTTTCCCAACATATGCCCAGTGCATTATCATTTTCCTACGTTTCCATTTTTGGCAGATTCAATTTTCTCTAGAGTCTATGTAAGTCCCACCACTGGCTTAGTTTTATTCTTCTTACACGTAGTTTGTGCTTATGATCTGCACTAACATCACTGACGAGATACTATACTCCACTTACTATATCATCACGGAATTAATAAAATATTTGTGACCCACACAAACTTTTAATTAACAAGACCACCCTTACTCGCCGTCACCGATTAGTACAAATTTACGGCATGGTCATAAATGAAAGAGACAGAAGCGGGAGCTCAAAACGGTGAAGCATTTAGAAAATATAACATTTTTGGCGCGGGTGGGCGAAGCATGACCCATTTATGTTAGCCAACGAGTATATTCCAAGCAGCGCTAAGCACAGCGGAAAGATGGCAGAACGGTAATCCGAGGCTCGTGGTATCGAGTCCCCATGTGGATTCCCTTACTAATTTTCAATTTTTACGATATTTACACTGCAAATTAATCGATATGTTCAATAGTGGCCTATTTTATTTGCTGTGATTGAACCGTATGTGAAGGAGAACAAATTTCTTCTGTTGACTGACACGTGGGAAGGACAAACAAATCCTCAGTTACACGTGTTTTTCCGGATGAAGAAGTATTGCTATCCCACCCTTCCAAATGCACTCCGCTAGTGCCACCTAGCGATGTCCAATTTTACAGCCAGCTAAAGAGTTTGATCAAAAACCGTCAAAATTGCTCTTGTCTCGTAGAGGAACAAAAATAAATCACATGCCGAAAAGAGTGCATCAGAATACAGAGTCTAATGACATTAATGTCCACCCCCGGTAGCTGAGTGGTCAGCGCGACAGAATATCAGTCCTAGGGGCCCGGGTTCGATTCCCGCCTGGGTCGGAGACTTTCTCCGTCAGGGACTAGGTGTTGTGTTGTCCTAATCATCATCATTTCATCCCCATTGACGCGCAAGTCGCCGAAGTGGCGTCAAATCGAAAGACTTGCTCCCGGCGAACGGTCTACCCGACGGGAGGCCCTAGTCACAATCCATTAATTTTTTATGACATTGATGTGACCATCGCCTACATTCGACAGCGAAATACAATGACCTGTTACAGACGGCAGGTGGCAGCACTAGCACTGGAGGGTATAAATACGTTGTCGGGGTGGGGACAGAAAAATTGCAGTCGTTTCCCTAATATGGAAACGGAGTGATTTATCTGCCGTCCAAAATGGCATGGTCATTCGATTTCGGGCCAAGGGTGTAAACATTTCCGAAATGACAAATTATGTGAACTGTTCGCGTTCTGCTGCAGTTGAACTATACCGTGCTTGGTAAAATGGCGCCGAAGCAACTGTTATGCACAACGGCCCAAAGAGGACAGGTATTCACGAAGGCTGCAGAGATGTGTACCGGCGGATCAGCGTGCAACTGTTGAGTAACTGTCAGCCTAGATGAACCGAGGGGCTAGCAACAGTGTCTCCTCAACGAGCGTTCAGCGAAGGCTACTGCGTATGTACCTCAGCAGCAGGCGCTTGCTTCACTACACCTACTAACTATTGTACAACTGCTACGAAGTATGGTTGGTTGGTTGTTTGGGGAAGGAGACCAGACAGCGTGGTCATCGGTCTCATCGAATTAGGGAAGGATGGGGAAGGAAGTCGGCCGTGCCCTTTCAGAGGAACCATCCCGGCATTTGCCTGGAGTGATTTAGGGAACCGTCGTCCTCCCGAATGCGAGTCCAGTGTCTAACCACTGCGCCACCTCGCTCGGTTACTACGAAGTATGGAATTTGCACGGTAATAATGCAACTGGATGTCCACTGAGTGGCGATATGCGGCCTCTTCAGGACGGATATCTCTTGGCGTTTATGGCATGAAATGTCAGAAAGCAAACACTCTGTAACAATCGTTTCAGTCTGGAACCGCGCGACCGCTACGGTCGCAGGTTCGAATCCTGCCACGGGCATGGATGTGTGTGATGTGCTTAGGTTAGGTTTAAGTAGTTCTAAGTTCTAGGGGACTGATGACCTCAGATGTTAAGTCCCATAGTGCTCAGAGCCATTTCTTTTGTAACAATCGTTGGAAGGGTCCAGTGCAGAGGAGAGAATGTTACGGTCTTGGGAATGTTTTCGTGGCATTTCCTGGGTAACGTCGTTATTCTGGAGGTCACAATGGATAAGCACCTGTATGAACCTATCCAGGGGAACTATGTCGGCCCCTACATACACACTGTTTTTCCTCGCATGAAGGCGTCTACCAGCTGGACAATGTAACGTGTCACGGCCCGCAGTGTCGTGCGTGGTTCGAAGAGCACCAGGGTGGGTTTACGGTATTCCCCTTACAACCAAACTCCCCGGATATAGCCTCAGTCGAGAATCTGTTGGACTACCTCGATCGGGCTGTTCGCGACGTGGATCCGCAATCGAGAAACCTAGCGAAGATGGCCGCGGCGCGGGAGTCGGCATGGCTCCACTTCCCTATCGGTACCTTCCAGAACCTCACTGACTCTCTTCCTCTACCTCTTTCAAAGGTCTAAGCTGCAAAAGGTGGTTATTCAGGCAACGTAGATTCCATTGTGTATCATCAGCCATCCTCGCTAATATTTTACGAAACGATACTTTTTATGAATGTAAACAAAGTTTGTTTCTATACAGAAACTTTAATACAACGATTTAACTCTGTAAATGTTGCGTTTACAACCTGTGCAAGACGCCGAGAAAATTACTGATCCCTCCCTTTTTTACGATTAAAATTACCCCATCTTGTCTAAATCTTCAACTATAAAATGACAGTAAAAGTACGTAATTTTAGAGACAAAGTTCTTGTGTACGCCTTACGAACCATTTGTGTAAATTTATTTAGAACCCCAATTTTTTCTGTCTTTCCTTTTATGTTCTATTTCAGTTTAACTGCAGTGTAAGTATCGTAAAAACTGGAAATAAAAGAAGTAGACATTGAGATTCGACCCCACGCCCCTTGGTTTACCATTCTGTACTCTTTCTGCTGAGCCAACAGCTGCCTGGAAACTGCGCTAACATTAGTGGTTCATGCCTCGCCGGACCATAGCAAAAAATGCTGTCGTTTCTAAATGCTAGGTCCTCTAGAGCTCTCACGTCCGTCACATTTACTTCTGGTGAGGAACTGCATGTACCATAAATTTCGACGAAATCGGTGATGACGAGTTGGCGCGGTGCCCTTGTAAATTATGTAAGTGCAACTATTACAGATACACCTCATTTTGCTTTCATGCATTATATTCACGTTTACTCAATACAGTTTGCACCATCCATTGTATTTACTTTGTCGACACAATTAAGCCGTCAGTAATAATTCTTTCCAACCTCGACTGCCACCCCCCCCCCCCCCCCCCGCCACACCTCCTGACACAGTCGCATCCACTCCTGTGCAAACTGTTGCATGTTGTTCTCCATTTGTTTTTCGTCGCCTTTGCTACTGCAACTGTATGTTAATTTCTTTTCCTGCGACACCCGAAACAACGCACGAAGCTCCCTAATGTCACTACAATGTTCTCTCAGTCACTTATTATGCCTCAGCGATCCGGGATGCAATCGTAAGACTACACAAGACGTTCCATTTGGTGAACGACTGGACCTTGGCAGAATAATCAGACTCACGCCCATCTTTGTAGCTGAAACGACGTAGCGAAATGACAGTTTTCGCAACGGCTGGTATGCTGTCGACCGCAGCTCCGCGCTTCGAGGGAAACAGAGAGCAGCCTTATTTAGCTGTGCACGGCTGCTGGCCGACCTCAGAGGCCGCTCATGCCACTCACCGCGACGCATTAAAGACAGCGACCCAGTTTCTCCGACAGCCTGGAGTGACGTCGGCTGAGCCACATTATCCATTCACGATTCAGGACAGGCACGCTCTGGCATATCGGCCAAGAAGGGGAAGCTGAACACACACAATCAGTTCCTAACTACTATTGTGCCGGGCATACGTTCTAGAGATCTCGACAAGGGATCTTTGCTGCAAAACTTAGGCACCGGTGCCAGCAAAGCAGCCAATTACCTTCAGAAGGAATGCGGGGGAAGCAATTGAGATAAGCAGCCCTCCAAAATCAGCTACGGTGATCAATACAGGATTCCATTGTCTTGGCTGCCACCAGTAGCCTCCATGCGGTGAAACTGCGATCGTGTGTGTGTGTGTGTGTGCCCCATTTCTCACGGCCGTAAACACTTCCACTGACTTTTATCTTAAGAAAATTATTTGTCTAATTATTTTTGGATTTAGACAATATCGGATTTACGATCAGCAACAACTAAATTTGTACAGAGGTAGCAAAAACCTTTTGAGTCAAAGTACAGGGTGTATCAAAAAGAATATACGTATTTCCAATGCATATATTTATTAAACTTTAAGACATACGAATATGAAGCTTTACACATATATTTCCGAACCTCTACAGTTCAGATTACAGATGTTCAATATGTCCTGCATCAGTGACTCGAACAATATCACATCGATACTCAAATTCCTCCCATACTCGGGCAAGTATGTCCTTTGTCACTGATGTTGTGGCAGTACGTGGCTGCACGATCCGTTACAGCCATGCGGATAAGATGCCTGTCATCTCGACTGCTAGTGATACGAGGCCGTTGGGATCCAGCACGGCGTTCCGTATTACCCTCCTGAACCCACCGATTCCATATTCTGCTAACAGTCATTGGATCTCGACCAACGCGGGCAGCAATGGCGCGATACGATAAACCGCAATCGCGATAGGCTACAATCCGACCTTTATCAAAGTCGGAAACGTCATGGTACGCATTTCTCCTCCTCACACGAGGCATCACAACAACGTTTCACCAGGCAACGCCGGTCAACTGCTGTTTGTGTGTGAGAAATGGGTTGGAAGCTTTCCTCATGTCAGCACGTTGTAGGTGTTGCCACCGGCGCCACCCTTGTGTGAATGCTCTGAAAAGCTAATCATTTGCATATCACAGTATCTTCTTCCTGTCGGTTAAATTTCGCGTCTGTAGCACGTAATCTTCGTGGTGTAGCAATTTTAATGGCTAGTAGTGTAATTTTTTTATCCTAACTTTTAATTATACGTTCGAAGACTAAAATGTAAATTGCCTGTAACATCGCAAATTAAACATAACATGCTTTTAAAATATAATTTATTTCTAGTTTTTGCATTTTTAAATCAGGAAGATAAAGGGGGTGGGTGTTAGGTTTCGGTCAAGTATCTCTAATGATAGTTTTATAAAAAGGAGACGCAGTGCGCTATGAAAAATGAAGTAGCGTTGCACAAATATGTGAGTGCTAAGTATCATTTTGTTTCGCGATCTCTTAAAGTGGCAGTATACTGCTTTTTCGGTCAAGAGCAGCGCGAAACGAAGACACAGCGCTGAATTTGGTTTTCGCCGTGAAGAGGCGCGCTGCGACTGAGGTCGACAAGCTCGCGGACAGCCGGTGTCAGAACGACCCCGGTAGACACGCGGCGAGACAGCCGGACGGACAGAATGGCTGGCGCAGCGGGCCGCGCGAGCGGAAACGCCGCGACAGGGAAGTGCCGGGTAAAGCGGGCGCTGAAAGGAGAGATGAACGAATTAGGGCAAATAAAACGGGAGCGGCAATTTTGATAATTAAAGCAAAGTAAGTCCACCTCTTTCTGGCTCGCCCGACCAGTCCGTCGCGGGCTGGTGGGCGGTCATTGGAGACGCAGCTTCAGCCGCCGCTTGCTGCCTCGGTGGCAAACAGATGGAGCAACCTCAATTTGCTAATGACCAACACTTTCTGTTAATTAAAAAGCCGCTCTGTGGACGGAGCGCGCCATCGGCTGCGGGGCGACAAGCAGGTCTGTCCTCGCAGGTGGCACTCCGCTCCTCCATCGCGTCCGCCCGTTAACCTCGCGCTATTAATTTTACGTACGAAATTTCACAATTAACGCTTCGTATTTTATAAGCGGCAGAGGGACTAAATGCCTTGCCTTTACTACTCTCTCTGTTTGTCAGTGTCTCCTTCCATGGTCAGTTGGTTCACATTCCTTCTAATAAGGGCAATTATAGTATGCAGAGTCCGTGTTACGAAAACGACAAGAGGTAACGTTCTAGCATAACTTAGACTCCAATACCCTGCTAACTCGTTTACGCTGGGACACTCAGGGAATCTGCGCTATTGAACATCTAAAGCACATATTTTCTTGAACATCGCCGGCCGGAGTGGCCGAGCGGTTCTAGGCGCTACAGTCTGGAACCGCGCGACTGCTACGGTCACAGGTTCGAATCCTGCCTCGGGCATGGATGTGTGTGATGTCCTTAGGTTAGTTAGGTTTAAGTAGTTCTAAGTCCTAGGGGACTGATGCCCTCAGTCCCATAGTGCTCAGACCCATTTGAACCATTTTCTTGATCATCATAATCACAACTGTATACTCTCCGTAATATGTGACCAATTTTTCCTCAACGTAATGTGTCTCTTTATTTCTTGAGTAAATATGAATTTGCGTAAGAAATTTTTGTAAATACTTCTACGTATGTGAAAATGTGTTTGAAATATCGTCCGTAGTATTACAGAACGCTATGTCCATATTGTTGTTGTTGTGGTCTTCAGTCCCAAGACTGGTTTGATGCTGCTCTCCATGCTGTTATGTCCTACACAAGCCTCTACATCTCCAGCTAAATACTGCAATCTACAGCCTACTTAAGGTGGGTAGGACGTCAAACGGGCCGACTTGGAGCAGGAGAGGCATCACAGGACATTTTAATTTCCTCCGTCTATACTTTTACAAATAAATTCATAAAACTTTGTCAGCACGACCAGGAAGGATTCAGAATTCACACTCATAGCAGTGGAAGTTCGAAAACATAACGAAGTAATTTTTTTTACATGTGAAATTTCATAATTTTTTTCACTTACTAATGGCAGCATTTGCTGCTATAGGTACACTTTCCTTCATAAGTCAGAGCGATGGTTCGATGATTTTTGCACAGCATACAAGCCATACTTAAAGGTGTATGAAACTCTAGAATTTTCCTAATCTATTAAAAACTGTGGTAAAAATTGGGGTAATGAACTACAAAATTTGTTTTTTCTAAACATGAAGTTTAAAATACAACGGATCATTCGTTTTTTCATAAATTAAATAAGTTCTAGAGTTTCATACACCTGTAAGTATGGTATGCATGCTGTGCAAAATTCATCAAGGAATCTCTCTTACTTGTGAAGAAAAATGTACCTATAGCAACAAATGCAGCCAACAGTAAGTGAAAAAAATGGTGAAATTTCATATCTAAAAAAAATTATTTTGTTATGTTTTTGCACTTCCACTGCTATGAGTGTGAGTCCTGAATGCTTCCTGGTGATGCTGACAAAGTTTTATGAATTTATTTGTAAAAGTATGGACACTGGAAATTAAAATGTCCTGTGATGTCTCTCCTGCTCCAAGTCGGCCCGTTTGATGTCCTATCCTCCTTAATCTGCTTACTCTATTTACCATTTGTTCTGTATCTACTATTTTTACCCCCCACACTTCTCCCCATTGCTAAATTGGTGAGCCCTTGATGTTTGAGAATGTTCCTATCAACCGATCGCTTGTAATCATGTCGTGTAACAATATTTTTTGTCTCCCAACTTATATTCAGTATCTCCTCATTACTTACATTAACTACCCATCCAATCTTCAATTTCGTTTGTAGCAACACGTTTCTAAAGCTTCTGTTCTCTTCCTGGCCGAACTGTTCATCACCCATATTTCGGCACCATACGGGACTACACTCCAGAAAAATACCTTCAGAAAAGTCTTCCTAGTACTTAAAATTATAATCTATGTTAACAAATTTCTCTTCTTCAGAAACGCTTTCCTTGCCATTGACAATTTATATTTCATATCCTCTCTACTTCGGGCATCATCAGTTATTTCACTACCCAAATAATAAAACTCATCTACTTCTTCTAGTGTCTCATTTCCTAATCGAATTCCCCCAACGTCATCTGATGTAATTCGACTATATTCCATTATCCCTGTTTTTACTTTATTGATATTCATCTTATATCCTTCTCTCAAGACACTGGCCATTCCGTTCAAGTGCTCTTCAAAGTGCTTTGCTTTCTATGGCAGGATTATAATGTCATCGGCAAGCCTCAGAGTCTTAATTTCTACTCCAAATTTTCTTTTGGTTTTCTTTGCTGCTTTGTGAGTGTACAGACTAAATAACATCGAAAAGACTAACACCCTGTCTCTCTCCCTTCTCAACCATTGCTTCCCTCTCATGCCCCTCGACTATTACAACTGCCGTCTGGCTTCTGTGCATGTCGTAAATAGCCTCTTTCTCTCTATGCCTTACCGCTGCTACCTATTTATTTCAAAGAGAGTGTAATAGTCAACGTTGTCAAAAGTTTTTGCTAAGTCTAGAAATGCTATAAACTTAGGTCCACCTCGCACGCCGCTACATTTCCTAGAATCCAAACTGACCTTCCCCGAGGTCGGCTTCTTCCAGCTGTTCCATTCTTCTGCAAAGAATATGTGTTAGCATTTTTTAAACATGAATTATTAAGCTGAAGAGGTTGAAAAATCAGCCAACCAGTTGCAATCAAAGGTTTATTTGCCCTTGACCCAGGTTTAGATATTTGTAAAAATATGTTCTTTAGAAGTAGTGGGCCTTGCTACTTTACGTGTTGGTACATCAGATTAGATGAAGCCTAGTTGCTCTTGTCATAAATAAAATTGACAGAATTGGTTTGTCAATTTTATGTGTGACCGGAGCCACTCGGATTCATCTAATCTAATGTACCATCATATGATGTAACAAGTTCCACTATTTCTGAAGAAAATTCTTTTACAACTCTGTACTCCTCCCAAAAAGTGATAGATTCCAAAATGTAGACCCACAATTGTGTGACAGGTAATCAAACGCTCCGCCCTAGTCGCGTCCCGACCCTTTCGGATTTTCATTTCACATGAAAATGTTTTTCATATTTCTGAACTACTTACATTATTTAATGAGTAACATGTTTCGGGCTGCTGTGGCAGTAGAAAAACGTATGACACGGGTGCACGTAGATATTGAAGTATTGGTGTAGACTTTTTCTACTGCAGAGGCCATCCTGTGAAGGAAGAGAAGAATAACCTAAGCAGAGGCGATATCTCTTTATAGACTGGTCTATAAATATATGTATATATAATCACTCAGTTTGTTCGTGTGAGGTGACTCTCTTCTTATGTTGTGTTCAGCTGCCTCCATTTCAATGAGTCTTTTGAAATTTGGGCCATTGTTCACAAACATTTAAGGTGACCGGAAACGCGATATCACAGACAACACTGAAGGAAAAAAAGCTGCCGGACAAAACAGGTACTTTTTAAAAATATCTTAAACATAGCTGCAAAACAGCATCTGTGTAAATCTGAAGATGATGAAAAATCAGAGAACCAGTTGCAAATGAAGGTTTATTAGCCCTTGACCATGGTTTCGGTATTTGTAAGAATATCTTCTTCAGAAGACCACTACTTCTGAAGAAGATATTTTTACCAATATCAAAACCATGGTCAAGGGCTAGTAAATCTTTATTTGCAACTAGTTGGCTGATTTTTCAACCTCTTACTTTTTTTAAAATTATCATTTATTTTGTTCTTGTGATGTGGCTGTCTCCCTAAAATGTGTCAAGGTACATCAGGTTCTACGGATATTTCGAATTTGTTAGCTATCATTCAAAAACTTCTAAACGTAACCTAAAGAACGATATCACTAAAAAAACTCAACGCTGCAGGGAAACACTGTCTGCACTGTTGAGTTGTTTGTGGTATCAAGTTTCTAGTACCTTTAGAAGATTATGAAAAATGTTCTCCAACCAGATCTTCTGATCATTTTCCTAAGCAATTACGTCCCGTACAACAATCACACCACACCAAGAAATTAAGCATCTACGAGTAAGCACAAATCACAGCAATAATGTTACCGCACTTGTCGTCGCAGCTGACTGATAACCAGCTGAGTTAGCAGAGCGATATGACAATAGCTCGCAGGACGGAAGGTGTGAGTAAATTCGTGCTCGTGATTTGTTGCTGATGTGACAGCTGTTTTGTAAATAACCAGCTGTTTGTCTCTTCATTATTCTCATTCAGATGTAACTTAGGAACTTTAATCATTATGTAACTGAAATGGCCTGGAAAGACTGGGACGTTACTTAATAATTATTATTTAAAGAGAGATAGGGTGAAGTATGTATCAGGCATAGCGATGATTATAGCCGCGCGGGATTATCCGAGCAATCTAAGGCGCTGCAGTCATGGACTGTGCAGCTGGTCCCGGCGGAGGTTCGAGTCCTCCCTCGGGCATGGGTGTGTGTGTTTGTCCTTAGGATAATTTAGGTTAAGTACTGTGTAAGCTTAGTGACTGATGACCTTAGCAGTTAAGTCCCATCAGATTTCACACACACTGATTTTGATAGGCCAGTATTTACAACAGTAGGTGATGGTTCTTTATAGCGGATAGAAATGTAATTAATTCCTGCTAAGTGTGTTGTTGGACTGTTAATTATTTTCATGTTCCACAATTATATATGTTGATGAAGTCTTGCTATATAAGCGGAAATCTGTAGCGTGGAATTTGGGCTTCAGTGGTACACAATACGCGCTCAGAATTTGCCTCATTTCCGATGAAGCACGGCCAGCAGCCTGCCATGACGGACACGCAATTATTGAGTCTTGAGCGGCCGTTATCGAACTTCGGTGTCAGGACGTAACCGGCAGCGCGTGTCAATACAGTAATTAAATCCAGCAGCGGCAGAGCGGGAAAGAGGGTTGAAGGCACGCCCTGGAAGAGCGCCCGAGCCCTCTCCCCCGCTGCTCGCCAAATTGCCAATATGTTGTATTCTTTGTGGGGCTTGTTTGAGCCTCGCGCGCGGTACAACCCTCTGCACGCTTCGAGGGTATTTTTTCGAGCTGAGCCCCGCAGACGCTATCGGCATTGGAGATCACTGAAGTTGTTAGAGGTTCCACCTTATCGGAAAGCCATGGCACTCTGTTCCCCTGTTTGGATTTAATATCCGGAGTTAGACCGGCACCGGTAAGGGGAGAATGGGAAACATATCGCTCCTTTAACGCACTGCGGCTGTTTGGGATGTCGGTACGCTGCTACTGAAATGTTCAGCGACACTCCTGCCGTGAATAAGATGGAGCACACGTTGTGATGTATCAATACTTTATTTATACACCTAAATACAGATATTCATATTCAGCTGCCTCTAACACTAGCAACCAATAGCTGTAACTAAAACTGGGCGCCAGCCTCACTATTAAATATTTACCCCTTAAGACAAGGGTCATTCTGTAAATCCGAATCATTAGGTTCGTCTGTCTCAAAGGCCCATCATCCGCTCGTAGGATCGAAGAACTGCAGACATATCAACGCCGGAAGATTGTGAAAAATAAATAAAGTCAGACGAACACTCCTGCCGTTCATTTACACCGTGTGGCTACAATTAAAGTCCGGGTACTGACAGAGGTCGAGTGTGGGCTGTAATAATCGTATGGCAGGGAAACTTGGCTGGTTTTCTAAGACGTTAATGCGGAACCGGTTTGTGCTGGGAAAGTATTAGTTCCAGTTTCTCCCACCAGATACAAATCTGGCACTGTGAATACAAGAAAGACATATTGAAATGTTTCCATACGTAACGTATTAGGAGCGGGACGCTGGCGGGAATGGTCAGATAAGTGAGAAAGGCATAATGTTGACTTTATTATAAACCGCTGCTTGAAAAATTTTTTCTTTATGGGCACTGGAGACCTGAACGATATGCTGTACAGCACTGCATTAGCATCTGTACCCAAAATTGGAAACAATCTCTTCCAGCGTAAATCGGTTCCGCATTAACGCATTAGAATATTTGCCAAGTTTTTTTACCATATTGTAATTACAGCTGACATTGAACCTCCACGATTAGCTGCAATTTAATTATAATAACCCGGTACCTACCACATACGAAGATTGCAGCGTACACTGCAGTTGCAGCAACAACACAAATCACCAGTGCAGTCAGGAAGAGGAAAAAAAGTAGCTACTAACAAGGGAACATCCCCATCGCACCCCCCTCAGATTTAGTTATAAGTTGGCACAGTGGATAGGCCTTGAAACACTGAACACAGATCACTCGAGAAAACAGGAAGAAGTTGTATGGAACTATGACAAAAATAAGCAAAATATACTAACTGACTAGTTCATCCGTAAGATAGGCAACATGAAGGATAGTGTGAGCTCAGGATCGTCGTGGTCCCGTGGTTAGCGTGGGCAGCTGCGAAACAGAAGGTTTTTGGTTCAAGTCTTCCCTTGTGTGAAAATTTTACTTTCTTTATTTTCGCAAAGTTATGATCTGTCCGTTCGTTCATTTACTTCTCTGTTCACTATAATAAGTTTAGTGTCTGTGTTTTGCGACCGCACAGCAAAACCGTGCGATCAGTAGACAAAAGGACGTGCCTCTCCAATGGGAACCGAAAACATTTGATCGCAAGGTAATCGGTCAACCGATTCCTCCACAGGAAAACACGTCTGATATATTCTATACGACACTGGTGGTGGCATGTGCGTCACATGACAGGAATATGTTGTTGACCCACCTAACTTGTACACTTGGCGAATGGGTAAAAAGGTTCTTCTACCTTGCCCGATTTAGGTTTTCTTGTGGATGTGATAATCACTCCCAAAAAATTGATAAAAACATAAGAGTTTGTCACATAAACTGCAACAAATGAATGCAACAGTTTCACAGTCGCTCAGTTTTCCCTGTGCTCTGTCAAAACGTATGTTTTTAACGTTTTCAAATTTTTCCGTATGTAGACCGTCAAATCCTGCTTATGTCTAAGCAAATCAGAACATGTCCTGGAATTTTGGAGAGCGAAGTTGATTTTGAGTGAGTGCCTGAACTTTGATAATTGTCTGAAAATAAAAAATTAAAATTTTCACTCTAGAGAAGACTTTAACCAAGGACCTCTCGTTCCGCAGGTGCTCACGCTAACCACGAGACCACGGCGCTCCTGAGCTCACATTATCCTCGATGCTGCCTATCTTGCGCATGGACTACTCACTTTGTATATTGTGCTTATTTTTTTCCTAGTTCCACACAATTTCTTCCTGTTTTCTCCATTGATCTCTGTTCAGTTTTTCAAGGCCTATCCACTGTGCCAACTTATAACTAAATCTGAGGGGGGTACGATGGGGAGGTTCCCTTGTGAGAAGGACACGTCAATTTAGAAAGTGGAGCTCCTTTGCTTCCCATAATCAACGTCTTCACGCTCACACAACTTGAAACATAAGGTACACCTTAGCCTCAATGACCCGTGTAGACATTCTCCATATCGGCTGCGAGTTAGTTATTGTAACTACTTGTCCTCCAGCTTTCACCCGAGCACAGTGCCTTCCTCCCACCAGCGAATAATTTCCTCTTGAAACTTTATCTTCCACTGCGTACACTGCATCTCTGTGCTTCCCGCTGTTCCAGTGCTGACTCCCTGTTTATGCATAAGTTTCATTAATACTGACGCTGAACGTTGTTTTACAACTTCTAAACTTTGATCTGAAGATAGCAGTAGGCAAAAGGAGTTATAAGTATAGAAGTATATTAAGCAAATATACGGCTTTAGAAACGCCATTTTTTATTCCTCTCCTGTTCCAATCTTTGCATGTCAGAGTAGCTACCTAAGTCCTCAATTATTTGCTGGATGTATTCCACTTTCTGCCTTCTTCTACAAATTTTCCCCCTACAGCTCCCTCTAGCAGCATGGAAGTTATGCCCTGTTGTCTTAACAGATGTCCTACCTTTCTGTCCCTTCCTTTTGTTAATGTTTTCCACATATTCTTTTTTTTTGTCAATTCTCCGGTGAACATCCTCATTCCTTACCTTATCAGTCCATCTAATTTTCAACATTCTTCTGTAGCACCACATTCCAAAGCCTTCGATTCTCTTCTGTCCTGGTTTTCCCACAGTCAGTATCACACTAACATACAATGGTGTTCTCCAAACGTACATTGACAGAAACCTGTTCCTCAAATTAATGCCCATGTTTGATACTAGCAGACTTCTCTTGGCTAGGAATGCCGTTTTTACCAATGTTAGTCTGTTTTATTGTCCTCCATGCTTCGTCTGTTATGGGTTATGTTGCTGCCTAGATAGCAGAATTCCTCAACTTCGTGATCCTCAATTCTGATGTTACGTTTCTCACTGTTCTCATTTCTGCTATCCCTCATTACCTTCGTCTTTCTTCGATTTACTCTTAATCCACATAACGTTCTAATTAATCTCTTCATTCCATTCAACAGTCTTCCTCACTTTCACTGAGGACAGCCATGTCATCAGGGAATGTTATCATACCCTTGAAATTTCAATCCCACTCATGAATCTTTCTTTTATTTCCCTCATTGCTTCTTCGATGTATAAACTGATTATTAGTTGTGAAAGACTGCTTCCCTGTCTTACATCCTTTGTAATCGGAGCCCTTCGTTCTTGGCCTTCCACTCTTATTGTCCCCTCTTGGTTCTTGAACATATTGTATATTACCCGTCATGCACTATATCTTACTCATGTTTTTCTCAGGATTTCGGACATCTTGCATCATTTTACTTGTCAAAAGCTTTTTCCAGGTCAACAAATCCTATGAACGTGTCTCGATTTTTCTTCAGTTTTGTTTCCACTATCAAACGCAACGTCAGAACTGCCTCTCTGGAGCCTTTACCTTTCCTCAAGCCAAACTGATCATCTAACACATCCTCAA
This sequence comes from Schistocerca cancellata, assembly GCF_023864275.1. Lineage (NCBI taxonomy): Eukaryota > Metazoa > Arthropoda > Insecta > Orthoptera > Acrididae > Schistocerca > Schistocerca cancellata. Next base: position 232,685,511 of record NC_064631.1, read on the forward strand.
CTTTCTTTTCCATTCTTCTGTTTATTATTCTTGTCAGCACCCTGGAGCTATGAGCTGCTAACTTGATCATGCGTTTATTCTCGCATTTGTCGCCTCTTGCTATCTTCAGAACTGTGTGGATGATGTTTCTCCGAAAGTCTGGTGGTATATCGCCCGTCTCATATGCAGAGAAGTAACATAATGGAAATGGAAATTCGGAACTGTGTCAAACAAAAGATTTCACATGTGGTAAGAAAGCTGTTGAGTTCACAGATTTGACACTGGTACTACGCTGGAACAAAACAGTCTTGTTTGGAAACACGCAGAATGTTGCATATCGCCGTTTATTATGTGTAACATTAAAAATAGATATATTCTAAATACATATCAAGCCGTTACGAAAAACTTTCAGAAGTACTGTTGCTGGTGTCGGTGGTAGCTTACGAACGTTTCAGTTTCCTTAGTAAACCACATAGGTAAAGGAAATGTTATATGCAGTAGCAGTTCCGTTCCACATGTTCAGCAATAGAGCTCATCGTGCAGTCATTTCGATAATCACATAATTAACCTGATTCTAGTTCCGTAGTAAGGAACTGTTAATGGGTGCTCGTGTGTTTCTCTCCTATTTTCGCTTCACAAAATGAAATAAGCAGAGGCGAGACGGGCCACTTACATGAAATTAATTAATAGGTAATTCGGATAATGTGTTTTCTGCTTCAGCTGCAATGCTTACATTCCTTTCCCTTTGGTCAGAAAGGATACGAAGGCAAATGAAGTACTCTCAGGGACTTAAAGGATTTCATTCTTTTTCGGTCATTTACTGCCCTGAAAGTAAGTGAAACTCACCAGTTACCAACAATGGTCGTTCGTATATGAATTCCTCACGGGTTGTCAGCTGAGTAGACGAGACGAGACGAGACGACGACGCTATTCGGCTGACAGTCCGTGAGGACTTCATGTATGAAATTCGCCGAGAACGCCTGCACTCACACATAATGGTCGTTCGTGTTGATAGGTGTTGGACGCTGCTCTTAAGGATGGCGGTTTGTTTTATATTCAATGTTCTATAAATTTAGGTTGCACTGTCACTCGCTTGCCACTCACAAAAGATTCTGTTTATACATATTTTCAAGTCTCACACAGTATCTTTTTTGTGTGTATGTGGAGGCTAAGCTCAGGAAGTACTGCAAGAATTTTGATACTATTTTCACTGCTACAGTGATTCGTAAGGAAGTGTTTTGTATGTAATTTACTACCGCTAAGTAATGATGAGTGTGTAATGGATGTATTGTGGTCTGTTCCATATTTAACTGGCGTGCGGAGTGAGACCTCGTGGCCATAATGTTAGCTATTAGCTATGACCTGGTCAGCTAGAGATGAGGCGATATCTGGCGGCAAAAGAAGTAAACAGCTACCGCAACTTCAGGGAGCTGCGAAGCTTGACCTCAATCGATACTTTTCTTCTCCATGATGATGAGCCAAGGTCATACAGTATTTTTTTAAGAATGCGCCATTATTTAACTGCGTATTTCCTATGAAATATCTGGATTTCGACTTTTACACCATTATTGAGAACATTGGTCTTAGGCCACTAATGTAATCTCACAGCGACTAGTGTGGTTCAAATGGCTCTGAGCACTATGGGACTTAACATCTATGGTCATCAGTCCCCTAGAACTTAGAACTACTTGAACCTAACTAACCTAAGGACAGCACACAACACCCAGCTATCACGAGGCAGAGAAAATCCCTGACCCCGCCGGGAATCGAACCCGGGAACCCGGGCGTGGGAAGCGAGAACGCTACCGCACGACCACGAGATGCGGGCGACTAGTGTGACCGAGTGGTTCTAGGCGCTACAGTCGGGAACCGCGCGACCGCTACGGTCGCAGGTTCGAATCCTGCCTCGTGCATGGGTGTCTGTGATGTCCTTAGGTTAGTTAGGTTTAAGTAGTTCTAAATTCTAAGGGACTGATGACCTCAGAAGTTAAGTCCCATTGTACTCAGAGCCATTTCAACCATTTGTATTTTGCTGTGTACTGTGCAGGACGCCATTATTTCGCGTCATTATCGAATGCAATGTTCTTAGACCATTAATATCATTTTGCTGTGCATTTTGCAGGATGAGAAATCAGCCATCCCGAAAAAGTGCGCAGCAAACTGATGTTAATGTTGTTAGAGCGTTTTACTCTATAATGGCGTGAAATAATGTCATCCTGCACAATGAACAGTAAAATACGTTAATGATCTAAGATAAATGTACTCGATAATGGCGTGAAATGGGAAATATTGACTGCACATACGAAATATACAGAAATATAGAGTCAAATAGCTGTGTATTCCCTCTACCCCAACCAAAAAAACTGTACATACCTGACTATCTCTACATAGCTATTCATATTATAAATCAAAGTCCCTGATACTTTTTTCTGTGTGCATGTGAAGTCTAATCTCATGACGCATGTGGGGATTTTGATACAGTTTCCACTAATAGAGAGACTGATTCAGGAAAAAGGTTTATCTTTATGCAACATAAATAAAATCCAGCACCGGTTTTTTTCCAGTATTTGTAGTTTAATCTCAGAAACTACGGTTTTCCTTAATAAGTGGACTTATTCACGAGGAATGTTCGCGTACATAATTTGTTGCTTTTACACCGAACTAATGGTGTGGCCATATATACTCGTGCACTGGAAGGGCGTAGTTAAGGCCAAACACAAAGCACATTTATGCAACTCACACATGTATAGAAGAGTTCCTTTGGAATAAATCGACACAGCAGTAGGACAGCAGGACCAGTTCTGGACCAAAAGTCACTAATGTCATCATTTTTTGCTGAAAGCGTCCCAGGAATTGCACTGATGTCAGCAGGTACTATTTGACTAATGCTAGACATTTCTTTAAAAGAGGTATAGTATGTTAACACATGTTTGCACTCACAGCATCATGTTTTGCAAGCAGGAGTTGTTGTGTTTTTCTACGTTCTTCTCTTATTCGTCATCGAAGTGCGAAGACAGAGTATCAATGAACTGATTATAAAACATAGTGGAGTGGAACAATGTGACCACACTTGACAAAGACGAGATGTGGATATGCTGAAGCTATTTTTGGTGTACTCACACTGCAGTTGTACAATATCACAAAAGGCCACAATGATAACACTATTAAATTTATGTTTTCTTCGTACATAGAGGGCTAACACTCTCGGCATAAATCAAAGTTTAAAGCACATACCCATACAAAATAGTATAATAAAGTCAGTCATATGCTGCAAGGTGTGTCCCGATTTCCTCTTTAAATAATTGAAACTGTAGACAGATACATAATAATTTTCATTAGATACATTCATTCTTTTTCTTAAAATTTACAAAAGGCATTGCTTTAGGACTTCCATAATTCAGTAATAGTGTAGCACACAGATTCCAGCGGTTCGCTAACGCTTATTCACAGCGCCCGAAAAAATAATGTAAATGGACGCAGCCCAAGAATTCAGAGGACACAGTTCCTCGCAGCAGTGGTTCATTTGTAGAGTGTGTATATGTGTAAAAAAAATCAGCTACAGTTATAGCAAATGCCAATACTTTGTAGTAACTGTGTTAATAGAGAGATGTTGCCATTAATTATGTTAAGTTAGCTAGCATTTTTTGGTAAGGTGGATCCAGTCACAGTTCACCTACAGGACTACAATTTTTGCAGACTTTACCATGGTATCATTAAATTGCATGCATACTGTAATGTCAAAACATTTTACTTTAATATTTACCTCAATTTTGCAGAATATACTATGATGTCATTAGTTTATACTTACATGAAAGTATCTTAGCTCATAAAATTTGCAGTTATTTGTCAACTCTCATGCCAACGTTCTTCTCACTATAGCATACCGACCACGAATAATAAAACATGTGTAAGTGACATAAAAATAAAATTAATTGCTTATAACCAACACCCTGCTCTTCTCACTGCAGAGTGCAGGCCTAGAATGGAGAGTAAATGTCCTGAGAGGAATGGAGCCGCGCGACTATTGATCGAGAGCAACAGTGTATGAGTGATAAAGAATTCAAATTGTTCACATACTTTTGAGCAGAGGCTACATTGTGACAGGCTCTTGTTGGAGAGCGATGGGGCTGAAACTTACATTTAATATCAGGTAACTAATTATTCACCATGTGTTGTTACATCCGTATCGCATCGCATGTTTTTTTTATACAAAAATGGATCCATTCACACAGTAGGCAGATAAACATCCGCATACAGAATTCGATTATTTTATGGCTGGTACATTTGAATTTTGCCACTTCACCAGTTTCACGACCTGTTCTGTCATTTTGCAAATTTTACGACCCATCTTGCTAATTTATCAGTTTTACAGCCATTTTCCACTTTCCGATTTGGCATCCTATCAATTTAAGAATTTTACAGCAAATGTTACTAATTTCTGGACTTGGTGTCGTACCAGTTTGCTGATTTCCTAACCAATATACAGATTTAGTATCTTACCAATTTAGCAGTTTCTTTCCAATTTTTATGATCAGTTTTGTAATTTCACCAATTTCCAGATATGGCATCACACATGCAGCTACGATAGTTATGGTCTTCTAGCTACAGACCACAGTTGTGGAATGGAGAGCATATTGCCCAAAAGCAGTGGGGATCCCGGTGATTGGCTGGGAGCATGATGATGTTGAAATTTCGTCATTGCCCTAGAGCAAAACAGGGAAGTGGAGGGCTGCCAACGACCTTGAATAAACAAGCATATTTACCTTAGCACCTTAGCACCAAAAACTAGTGACATCAGTGCAATTCCTGGAACGGTGACGCCGGAAAGTGCTGACATCAGTGATTTTTGGACCAGAACAGAACCTGCTGTCTTGCTGCAGCAGTGGCTGTACATCATTAAGGAATTTTGCGTGCACCAGAGAATTTAAGGGTCGCCCAGCGAAAAATCCTAGGGAATAAGTTCAGAGAAACGACTTAGCCAGCGTAGTGGACCTCTCTGTTCCATCCATTGCCCACTAAATATCTCTGAGAGGTGTCCTCGGACATATCGGAGAAGATGGCCTGATACTGCGTTATGCATGAACCATATCTCCAGCCGTTGTTGGAATGGTAGGAAGGACAATTGTACTCACATTTGTTACTGCAGTCTGTAGGTCGTTTGTAATAGCAAAGAGCTTGCAGCAGAAGAGTTGTATGTCATAGTAGCGATCAAGCCGTCATATCTCTTATCACCCCTTGTTTGCTGGATATTTTTGTCTTACTTTGGTGTCACACTACCTCAAAACAAGGAAATCAAAGAGTTCGCAGTAAAAGAGACGTGTTTCACCATAGCGAAAATTAGAAATGCTCATAGCTAGTAAGACATACATTTTAGAGCTAATATTTAGTGGATGTACTACCATCTCTCAAAATACGGAATACTTTTTTAACATCTTGTATATTTTAAACTGTAGTGGTCCTATCACACTTTTTTTCATTATTGCTGAAATTACCTTCATATTTTGTCCCTTTAATAACGACGTGTTGAGTTCTGTCTGAAAGAGGACCAGTATCTGATCACAAATATGACCCGATACTTGGTAATCTCATATTTAATTAATGAAATTAATGAAACGACAGTGTGGAACTGTCAGATGTGTTTTGTCTAAGGTTGCAAGTGGTGCCAATTGGGGTAGAAATTGGTATAAGCAGATAAGGCCTCACGGGAGCCACCGGACCGCAGCGACACGACGAAACGTGTCGGAGATCCCGTGTGTCGGCGAGTCCGTGCAGAGCATCGCAGGAAGTTTGCGCTAACAGAATAAATCCATTCGGTGCGGTTTACGAGGAGGCGGGGGCGACTGACTGTCGGGTTTGGGGAGGAGGAGGGAGACAGACAGACAGACCCGGCGTGGTGGAGCTCGGGCGAAATGCGTGGAAATTAGATTTGGGGTTCGATACGGGATACGGCAGGCAGCGGGGAAAAGCAGAGCAGAGTTGAGCAGAGGCAGGCCGGACTGAGTGACGTGCGTCCGCGCAGAAAGCTGCTGTCTGAGCCGCGCATTTGGCGGTCTGAGCGCGCGTCGCCACTTGCCACCCCTCTGCCTTTCCGAGAGCAAAAATACTCTCTGCCGTCCTGACGTGAGGCTGCGATCATGATTTCCGACAAGCAAAACTGGAAAAGTTACTCTGAATAAAGAGGCTTCTCGAATACGGGGTATGCTGTCAGGACGGTAGCAGGTGGATCTACGAGTGTCAACCGACTTCGTTGTTGTCATTCAGATTTAGCCAGTTTTTGGCCGCAGATGTAAGGTCCACTTTTAGTCTCCCAGGGTATATTTGTATGATATGTCTGAACCGTGATTTACTTTCAAAGAATATTCTTGAGAGTTTATTTTATTTCTAGCGATTCATCAAGAACATTAACACATTTAATCACACTATGTAAGCATGGAAGTAGTTGCCAGAGAGTAACTGATGAAATCATAACCAAATTCCTTTTAACTAATGGGAATTTTATTCCCTTTAATAGTGCCTAAAAGAATTTTTTAAAAGAAACCGATTTAAAATTATAATCAGAAAGTACCCTCTAAATATCAAAGTTACAATTTATTCAGAGGCAGAAAGAAACTAATTTTGACTGTATGAGCTTTCGGGCAGAGAACCTTGCCACTCCTATTTGACACGGTCGTAGTTAAGACCGTTCACAACAGCTTCTGAAAGACTACACTGGTGCAAATCTGCAACACACCAGATAACTTTAAGAGTTTTAACAATTTATACAATGTCACAAACTATGAACCCCCAGTAGGAGGGATGGAAATGGTACAAAACAATAACAATTAAAACATTAACCTTGCCACCGAAGGTGCAACTTGATTTTAACTTCTAAGAAATGTCTTAGGGTGAAAGGGTGTCAACTTTATATACTAAAATGATCATTTAAATAGAAGCCAATGAAATGCAATCTTATATAAAATTCAATAAGGTTGGCCAAACAATAGTTAAGATGCTCTACAGTACACACATACCGCCTCTCAAGATCATAGGCAATAGTATCATAGTTTCCAAAGATCAAAACTTATTTCAGGTATTAGGCCGTTACACTCCAAGCAATAAATTCGTTAACACAACAAATCCGACAAACATGACAGAGGTAGCTACTAAAGTACGGTAGATTGATAGGGAGATTATCGAACAACCCGAACCGCAGGTTGCTCTAACACGCCCCTCCTCCACAACCAACCCAATTTAATGGACCACCCAGTTTATAAACAACCACCTTCCCGCAGATGGGCAAACGGAGAAGAATGGTGGGACGACCCAAAAGCAAAACGGCTGGTGACCTCACCAAGAAAACAAGTAGAATTTCACAAGAGTAAATCAAACAAGATATCACCAATCACTTCTAATAAACTGCGATTTCTCGAGAAGACTTGCGGAGCACCCCCAAATCGGTCTCCCGAACCGTCCGCTGCCAGCCGCTTCAACGGACGCAGGAAGGCGCGCCGATCTCCCGTCTCACGGCGTCGCAGCTCGCACCGGCCAGACTGATGTCGTGGGTTGAGTCCTGTTGCTGTCGTGTCGACTGCGAAATCACTACACCCCTATATACGCCGCGGCCCACTGGACTCACGTGGCAGCCTCACATGCGCCGACGCTCAAGACGGACAAGTCATCTTGTGAAACTTCCTGGCAGAATAAAACTGTGTGCCCGACCGAGACTCGAACTCGGGACCTTTGCCTTTCGCGGACAAGTGCTCTACCATCTCAGCTACCGAAGCACGACTCACGCCCGGTCCTCACAGCTTTACTTCTGCCAGTATCTCGTCTCCTACCTTCCAAACTTTACAGAAGCTCTCCTGCGAAACTTGCAGAACTAGCACTCCTGTAAGAAAGGATACTGCGGAGACATGGCTTAGCCACAGCCTGGTGGATGTTTCCAGAATGAGATATCTCATTCCGGAAGCCATTTTGTGTCTCAGTGCGCGACCGACCAACCGATCGATCAACTGCCAATGACCATTGCCTGAGCAAACTCGAACAGACTGGCGCCCTAACGAGCAGACTCAGATGGAGGAACTAAGCCCCGACCGGGCGACCACTCGCTGAGTTCTCTTACTGACGGAGTGGAAAGACTCTCATTTTGCCGCCTTTTGAGGCTGATCCGAACGACAGACATACTAGGAATCCGAACGACAGACAGGCACTAACTGCCTAACAAATGCGGACGAGAGGCAGGTCAGCAACTGGTGACGAGAGACTGACCCAGACTGACCGACTGGCGAGCTCATAGCGCCCCTTAAATGCACGTGAACAGGCAACCTTTCCCCTATCCCACCAGAGGGAGACACCAAAGCTGCGACTGCCACTTCGGCGTCACCGCCAGAAACGGAGCGCGACTGCTTCACACTACGCGCTGGGGCGCGCTCTTCAAAACAGCAACTTTTACCACGGCTCAATGTGACTTGACTTTCCAGAGTAAATATTTTGCTCTGAAGAGTAGTGCGCGCCGCTTTGGAACTATCTGGCAGACTGACGCTCTTCGCCGGACCGGGATTCGAATCTTGATCTTTCCCAATCGTGACTAGTGCGCTTATTGGCAGATATACCCAATCAGGACTCATTTTTAGCCCTTTCAACTCCTTGTCGTCCAATACCTCTCTCCTAGTATCCAGCTTTCACGAAAGTCTTCCTCCATACACTGGTAGATTAGCATTCTTACAAGATTAATGACTTGGCCACAGAAATGACTTTCTCGAATGAATCTTCCTGTGCGCAGCGTGATTTGCAAGGAGGGAGAGAACTGAAGCTGTGAAGGTTGATCGTGAGACATGCCTGACTAACTCAGTCGGTAAAGAACACGACATCAACGAAAGAATAACTACACAGTATTTATTCAGCACAAACATCGAGTTGTGGCTGTTACGACTTCGTCGACAAGTCTGTCTATCATTTCCCTTTGTCGTGATCAGTTCAAATTGTAACCTGACAAAAAATTTGGCCATTCTTAACAGCATGATGCCAACCGTTGCTGATAAATATTTTTCAGCTAGAGAGGCGGTTGGTCCTAGCATCCAAGCTTAATATACGGTTCAGCAATATTAATGTGATCACGAAATGGCGCTGTTCAAAACCAGAGCCGAAGCAGTTGCTATGCTGGATCATGGATCTAAGACGACAGCAGTTAGAAACTGATGCAGAGACGTGCACGGGTGAACATAGGTGCAACTGTTGAACAACTGCCCGCCCAGATGAACGGAAGGGCTACCAACAGGGTTTCTTCAAAGACCATTCAGTGAACTTTGCGGCGTGTGGGCCTCTGCAGCAAGCGCCTGGTTCATGCTGGCTGTTGTTCGTCATTGACGAAGACTGGGTAGGGTTGGGTTGTCTTTGGGGGAAGTGACCAAACTGCGAGGTCATCGGTCTCATCGGATTATGAAGGACGGCGTGGGAGGTCGGCCGTGCCCTTGCAAAACAACCATCATGGCATTTGCCTGGAGCGATTTAGGGAAATAGCGGAAAACCTAAATCAGGATGGCCGTACGCGGGATTGAACCGTCGTCCTCCCGAAAGCGAAGACTGGAGTATGTACGTCAACAACAACAGCTGGACATTCCCTTAGTGTCCACAGGTAGCCTTTCCAGATGAATCAAGTTTTATGCTCGATCGGAGAGATGGCCATTGCCGTGTAGGGTGTGAAATGTTTGAATGCAAACACCCTGCAAGAATCGTCGGTAGGGTTCAAGCCGGAGGAGAAACCAGGAGTGATTTCGTCATTCTGGAGGCACAGTGGATCAACACTAGTATGCGTCTATCCTTGACGACGATGTCCAGCTCTACAGGGAATTTGTTTTTCGTCGACGTGTTGACATCAAGCAGGAAGACAATGCAACGTGTCACGCAGCTCAGCAGTGTACGTGTGTGGGTGGAAGAACACCTGGGTCAGTACTCCCTTGGCTACCAAACCCTGGGATTTAAACACAGCTGCCTGCATTGGGCAGTACGGGCCATGAATTCTCAACAGCGAAACCTGGCCTCAGCACTGGAATTGTTATGCTTCACCATCCCTGTCGGTGCCTCTTAGAACCTCACTGCAGGTCTCTCAAAGGTTCAGGCTGCAGAACGTGGTTGTTCATCCGTTTGACAGGTGGTAACATTAATGTAACTGGCAATGTAGTTCCGTTTAGGTAGCTGCGCACTTTATGTACTACTGCACTTACATTTCACTTACACAATGAACAGTGTAAAACCAAAACGAGATCCAACCAAACTGACTAACTGATTAATTTGTGAAGGGAGACAAAACAACAGTAGTTTAACCCAATATTGCTAGGTCCGAAACACAGTTTCAAAAAGTGGTTCTGAGCACAATGGGACTTAAATTCTGAGGTCATCAGTCCCCTAGGAGTTAGAACTACTTAAACCTAACTAACCTAAGGACATCACACACATCCATGCTAGAGGCAGGATTCGAACCTGCGACCGTAGCGGTCGCACGATTCAGACTGTCGCGCCTAGAACCGCTCGGCCACTCCGGCCGGCGAAACAGAGTTTACTTTGCGGTTTGTCTTCCTGTGATTCTAGCGTAAGGCCCGACGGTACGCTTAAAGAGTAGCAGGAGATCATTTCCTAGCTCTTTATTAGACACGATCCGTTCAGGAATTAATGATCCGAATATTTTGTGTCTTTTGACCTCCGACGATTCGTACTGGAAAAATGAAACTGGTATGGTTTCAAACCCCTTCACCACAGAGATTACTCTTAGGGTCTTCTTTCTCTATTCCCAACGCCTGCAGGTGTTTGTTAAGATTACCATAGCTAGTAATTAGTCCTTCCATGAGTTTAATCTGTCCCCCATGCCTCATAGTAACAGTCATTTAAAAAAGAAGACAGTATTCATTACAAAATAATGATTATTTAATACGGCGTGTCATCCTTTTATGGTGTCGTCAGATTATGCAGTTTTCTGCAAATAAGCATTCGTCAGAAACATGTGACAAACACGTCACCATCCGCAGACGCTAGTGTGTCTAACGTGCATGCCTTATCTCACAGCCGATTAGTTTGGCCGAGCCGTTCTAGGCGCTTCAGTCTTGAACCGCGTGACCGCTACGGTCGCAGGTTCGAATCCTGCCTCGGGCATGGATATGTGTCATGTCCTTAGGTTAGTTAGGTTTAAGTAGTTCTAAGTTCTAGGGGACTGAAGACCTCAGATGTTAAGTCCCATAGTGCTCAGAGCCATTTGAACCTTACCTCACTTTTTTTTTTTTTGACGAATGGATCTTTGCAGAACTGTGCAAAATCTGATGATGCCTCAAGAGGATGAAAGGTGTTACGTTATTTTGTAGCCAAGACTATTTTGTTTTTGAAATAACTTGTAACGGTTGCTGAATCAGCCAGTCAATGCTGTAGAAAAGAAACTGTAAACCCATAATCCCCGTGCAGAGGTATGCTGCCATGATCATACAGTTTGCTGCCTAGAATAAGTCTGTATGAACTTGTATTATGTTTTTTTTCCACATGGGAATGTTTTGTAACTTTCACATGTCTTATTCATATCACGCTGTTTCCAGTATGTACATTTACATACATACATATAAATATTCTGGCCGTTTCATTTTTTTTGTTTCTGTTATTTCTTTACATTCAGTATTCCCCCTCCAATTGACCATGTATTTCTTTGTCTCTGTAAGCTATTTCACTTGTGTTGTCTTACTATCTACACTAATAAGCAAAAACGTTACGACCATTACGCACCATGACGTTGGACGCAGCCTGGTGGCGTTGGGGCACGTGAGGCACTAACACAAGTATGTAAGCGGAGCAGACACGAACGAGGGATCACCCTAGCGATGATATGGGCTGCAAATGGGGAAATCCATTGACATAAGTGACTCTGAAAAAGGGCAGATTATTATTACACAGAGCCCGTGAAAGAGTATCTCAGAAACAGTGGAGCTGGTCGAAGGTTCACGTGCTGCTGTCATGAGCATGTACGGAAAGATGTAGAAGGACAATGAAATAACCTCTAGGCGCTAAATAGCTGGACTTCCACGAATCTTCACAGAACCTGCAGTTCGGAGGCTTGTCTGTTCTATAAAGTAGGATAGATGGCGATCTGTGGCATCTCTGTCGAAAGAGCACAGTGCTGGTGTACGCACAAGTGTTTCGGAGCACATAGGTCATCGTACATTATTGAACCTGAAGCCCTGCAGCAGACGACCACTACGAGTTCACATGTTACGACCCAACGACCTGGTCAATTGCGACTGCAGTGGGAACGGGCATTCGGGATTCGACCGTCGATCAATGGAAATGTGTCAGCTCTTTCGGCGAATCATACCTGTGGTAGTAATCGAAGCCACAGTGACGGTTGCGAACGATCTGCGTCCCTTCATACTTCATGTCTTCCCCAATGGCGATGTCATTGTTCATGTCTTCGAGCCTGAACCGTGCTACAGTGGTTTGAGTAGCAGTATAGTGAACACACGTTGATGTCTCGGCGACCAAATTCTCCCTGACGCTGATAGTTGAGCGCTCCATAACCTAAACATCATAATCATCAAATTCTCCTGATGTAAATTTTTTGGAACCCATCTGGGTTCCTATCGGGTGCTATCACGGCATTCGCAAATCAGTGGTCCGTTATTTACACGAATTACCAGACGCGTACGTAGACATGTAATGCCACAAGCTTTCACTAGCCTAGCAATAATCTGTCGGATCTCTGATATGCAGAATCACGGACGTGTTTCATTCAAAAGACGGACAAACAAGTTATTAAGCAGGTGTTCGAATGTTTGAGCTCATCAGTGTATATCACGGTATATTGTCATGAACCATTATTTCTGAAAACATTATTTTTTTCTACTGCGTCGTTAATGTCTCATTCTAGTCTTTTAACTTCTAGGATCAAACTAGCTATGTTTCTTTTGCATGAACTGCGTAAATCGATTGATTTGCATACTGCTATACCTTCTATATAAAGGTACCGTAAGAGTACCTTTATCATTCATGATATTTCTGTTGCGTTAATTTCTAAATACTAACAGTTCAAAATTGCTTCTTAATTTTTCTTTCTTCTCTGTGTTTTATTTACTTACGGCCTCGGTATCCTTCTTTAATTTCTGAATGGGCTGTGTCACATTGTCCTTTTGTTTTTACTTCTGGCGTTCCATCGGTTGTTCTGAATTATCCAGCCATTCAGACCAAAACAATGGGGATTCAGTTTGAAACAGTAGAAACTAAACGTCTGATCCGCCGCCAACGGCCGTCCCTGCTGACAACTGCACATGCAAGCATTTTGAACGAGTGCAAAAACGTTTCGGGAACAAATGAATGCAGCGCCGTGGCGCTAATGTGGCAGGGCCCGTTTTTCCGGCTGCTACAGCTGTACTCTCCCACACAGCAGGTTTTACTGCGAAGAAATCAATGCTAACGGAAGATAATTATCACGACGAGAAAGACTCGCTGTGTTTCGATTTTATTTCCGATCCGGCGCTGCGGTAGAGGTATGAAATCGTTCATTATTCTTCTCCCTTTTATTTTTTTGTTATTTATTTTTATCGGGAGTGGAATAGGAGATAAAATTACCTCTCGGCGGACGAGTGCAATAAATTGTTGGAGCCGTTTTAGCTCGGTCACGTCGAACAGTTGTTAAGCCGTGTCCGGAAAGCGCTGTCACCAGACGTGGGTACGAATTGCCGCGAGCGGCGAGCCGGAGCATTTTGCGGTGAAAATTCTGATAAACCGCCAAACCGAAACACGGAGTTCCACAGCGAGGGGCGTGTCAGGTGCGTCTGTTTCTCTCTATTGCACGCATTTATTTTCCGTCATGTTCGAATATACCACGGGACGAATGAGACCTTAATGACAGGATACAGTTCTCTAACAAGGATTCGACATTTGATTGGCGGCATCAATTCGCGGAGTATTTCTTTCGCGCTACGTGTCAATTTGCATATACGTATGCACAGGAAGGAAAATGGATATGTTTCAACAGCTAACCGCTAATTACGGAGATCGCTGTTAGAGAATGATCGATACTGTAGCCATGTTTACGACCGTTGCTCATACCTGGCTTGTTCCACTGTACTGAAGGCAGACGCCAGACATTCCGCTGCAGGAAACGATCAGAGATAAAACTGTTCTCTCTGTGTCAGATAACAGTACAGTATCTGTCCATATCTATTCCTAAAGACTTGTAGGCCCAAACAGAGGCCATTTCTGAATAAAATGTCTCTGGATTTCAATGAAAATGGTAGTGAGGGAAACAATATGACATCGTAGGCTTTCAGGGCGTAATAAGTCTTGAAAGTCTCTTCGGGTTAACTGCCGGATCCTAAAATCAACTAGATTCGCTATTTCGGCGACCCAACGGGTCGCCATCTTCAGGAGGATGCTGCTTCTGCTGATGAGTCCCGTTCTGCATGATGATGGTGGTAAGTTCCTTTGGGACGAAACTGCTAAAGTCACCGGTCCCTAGGCTTACACACTACTTAATCTAACTTAAAGTAACTTACGCTAAGGACAACACACACATCCATGCCTGAGGGAGGGCTTGGACCTCCGACGGGGGGAGCAGCGCGAACCGTGACAAGGCGCCTGAGACCACGCGGCAACCTCGTGCGGCATCTCTGTTCGTATCTGTACTTGACTTTTCACTTGATGAACTCTGTGAATACGCCTAAACGTGACTCTCTTACGTTTCATGTGAATTTTCGGAATGGGCTTAGTTCAGTGTTTTGAAGAAAGTTAGACTAGCGTCAACTTCAATTTTGCGCTCTTGTTTTGGGATTCTAGCCAGACAGAGACACCGGAGAAAATAGTACTCACCCCTCAAAGAGAGCATTGGTCACTTTTAATCTCTGCTCATGCTGCAGAACTGATACCAGGTAGTGAAGTATATATGTGCAGTCGATTGGACCGAATCGCTGCAGTGGAGACAATGCGGAACTGAGATATTGTGTATGGATTTTCCTATAACCATATCGTAAATGGATTTTCCCGATTTCTTGGTATATCAACGCGGACTGTCTATCGTGTCGACAAGAAATAGTGTAAACTCGACGCCTTGTAACACGGCTTAAAATATATAAATATCCTGACAGACTGGGAGTGGAGACTTACATCACGCCAAGTCACTTACAATCATTTTCAAATCCGATAGGAATGGCCGCTGTCAGGGCCCTCTCAACCATTTCCGAGAGAACATTGCAAAGGAATTTACATTCGTTGGCGATTGGGAAGGCATCATGAAGATGTAAAGAAAATCACCGACAACAAATGAACACCACAGATGATGAAACTTCCTAGCAAAATTTTGTGAGGGACCGAGACTCGAACTCGGAACTTTTGCCTTTCAAGGGCAAATGCTCTTCCAACTTACGTTTTCTTCATTTTGTTCGTCATTGTTCTCGGCATTTGGTCTGGGTGGACGTCACACTACATCCCTTTAAGTTCGTCACTCAGGTTCTATTTTATTTATTTTTTTAATTACTGAGGGCAGTCAGTGCTCCGACCAAACACGCTGAGCTATTGTGCAGGCACCGACTGAGCTACCCCAGTACGGTTGACGACCCGCCCTCACAGCTTTAGTTGCGGCAGTACCTCCTGTGTTACCTTTCTGTGAAAATGAGAAAATTTTGCTGTGGAAATATCCCCCAGGCTGTAGTTAAGCCATGTCTCCGCAGTATCCTTTCTTCGAAAAATGCCATTCCTCCAAGTTTCACAGGAGAGTTTCTGTGAAGTATGGAAGCTGAGGATGAGATACTGGCGGAAGCACAGCTGTGCGGACGGGTTCGTGATTCGTGCTGGAGTAGATCAGTCGATAGAGCACTTGCTCATGAGAGGATAAACACCAGAGTTCGAGAGTTGGTCAAACACACAGTTTTAATCTGCCAGGAAATTCCATATCAGCGCACACGTCGCTGCAAATTGAAAATTTCGTTCTGGAACGTTGGCTGATGTTCACAGTAAGATCAACGAGCTGATAAGAGAGAACACCTCTGCATTTAACAACACTATCCATATACAGCTATTGAAATGCCTTATTGGGAGTCAATACACTCTTCACATCGTCTGAAAAGAGATAAACAGGAAAACAGGGACCCTTCACAATACACTAGACACCGCCAATAAGCTGTTATCCAATTTTTTTTTAATTTTTCACCCCTAACCAGAGAGAGGGTTCCGACGTTGTGCTTGTTAATGGAAGCAAGACTAAAGCTAAATCAAGGGACTTACGTGGGATCTGTTGATAGAAAAAAAAACCGTTTGACAGTGTAAAAAGGTTCAAGCTGTTAGAAATTCTGAGAAAAATAGGGATAAGCTACAGGGAAAGACAGGTAATATACAATACGTACAAGAACCTAGAGGGAACAAAACGATTGGAAGATCAAGATCGAAGCCCTCGGACTAAAAAGGGTGTCAGATAGCGATGCAGTCTTTCGTCCCTACTGTTCGGTCGATACATCAAAGAAGCTGTGACGGAAATTAAAGAAAGGTACACGAGCAAGTGGGATTAAAATTCGGGGTGAAAAGACAACTGTGAAAAGATTCGCTGGTAACATTATTATGGTGAATTTTAAGAATAATTAAAGGATCTGTTGAATGGAATAAATATCTAACGAAAATATTGACCGAGAACAAACCGAAATGACAAGTAACAGGAATGAGAAAAGCGAGAGACTTAACATCAAAATTGGTTACCACAACTACCTTGGAAGCGAAATAAGGTACGACAGACAATGCAACTAGGGCTTAAAAAGCAGACTAGAGCAGGCAAAGAGGGTATTCCTGGTTGAGAGAAGTGTACTAGTATCAAAGCTAGATCTAATTTTGAAGCACAGCGTTATATGGTATTAAATCATTGACTGTGGAAAATCAGAACAGAAGAAAATCGATGCATTTGGAATACGATGCCACAGCCGACTGTTGAAAATTAGCATGGGAAACATGACAAGAAAAAGAGACGTGATGATATTGCCATCTGGCAATAATTTCCATGCTACTAGAGGGAGATGTAGAGGTTGTAAACTGTAGAGCAGCTCTGTAAAGGCTAGCTAGTACCGCGGGCCGCAAACCACACACACACACACACACACACACACACACACACACACACACACACAAATAAATAAAAAAAATATCCTTGAGGAACAAAAGATGAGAAAATAATTGCAAGAACGATTAAGACAGAAATTGGAGTACATACAACAAATAATTGAAGAATTAGATTGCAAATGCTACAGTGAGCTGAAGCGGAACAGGAGAGGAATTCGTGGCGTGCCGCATCAAACCAGTGAGAAGGTAGGTGATCATATACAAACACTACTGGCCATTAAAATTGCAACATCAAGAAGGAATGCAGATGATAAACGGGTATTCATTGGACAAATATATTATAATAGAACTGACATGTGATTACATTTTCACGCAATTTGGGTGCATAGATCCTGAGAAATCAGTACCCAGAACAACCACCTCTGGCCGTAATAACGGCCTTGATCTGGAGAATGTGCTGGCCAGGGCAGCAGTCGACCATTTTCTGTATCCAGAAAGAACCCGTACAGGACCTGCAACATGCGGACGTGCATTATCCTGCTGAAATGTAGGGTTTGGCAGGGGATCGAATGAAGGGTGGAGCCACGGGTCGTAACACATCTGAAATGTGACGTCCACTGTTCAATGTGAACAAGAGGTGACCGAGACGGGTAACCAATGGCACCCCATACCATCACGCCGGGTGATACAACAGTATGGCGATGACGAAGACACGCTTCCAATATGCGTTCACCGCCATGTAGCCAAACACGGATGCGACCTTCATGATGCTGTAAACAGAACCAAGATTTATCCGAAAAAGTGACGTTTTTCCATTCGTACACCCAGGTTCGTCGTTAAGTGCACCATCGCAGGCGCTCCTGTCTGTGATGCAGCGTCAAGTGTAACCGCAGCCATGGTCTCCGAGCTGATAGTCCATGCTGCTGCAAACTTCGTCGAACTGTTCGTGCAGATGGTTGTCGTCTTGCAAACGTCCACATCTGTTGACTCAGGGACCGTGACGTGGCTGCACAATCCGTTACAGCAATGCGGATAAGATGCCTGTCATCTCGACTGCTAGTGATACGAGGCCATTGGGATCCAGCAAGGCGTTCCGTTTTACCCTCCTGAACCCACCGATTCCATATTCTGCTAACAGTCAATGTATCTCGACCAACGCGAGCAGCACTGTCGCGATATGATAAACCGCAATCGCGATAGGCTACAATCCGTTCTTTATCGAAGTCGGAAACATGATGGTACGCATTTCTTTTCCTTACACGAGGCATCACAACAACGTTCGACCAGGCAACGCCGGTCAACTGCTGCTTGTGTATGAGAAATCGGCTGGAAACTTTCCTCATGTTAGCTCGTTGTAGGTGTCGCCACCGGCGCCAACCTTGTGGGAATACTCTGAAAAGCTAATCATTTGCATATCACAACATGTTCTTCCTGTCGGTTAAATTTCGCGCCTGTAGCACGTCATCTTCCTGGTGTAGCAATTTTAATGGCCAGTAATATATATATATATACACTCCTGGAAATTTAAATAAGAACACCGTGAATTCATTGTCCCAGGAAGGGGAAACTTTATTGACACATTCCTGGGGTCAGATACATCACATGATCACACTGACAGAACCACAGGCACATAGACACAGGCAACAGAGCATGCACAATGTCGGCACTAGTACAGTGTATATCCACCTTTCGCAGCAATGCAGGCTGCTATTCTCCCATGGAGACGATCGTAGAGATGCTGGATGTAGTCCTGTGGAACGGCTTGCCATGCCATTTCCACCTGGCGATCCGGAGATCTTGCTGGCCAGGGTAGTTGACTTACACCTTCTAGAGCACGTTGGGTGGCACGGGATACATGCGGACGTGCATTGTCCTGTTGGAACAGCAAGTTCCCTTGCCGGTCTAGGAATGGTAGAACGATGGGTTCGATGACGGTTTGGATGTACCGTGCACTATTCAGTGTCCCCTCGACGATCACCAGTGGTGTACGGCCAGTGTAGGAGATCGCTCCCCACACCATGATGCCGGGTGTTGGCCCTGTGTGCCTCGGTCCACCCGGCCTCCCGCATGCCCACTATACGCCCTCGCTCAAAGTCCGTCAACTGCACATACGGTTCACGTCCACGCTGTCGCGGCATGCTACCAGTGTTAAAGACTGCGATGGAGCTCCGTATGCCACGGCAAACTGGCTGACACTGACGGCGGCGGTGCACAAATGCTGCGCAGCTAGCGCCATTCGACGGCCAACACCGCGGTTCCTGGTGTGTCCGCTGTGCCGTGCGTGTGATCATTGCTTGTACAGCCCTCTCGCAGTGTCCGGAGCAAGTATGGTGGGTCTGACACACCGGTGTCAATGTGTTCTTTTTTCCATTTCCAGGAGTATATATATATATATATATAAGCCAAGTAGCTACTACACGGATTTTTGCGAGTTACCGGTAATAACAGCCCCTCAGATGGTCTCATCGGCTGTGATATTGGCACTGAGCATAGGTGGCAAAGGCAGCTATCACAAGCCTGCAGGCATACATTTCTGGTTTGACAGACGCCCAGAGACTTAATCGCTCCTCAATAAACTCACTAAATCAGTGGAATTTAATTTCGTAGAAAATATCTGGGGCTATAAGGAACAGCGGATTAAACATCCAACAATTTGACAGATCTACGGGACCCAAATGTCAGAAAGTGGTTTCAGCGGGATTTGTCAATCGTCAAGAAATTTGTGGACTCTCCTCGTCGCCAAGCATATATCATTATCAACACTAGTGGCAGTGTGAGTGAGGCTTCTCCTGCGAGCGACTAATGTTTTGTCCGGTGAGGTTATCTACTACTGGACCAACGCTGCATGAAGTCTTGCATTCTGATATTTCACGCTGCCCTGTACGAGTTATCACGGCGTTACAGACATTTGTTACAATTGGACGACGGACATCCCTTATAGGGAGATGTTCCGAATTAAATTTATATTGAATATTCCCGAATTTAAGTAAAGCCAGTCATATTACGCTTCAGCGAAGCGCAACGGCGGCTAGGACAATATATTGCGTTATGCGCCTGCGGCCATTATGTGTACTGCCGTGCTTGATGAGACAGCCACGCAAGCGCTGTTGGCCTATAGGCCGAGTATTGTTGGCAGCCATGATTATGTTAGCTTGTACACAGTACCACGGTTCATGTTGGCAGGATGCCTCACATTGTTAATCGCCTCTGGTAATTTCTAATTGAATAGGAATGTTCTCCTAGCTGGTACACAATCTTCCCGGAACAGTACGGTATTGCTGCAGTCATCTTATACGTGCTTATAAGCGTCTGCTGAGGACAAATGTGTGCTAGAAGATCGTCCCGTAGAGTATACTCTTCCGAGGTTCTGAACGTGCAGGTGGCTAAGAGCGTCGCAGGTATGCGCAAGCAGATTTACAAAGAGCTGAGAGCATCTCTGGTTTTGTTACCTTTTCTGTGGACCGGTTTGATGACCAATGTTCTTGTTCACCGACTGTAAGAGGGAAATTATTACGTCTCCTCTTCTTTCTTTTACTTTGTGTTGCCACTATGTTATGTTTTGTTGCTCATCGAACTGTTGGGTCCAAAATTAGAACTTAGTCTGTAGTTCCGTCTTCCAATGTTGTGTGTAGCATCACAAGTGTGCTCTTTTAGTTAACGTGTGCTCGTTGAAGGTAACAGGTGGCTCGCAGTTGTCAGTCCTATTACCCTGTGGTCAACTACTCCATCCGTCTTTCTGTACAACTATTCACTGAGAATGACAGTATGCAGTTCCTTTCAGTTTCCTCCATGAACTTGATTGTAATTTGCTGTTGCTTAATTCATAAGTTGTGTATACTCATCACGTGGCCACATGAAAAAACTGTCATCTGTCTACTGAATCCAGCATTTGTGCCAACGTGGCGGACTAGAGCGCTGACTCTCCGAATGTCTACCTGAGATCCAACAGCAAAACCAACTTTCCGTTCACGGAATTTTTCTCTCCACCTGAAGTACGGGGTAATGAAAGAGCTATGCAAGAGCTTATGGACATCAGGTATGATGCGATACTACAAAACGTTCACGCTATTCTGTAGTAGGACGTTCTTAAGCAAATCAATGATACCGAAGGCGATGTACACTTTATATCGAAGTTTTCCGCGACAACATCCGCAAGAATGACGATGGGTTTAGAGATACACATTGAACGCGATAAGAAAAAAAAATTGAAGATGATGAATTAATTTAAGATCTCCATATTGTACTGCTATCTTTTTGCTGTGCTACATCTAGGAAACTAGGACCATAATTTTCCGATCACCCAAGATAACAAAGGTGAAGTTCCATGCGGTTAATGATCTCTAGAATTTATAAGATTCCTTGTGATTGCAGATGCAGCGTCATTGTTTATTCGTACGGTCTTTCTGCACCATTACCGACCGCTGTTGAGAACATCAGAAGCTCATCAAAAATCGCGAACATGAAAAATTAGCAGTTGCTGAGCACAAATAAACAGACAATTAGGTCTCATGAAAGTAAAATCTTGTCCCAGGCTTCCAAAGTCTGCGTTCCTATTTTTAAAGAAGCGGTAGGGATTGGAATATACGAGAACAACTTCAATCGAGACAGCGCTTATTTTTTTAGTGTTCTTGGGAGCGAGCTGCTGACGCTCTATGTTCCTACGAGAGAGCTGATACAACAGTTGCGGACGTGTATGCACTCCACAGCTGCACGAAGTGCTGATCACGTGTACCGCCCCATCACAAGCTGTCTCTGCTCTGTTTTTAACAGCTGCCACGACAATAAAGCTGTCCTGTTAAAGACTTTGGAGGATTTCGTCAAAAGCTGGACATTTTATCCAGATAAGTCGTGGCAAGAATTACGCAGGACATACACTTGTTTGATATAATTGCAACGAAGCAAACGTCTTCCTTCGAACGACATCCAGATGCTACAGCTTCAGAAAGTTTTCACTGGAAATGGTGGCGAGTTGATTCTATTTGAATGATTAAAAGTTTGAAAGATCGTGCAGGAACGGGGCCAACTACGAGTGAGGAGAAACGTTCAACATGACAGAAGTGCAACCCTTTCGCAAATTGCTGCTGATTTAAATGCTGGACCAACAACCATTCAACGAAACATCATCGATATGGGCTTTCGAAGCCGAAGTACCGCTCTTGTACCCTTGATGACTGCTTTAAGCGTCGCCTGGGCCCGAAAACACCTACATTGGGCTGCTGATGACAGGAAAAATGTTGCCTGCTGGTACGAGTCTCAGTTCAAATTGTATCGAGCAAGTGGACGTGTACGGGTGTGGCGACAACCTCATGAATCCATCGGCTCTGCATGTTAACAAGAGACTGTTGAAGCTGGAGGAGGCTCTGTAATGGGGTGGGGCGTGTGCGGTTGGAGTGATATGGGACCCCTGATACGTGTAAATCGACTCTGACAGGTGACCCGTACGTAAGCATCCTGTCTGATCACCTGCATCCAATCATGTTCTTTGTGCATTCCGATGGACTTGGGCAATTCCAGCAGGACAATGCGACACCGTGCATATCCAGAATTGTTACAGGGTGGCTCCAGGAACACTCCTCTGACCATCAAGCTCCCCAGACATGAACATTATTGAGCAAATCTCTGATGCCTTGCAACGTGCTGTTAAGAAGAGGTCTCCACCCCCTCGTAGTCTTAAGGACAGCCCTGCGGTATTCATGGTGTCAGTTCCTTCAGCACTACTTCAGACATTAATCGAGTCCATGCCACGTCGTATTGCGGCGCTTCTGCGCGCTCGTGAGGGCCCTACACCATATAAGGCACGTGTACCAGTTTCTTTGGCTCTTCAGTGTAAAACTAGGAAATCAGAGGTTCTGAGCTGTGCGTTGCACGCGGTATTTCATAATTATGATTACAGGCTCCTAGTTCTTTTGGAGTTTTGATAAGGAACCTGTGTTCGGGTGCCTTGATTGGACCTAAAACGGCTTTGAAACTATTATCACATTCAAACCTCCCGCTTCACGGAACGCACACAACGGAGACAATAGCTCTGAACTGTGCGCCCTGCTGCAGCCTATGGCAATGAAAATCTTTCGAGCAGGCCTGCTCGTCGTCGGGTCCTTTTCTACGCGACGAAGGCCGCCTAAATTCGAGAGTGCGATGCGTCCGTGGAACACCACAGTCAATCCTCCGAGTTGCGAATCCAATAATTTCTCGTAGGTTTTATTGTAATAGGTCTAAAATGGTGTATGACGTAATAATTACAACAGGGTCTGTCGTCGGCGCTCCCCTCTCAGTTTTTGTGCCTACTGTGAAGCGGGAGATATGGCAGTGGTCCAACATTCAAACTTCTTTTATATCCAGATTATACAGTTCCGGATATAGGCTCCTTATTAAAACTTTACCCTCAAAGTCCTGCTTTTTTTTTTCATCAGTCTACTGAATGGTTTGATGCGGCCCGCCACGAATTCCTTTCCTGTGCTAACCTCTTCATCTCAGAGTAGCACTTGCAATCTACGTCCTCAATTATTTGCTTGACGTAATCCAATCTCTATCTTCCTCTACAGTTTTTGCCCTCTACAGCTCCCTCTAGTACCATGGAAGTCATTTCCTCATGTCTTAGCAGATGTCCTATCATCCTGTCTCTTCTCCTTATCAGTGTTTTCCACATATTCCTTACCTCTCCGATTCTGCGTAGAACCTCCTCATTCCTTACCTTATCAGTCCACCTAATTTTCAACATTCGTCTATAGCACCACATCTCAAATGCTTCGATTCTCTTCTGTTCCGGTTTTCCCACAGTCCATGTTTCACTACCATACAATGCTGTACTCCAGAAGTACATCCTTAGAAATTTCTTCCTCAAATTAAGGCCGGTATTTGATATTAGTAGACTTCTCTTGGCCAGAAATGCCTTTTTTGCCATAGCGAGTCTGCTTTTGATGTCCCCCTTGCTCCGTCCGTCATTGGTTATTTTACTGCCTAGGTAGCAGAATTCCTTAACTTCATTGACTTCGTGACCATCAATCCTGATGTTAAGTTTCTCGCTGTTCTCATTTCTACTACTTCTCATTACCTTCGTCTTTCTCCGATTTACTCTCAAACCATACTGTGTACTCATTAGACCATTCCGTTCAGCAGATCATTTAATTCTTCTTCACTTTCACTCAGGATAGCAATGTCATGAGCGAATCGTATCATTGATATCCTTTCACCTTGTATTTTAATTCCACTCCTGAACCTTTCTTTTATTTCCATCATTGCTTCCTCGACGTACAGATTGAAGAGTAGGGGCGAAAGGCTACAGCCTTGTCTTACATCCTTCTTAATACGAGCACTTCGTTCTTCATCGTCCACTCTTATTATTCCCTCTTGGTTGTTGTACATATTGTATATGACCCGTCTCTCCCTATAGCTTACCCCAACTTTTTTCAGAATCTCGAACAGCTTGCACCATTTTATATTGTCGAACGCTTTTTCCAGGTCGACAAATCCTATGAAAGTGTCTTGATTTTTCTTTAGCCTTGCTTCCATTATTAGCCGTATCGTCAGAATTGCCTCTCTCGGCTGCAGTCTGGAACCGCCAGACCGCTACGGTCGCAGGTTCGAATCCTGCCTCGGGCATGGATGTTTGTGATGTCCTTAGGTTAGTTAGGTTTAACTAATTCTAAGTTCTAAGAGACTAATGACCTCAGCAGTTGAGTCCCATAGTGCTCAGAGCAATTTTTTGCCTCTCTCGTCCCTTTGCCCCTCTCGTCCGTTTCCTAACGCCAAACTGATCGTCACCTAGCGCATTCTCAATTTTCTTTTCCATTCTTCTGTATATTATTCTTGTAAGCAGCTTCGATGCATGAGCTGTTAAGCTGATTGTGCGATAATTCTCGCACTTGTCAGCTCCCACCTACCACCCTATAACTCGAGCTGTGCACATTCGCTGTTGAATCTGAACCGTTTGCTGTCGGGAAGGTCCACTCAGAGCATACTCGATACAGTTTATCACGCAAGTCGTGCTGCACTTTTTCCGTGATGTCTCTATTTCGACAACTCGCTTCTAGCGATAAGATGCATTTTGTCCCACATAATTTATAAAATGTATATTTTCTTTCAACTCTCAGTTCTGTTTTGTAAGCCCTCTGCCCGAAGTTACCTTTATCTTTCTGTTTATTGTTGCCTTTTTCAAACGGATAATACACTGGCGTGTAAACTCAAGGATGAAGATGATTTCAGAGTGATGCATCACTACCAGTTACTGTAGATCGATGAAACTTCGAGGTTACATAGAAAGAACTGCTACACTATGGAATGTAGCTGAAAGAAATACGAAACGAGTCAAACAAAGATAACAGATTTATTCATAGACAATAATTACACTGAAATCACCGCGATTTATGATGGTCCCCGGGAAATTATAAATTGTGGGACATCGTCCTTAATAGGATGTTTGATCACCACGGACAGTAGTGCATGCTCTGCGAGGTGCTCCCATGTTCTACGACGTGCTTCCACGCTGAACACAACTTTGGGGTAGGAGTTCTTATAGTACGACGTTCATTTCCCTCACCAGGGCGGTTGACTACTGTAGGGTGGTCGCTGGCGCACGTGGACTTTCAATACGTCTACCCAACGCATGCCACTTGGGTCAACCGCGGGAATGGCCACTGTATTCGCCCAGTTTCCTCTAGTTCCATGATTCCGTCCATCTCAGATGTTCTATGTGGCCGCGCGTTTTCATCCACAAAAATTAGTGGTGCAGATGGTTCAAATGGCTCTGAGCACTATGCGACTTAACTTCTGAGGTCATCAGAACTTAGAACTAATTAAACCTAACTAAGGACATCACACACATCCATGACCGAGGCAGGATTCGAACTTGCGACCGTAGCGGTCGTTCGGCTCCAGACTGTAGCGCCTAGAACCGCACGGCCACTCCGGTCGGCCACAAAAATTAAATCGGGTCCGAAAGTATCTCTGAAAAGACGCATGGGGGGGGGGGGGGGGGGGGGCAGGAGCACAGTGCCACACAAACGTTAATCGGTGAATGTACCGTTTTCAAAGAGTTGGAGTTCAGTACACCCTTACAGTGTTAAGCGTCAACGCACCATAACCCCTGGATCACCAAACAGATCAAGATCGAGAATGTTAACAGGATGCATTACATTCCCACATCGCGTCATTAAAGGCTACACCCAAGGGCAGAACTAAGACTGAATCTGCTTTGATCCGAGAAGATCACGCGACCGCTCTTGTGCCACCGTGGAGCGTGATGTTTCGTGACTTGCAGTCCTAGTAAATGTGGTTGCAACAGCGGCCGGTGTTTGCCGTGGGTCCCTTCATGACTGTAGCGTTAAGTACACAATGTAGCGCCTATCTGCTGTTGTAGCTGACCGTGGTCGATCACCTCCTCTCCTCCGGTCAGCAGTGCCTGTGGTTCAAAATGCTCACCACGTACGTGAAACTCCTGGGCTAAGCTCTTTACTCTTCGTCCTCCTTCAAATTTTACGATGATTCTTCGCTGTGTGCAGTCATCCAGTTGTTGTCTCAGGGCCATGTTGCAATGACGAACACCACCATAGTGGACGGTAACTACTCGCTGACTGACAACAACAATATGTTCTCGTTCCTTCAATGACTTTTCGTTGCAGGGCTGACCCCACTTAGCGCTATAGGTATGCTGACGTTAAACCAGGTGAAATCCAACTCTCTGTGCACGACTGGGAGACTTCCGGGAACATGCTCCTGTTTTTCCATTCCTTTCAAGTTGATATCATTTTTATATTTATCTATATTCTACATATTTATTGTCCGCCCCGAAAGCTGAGTGGTCAGGGCCAAGGGACCCGGGTTTGATTCCCGGCTTGGTCGGAGATTTTCTCCGCTCAGGCACTGGGTGTTGTGTTGTCGTCATTATTATTTCATCACCATCAGTAAAAGGCAACGGGAAAACAAACACTGGAATCACTTCCCTAGATGCTTATGCGGTGGACCTCTCAGAAGAGGCTTCCCCCACGACAAGACCTGTGATAAGGCAGAACACAAAGTTGAGTTCACATGTTTATCTATCCCGCTCTAAGATTTTCAGAGCACTGTATGACTGATGTCAATTCTGAAATTGTGTCTAATAATTTCCAGAGGTACAATATGCGACGGTGGCGTACTATAGCCAAGAATATTCTTGATAAAGAGATTAAAGAAAGTAGGCTGCCTTGACACACGACTTGTTACCCATAAAAAGAAATTGCTCCCTTTGTTGTTAGTTTTCATTACGTAGCATCTTGTTTAAAACAAGTACATTACATCTGCATTCATACATGTTCACTTAATGAAGGTGTTTGTGATGTTTACTGAGGTGACACGAGTTTTTAAAAATCGTTCGCCGTTTTGGGAACTGAGAGGGAATTGTCGCTACGTTGTAATAGGTATTAATTAGGTGGCAAAGGTGACTGATACGACCTCTCATCAGACTTGTTTCGAATCGATCAATTAGCCTGTTATTCATATTGTCGCCGTTGAGAGGTGGTTAAATGACGCAGACATCACTCATACATGGGAGTGAGGGCTCGTGCGCTGTCGATAGCTGAGGCACACGGTGATATGCGCGGACGATTGATGATCACGATTCTGCGTGTATTTCACCGTACGGGGCATCTACTGATGTAACGAACACAGTGAAACGAGACTTCTTTTGCTGATCAGCAGTGGCGGACTACAAGGGACTATTTACTAATTTCTGTTACAGCTGTCTCTGGACGTTCACATGATCAGATACTCCTAAATCGAAAAATTACTATTGTACTGCATGACTTACTAATACTAAAATGTTAGACAATTAATCATTTAAGACATTAAAATTAGTTCAGGAGTAGCATAAACTGAGAATTACGTCATATCTTATTAAATGGCTGCACTGAATCTCAGGGAATGGAAAGAGGTAGGCTACAGTACAGCACATAAAATGCGTATCAGCAAAAGCACAATTACATGCACAAGATAAATGAAAGACGATGATTTTTTGTGCATAAAATTAAATTATGAAAAAGTTTATTCAAATGCTTTGAGATACACAATATGTGTAGTCTTTCGTCTTCTTCAGAAGCAGATAAATTTTTCAGGTGCCCCACACCTAAGCATGCTACATATAACTGACAATATGAAAAACCTGGATTTTCCTGATTTTAGTTGTCTCATTCTCCGCTGTCTTACACCATGCGACTCCATAGAGGAAATTAAATGTACCTGTGGTATTACCCCTCGTGCGTTACCTTTGGCCTCGAAAAACACTGCGAAAATTAATGACTGGCTGCAGAGCCCATTCTCGGGGTCTGGTTGATGCAATGAACAACGCAAATAGAGAACAGATGTCTCTTGATTTTAAAGTATTCCAGTCAGCTAATTGCAGTCAATAAATACCAACAAGTCGTTGTCGGACGTGTCTACGTGTCAACGCTAGCTGTAGAAGGGTACCTTACACCCATAGTATTTTTATACAAGTAGTCAGTCATGTACTTAGTAAATTTTGTTGAATCACTCCAGGCTTTCCTATCATGTGATTTTATGTCATCCCTTCTCAACTCAAGCCATCATCCAAAGGAATGCTACGGGTGTCCTGCTGATACAGTAAACTTTTCCAGCTAGGAAGTGATGTTTGCCAGATTTGATGGAAATTCTTTCAGGCGTTACAGAGATACTGTGATAAACTGATGAGCCAAAATATTAACACTACATGTTTAATAGCTTCTTTGTCCGTCTTTGGAAGGAAATACATCCCTGATTCTGCATATCAGGGATCCGACAGTTTGCTGGTAGGTTTCTGGAGGTATGTAGCGTTGATGTCCTCACAAACGCTACGTAATTCGCATAAATAATGGGCCGCTGATGTGCGTATGCCACGACAGCGCCCGATAGCGAAACAGGTGGGTTCCATAAGATCTACATCAAGTGAATTTGGTCGTCGGGACATCAACGTAAGTTCACTATAATGCTCCTCAAACTACGGTAACACGGTTCTGGATCAGAGACGCGGGTAGTTATATTTCTGAAAGATGACATCGCCGACGCGGAAGATATCAAGCTTGAATGGATGCAGGTGGTTTGCAGCCGTCAGCGTGTCTTCGATTACAACCACAGGTCCCAAGCAAGTGCAGAAGAATGTTTTCCAGAGCACAATACTGCTCCTAGCAGCCTGCCTCCGTGGCGCACTGCACGTTTCTAGTCACCGTTCACCACGATGACGGCGTTTGCGGAGACGACCAGCGATCTACAGTAGCAAAAATGTGATTCACCCAATGAGCCGACACGTTCCCATTGATCGACGGTCGAATTCCGATGGTCCCAATCACATTTCAGTCGTAACTGACAATGTCGTTGGTTGAATATGCGGACACGAAGGGATGATCTGCTGCGGAGCACCAGGTTCAATAATGTACTGGGAGCGGTGCACTTCGAAACGCTTGCGCCTTCACCAGCATAATGCTCTCGCGGCGGAGATGTCACAGATCACCATTTATCGTACTTCACAGAGCAGACAAGCCTCCGAACCCCACGTTTTGCCAGGGGTCGGGGACTGTATCCATTTAGCGCGTTCCGTGGATGCTCATGATAGTAGCAGGTATCATTACCCAACTTCTCCGTTTTAGAAAAAATCGTTCCTAAGCTCTGCACAGTAATAATCATAAACCCTTTGTCAGAGTAGATTATGTGAGTGGATTTCCCCATATCTTCGTTGGAGTGATTCGCCGTCAGTGTCTGCTCCACTTACATACTTTTGTTACCGCGTCACGTGCCCGCAACGCCACCAGGCAGCATCCTACATAGCAGTGGGCGGTGGTCATAATGTTCTGGCTTATCGGTGTATGTCACTGTATTTGATCTTCAGGCACGTCCCCAATAGGCGCAACTCTAGGGATGAAACGACATTGTGACTGTCACCAATAAATCTTGCATCTCTGAAAACAAAGGATCTGATTATAAAATCCATCGTTGTGGAATTTTTTTACATGCCACGTCTTCCCACTCCCACGCCGACCCGTAGGGGTGGTTGCGGGAGGCTAACCACTCAATTTTGTATTTTTGTGAACAACTATGGAAATAATGAGTCATGTATATGCGCATGTTGGATGAAGTTGATCTAGACGTACCTGAGTAAAGCTTCTATGACACTCCTTTTTCACCCCCATCTATATGGCTGGTAAGGGGTTCTCACACCAACGAAAGCCTTCGCGAACGTGCACACAAGTTACCAAAGTTCCATCGCCATCAGATCGGGCAAACGAATGGTTAAGATTTCAGAAAAATCGAATGATGTATTCAAGAAGAAGGGCTCCAGAAACGGATCAAGTCAATAACGTTTTCATCCACCTCTAACCCTGGTGCAAGCAGTTATTTAGATTGTCAGTGGTTGATAGAATTGTTGGGTCTCCTCCTGAGGGATATTGTGCCAAATTTTGTCCAATTAGCATGTTAGATCGTCAAAATCCAGAGCTGCTCCAAACGTTCCCAATTGGACGAAGATCAGGTGATCTTGTTGGGAAAGGTACTATTGGAGAAGCACGAAGACAAGCAGTACAACCACTCGACGTGAGAGGGCTGGCATTAACTTGCAGAAATGTATGACCAAGGTGACTTGCCATGAAGGGCAACAAAACTAGGTGAAGAACATCGTCGACATATCGCTGTGCTGTAATAGTGCAACAGATTACAACTAAAGGGGCCTCCTATGGAAGGAAATGGCACCCCCAGACAATCACTCCTGGTTGTGGGGCAGTAGGGTGGGCGATTGTGAGGTTTGTATACCACAGGTACCACTTTTACGGCCTGAAATTTCATTGACCGGATTGAAAATGACTTCAGCGATAAGTCTCGCTTCTAACTGAGTCCCGGCAAGCAGTGAAAACGCCGTATGGACGGAATTTGGCACGATGATGCTGAGGAGGACATTAAAGAACTCTGTCAGTCCATGCCAGGCCGAATAACTTCTTGCATAGGCTAAGGGCCAGAGGTGGACCAAAGCGTTAGTGACTAGTTACAAGTTCGTCCAGTTGAATAAATCATCCAATGATCCTGAAATAGTAATTATTTATTGCCTGAATAAGACTTCCATCCTACTCGGATAAGTCCTTCGTGGTGCGTCGCTATTTTTTTTTTCTTATGTGTATAGGTGGTTACTTAACTATACATACAGGTGAGTTGATTAGGCATAACACCTCAGTACGTAAGTCTCAAAACGTGGTTTACGGCGAATAATAGTAAGTTATGCACACCGGTACGTAATTTTGTTGTGTGATTAATACAGTTAGCTCTTGTATCAGCAGTGATATCGAAGCAAGTAGAGATTTTTAAAAGGTACGGTGCACTTTCTTAACGGCATTCGAAAGCCCTAGAAATTACGAGTACAGTAACATAACGCTTGTTAAGGTTGACGTTGAAACTAATTCGCAAAAATCTCCAATTGAAAAGCAAGCTGTGCTCTAACGGCTACTGGTCTGTAAACGACGCCTCACTCTGGCGCCAGGCTCAGGCAGCAAGAAGACAGACTTAACTCTACTAAGCCAATACGTATTCGACGCTACTTGATGCGACGCACACATATACAACGGCACCTACATTTTTATCTAAATGAAACTTACAGGGGTCGGAGAAAATAAGGAGACACAGCGGAAAACGTATGCTTGACATAAATGCAAGTTTCGAAGAAAATTCCAGTATCAGTTGCATTTTTCCTTTTATTTCAAACGACGACAATTTCCGGCCTGCTATTAAATATTTAACGGTACGGAACCTCTTAGAACACCTAGCATATACCGCTAAGTAATGGCCTTGGGTTCGGCACCCAAGTCATCGTTTAAATTAAAAAGTGCAACCGGTTCTGGAATTTTCCTTACTACACTTGCAGAATATACACCAAGATGCTTCATATGCTGGACAACAAATTAATAAATACAGATGACAGGCAAGCCTACATTTTGGTCCGCTGTATTTGACCACAAACAGAACTTATTCAATGTCCACAATACGCTGAAGGTGTCAGTCGTGATCAGAAGAGTGCATTGTGTACTTGTGAGTGCATTATGTCGGAGCACAATGCACTCGAACGTGGGAAAAAAGTTGATGCTCACAAGGTGGGCGCTTCAGTAACCAAAGGAGCCTAAAGATTTGGTATTTCTCGAGGCACCTTATCGAGTGTTTACACTGCATGCAGGGAAAACGGAAAAACATCATCCACTAAACTACAACATGGACGTAAGTGTTTATTAAGTAATCGTGAAAAACGGTTACTGAAGATGATTGTGACAAAACATAAGAGGGAAACAGCTGGAAAAGTGATTTCAGAACTTAATGCCTCACTCAGGAACCCTGTCAGCACCAAAACGACGCGAAGGGAGCTCCATGAGTAGTGAATGCATGGCGAGCTGGAATTACAACTCCACTCATCCGTGATGCGAAGGCCAATAACAGGAAAATGTGTTGCCGAAGTCATAAAAGCTGGACAGTGGAGCAATGAAGAAAGTAATGTGGTCGAATGAGTCTTGTTTCACACTGTTTCTAAATTCTGACCGAGTTTACGTTCATAATGTGAAACATGATGTAGGTTCTCTGATGATTTGGACAGCCATATCATGATATTCCATGGGCTCATGGTTATTCGGCAAGGCCGCATTCGTGCCAAGGATTATTTGATCATTCTGGTTTCTCACATGGTACAACGTTTCTTCTCCAATGGTGATCCTGTTTCCAAGGTGACAGGATCCCTGTTCACACAGCTCGTACTTTCCAGGGCTGGCTTTGTGAGCATGATGATGAACTATCGAATCTCCCCTGGCCAACACAGTCACGAAATAGTTCTCAACATTTGTAAACATTTGTGGTCCGCTATGGAGAGAAGGGTGCGTGATTACTATTCACCAACTTTAACCACTATTTCGCAGGAAGAGTGGTACAAAATTCTATTTAAAACCACACAGGACCTATATATATCCGCTCTGAGACGACAGGCAGTTGTTTTGACTGTTACTTAAAATCCGTCTTGATTGCAAAAAAATTTTTATTATTCATATGACCGGTTTCGGTTCATTCAGAACCATCTTCAGATCTGTAAAAATAATTATACTAATTTACTATTTCACGGAAACAAATGTTTTTCATCCTATCTACTGAACATCAAATGTACCAGAACGTACCTGATATTTCAGTTACAGGAGTAACCCGTCCAAATCCAGCACCTTTCACATGCTACGTCACATAAAATTGGTTGGCAGAGTGCACGTCATTTATATTAATTATAACACTATAACCGACAGGTGGCGTCTGGTACATTTGTTACATTCCATTTGTACATACTGTATTCAGTAGATCTTTTTATATTAAAAATATTTGGTTAACATATGTAGATGTCAAAGTTAAAATCTGTACTTGTCAGGATTAAAAAGCAGTAAAATTATCATTTTTATACGATCTAAAAGCATAGGGCGATTTATATATCTATGGTGCTGGTGTGAACTTGTTTTTCTCTACGGTCTGCTTCCGTGGTTCCCGCCATTTTGGTGTTGTGCGCTCAGTCGTCTGATGTCCATCGCCGCGGGCAAGAGCGCCGCACAGGAGGGCCCCGTCAACGACGCCAGGCGCTGCACGCGTCTTCCGGCTTCTCCATTGCGCACCATCTCTCATCTCTCGGGCTGGATCTCCACACGCAACAGTTGTCATCTTAGTAGGTCGTCATAAATGCTAAAATAGGCGTTATGATTGAATTCGTTTTGTTCGTTGAGGATTAAATCCGGATCTTTATTTTTGTGGGTGTATATTTCGATCTCTTCCAAAATGTTAAGAAAACGCCCCTTATGAGCTCTATGCAGGATTTCTAAATTGTTTTCAATATTCGTGACTGAGTGCTTTGTCGCACCCATATGCGCCCCAAAAGCTGTTTTGTTTTGAGAGTAGGTGTGCTCCCTGAATCTGGTTTCGAAGTTCCTACCAGTCTGTCCTATATATTGTTTACAGCAGTCATTACATTTGATCTCATATACACCTGAATCCTGAAATTTATTCCTACTATTACATATTCTATGCCGGAGCTTCAATTTTAACGTGTTATTTGTTCGGAACCCTATTTTAACGTCGGATTTACGAAAGCATCTTTCAATTTTGTCTGCAATTCTTCCATTGTAAGTAAGAGCTACATACTTTTTCTTGTTGTTCCTCTTAACTGCTACTTGACTTCCTTCTGTTTGTTCCATTTGCCTCTTCTTTATCTTCCTATAAATATTCATCACCTGTTTACACGTATATCCATTCGCTACGGCCACTTGTTTTAAAATACTTAACTCCTTTTCTACTTCCTGTTGGCTTAGCAACATTAGCAACAGCTACGACTTTGCCGAGCAAATTAAAGACGTACTTATACCTCAGAATGCGTCACTAGCTTCATTAGATATCACCAATCTGTACACAAACATTCCCCTAAAAGAAACGATTGAGATCATTAAGAACAATCTCCTCACTCATGGTAAATTGGCACTGGGGGAAGTGATTGAACTAGTGGAAATGTTGGAACACGTCTTGTCGTTCAATTACTTTACTTTCAATGGCAAAATTTATCAACAGAAAGACGGGCTGGCAATGGGAAACAGTTTAGCTGGGACGCTGGCTGATATTTTTGTAAATCACTTAGAAAACAAATTCTTTGATGAAAATCCTAATATCGCTGAGAAAATTGTATATTACAGGAGATATGTTGACGACTCCATTTTATTATACAAAGGAGATAAAAATGATATCGAAAACTTAGCACAAAAAATGAGCTCTCAACACCCGAAAATTAGATTCACCATGGAATTTGAAGAGAACAACCGTATAGATTACTTAGATTTGACACTAATAAAGAAAGATGGGAAGCATGAATTTAGCATATTCAGAAAACCTACGTGTACAGATCTAGTTATCAATGAGCGCTCCTGTCACCCACCGCGATACAAATGAGCGTATTTTACTTCGATGGTATACAGGCTACTAAGATTGCCACTAAGCCAACAGGAAGTAGAAAAGGAGTTAAGTATTTTAAAACAAGTGGCCGTAGCGAATGGATATACGTGTAAACAGGTGATGAATATTTATAGGAAGATAAAGAAGAGGCAAATGGAACAAACAGAAGGAAGTCAAGTAGCAGTTAAGAGGAACAACAAGAAAAAGTATGTAGCTCTTACTTACAATGGAAGAATTGCAGACAAAATTGAAAGATGCTTTCGTAAATCCGACGTTAAAATAGGGTTCCGAACAAATAACACGTTAAAATTGAAGCTCCGGCATAGAATATGTAATAGTAGGAATAAATTTCAGGATTCAGGTGTATATGAGATCAAATGTAATGACTGCTGTAAACAATATATAGGACAGACTGGTAGGAACTTCGAAACCAGATTCAGGGAGCACACCTACTCTCAAAACAAAACAGCTTTTGGGGCGCATATGGGTGCGACAAAGCACTCAGTCACGAATATTGAAAACAATTTAGAAATCCTGCATAGAGCTCATAAGGGGCGTTTTCTTAACATTTTGGAAGAGATCGAAATATACACCCACAAAAATAAAGATCCGGATTTAATCCTCAACGAACAAAACGAATTCAATCATAACGCCTATTTTAGCATTTATGACGACCTACTAAGATGACAACTGTTGCGTGTGGAGATCCAGCCCGAGAGATGAGAGATGGTGCGCGGTGGAGAAGCCGGAAGACGCGTGCAGCGCCTGGCGTCGTTGACGGGGCCCTCCTGTGCGGCCCTCTTGCCCGCGGCGATGGACATCAGACGACTGAGCGCACAACACCAAAATGGCGGGAACCACGGAAGCAGACCGTAGAGGAAAACAAGTTCACACCAGCACCATAGATATATAAATCGCCCTATGCTTTTAGATCGTATAAAAATGATAATTTTACTGCTTTTTAATCCTGACAAGTACAGATTTTAACTTTGACATCTACATATGTTAACCAAATATTTTTAATATAAAAAGATCTACTGAATACAGTATGTACAAATGGAATGTAACAAATGTACCAGACGCCACCTGTCGGTTATAGTGTTATAATTAATATAAATGACGTGCACTCTGCCAACCAATTTTATGTGACGTAGCATGTGAAAGGTGCTGGATTTGGACGGGTTACTCCTGTAACTGAAATATCAGGTACGTTCTGGTACATTTGATGTTCAGTAGATAGGATGAAAAACATTTGTTTCCGTGAAATAGTAAATTAGTATAATTATTTTTACAGATCTGAAGATGGTTCTGAATGAACCGAAACCGGTCATATGAATAATAAAAATTTTTTTGCAATCAAGACGGATTTTAAGTAACATTATAAAATCACTGATTGCTGTTGTCCCATAAGACATTATGTCTGTTTTTGCAAAGTTGTTTTGACTGCCATCTGTTTTCCAGCATCATATTAGCCATGGTAATGTGTTGAGTTTTTGGTATTTCCTAATTTTGTCCTGGCTCTTTCTATGCTAACTCACAGCGTATCAAAAGGCGCCTAAGAGAATTATTTCAAGTATGTGTACATAGCAATGCTTAAGTGAACAGCTGTGGTGTAAACGCGAATAAAATCGAAAGGTTAGATACAACGTAGGGCCCCACTCCATTCCGCAATTGGATTTCCCGACTGCCTTGTCCTTTCATCTTCACCATAAATTCTGGATATGTTTTCGAGAAGTTTCTCGCCGGTAAACGAGAGATGGAGGATTCAACATATAACGAAATTATGTGCCACTCTACGAATTACCGATACCTAAGAACCTCTTGAACCGTTCTTATCACACGTCACTTACGTCGTACTTTGCAACCCTCGAGTGGGCGCACCTGTGTATAACGTGCGCCAACCAAAAATAAAATGACTTTGTGCGGTTCCAATTTTGTTTCACAACTGCATACCTATACCCATTCCTTCAGTAGTGCTTCAGGTAACACAGCGATAAACTACATTGTCCTACGTCCAAGTGAGATGCAGTAATATTCATTACAAAGCGAGCTGGGCAAGAAAAAATTTACGATCTATTCAAAAAAATGACCGAAGTTACGAACTAAGGACATAATCCCACACTGAGGCAGTTGTCTACGAGGTAATTATTGATCGAATAAGCAGCTGATCGAGATCTGATGTAACTGCAATGTTTAAAGCTTCGTATGCGTCTTTTCTGTCTCTTTGACACCTGTCCTTGGCAAAAGAGAGTTACAGTGAAAATTTATTTCATTATTGTCCGCTCCCGGTAGCTGAATGGTCAGCATGACGGATTGTCAATCCTCTTGGCCCAGGTTCGATTGCCGGCTGTGTCGGGGAATTTTCTCCGCCCAGGGACTGGGTGTTGGTGCTGCCCTCATCATCATCCTATCATCCTCACCGACTGCAGGTCGACGGAGTGGCGTTAAATTGAAAGACCGGCACCCGGCGAACGGCCTGCCCGACAGGGGCCTAGCCATACGATTAAATAAATAAATTTCATTATTGTTTAATAAAACAGTAGCTAAGCTCATATTACGTAAGTTCATTTTCTCCTTGTTGAAATAAACTAAGATTTAACTGTGGTTTTTGTTGTGAATTGGCAGGAGGCAATTCACGGGGTTTGGAGGAAGCCGAAAGCCACGCGTTTAAGCTCACGCAGTCTGGCGTGAGATCTGGAACAGTTATAGGAGTTGAGTCTAGTAAAAAAAGGAGGTAACTGGTAGAATACTTAACTTTAATCCACAATTGGTGAACATCTCTCTTGTTTATACATTAATAACAATCTCAATATAAACTGGTAATGGCGCCTAGCTAGGTCGTAGCAAATGACGTAGCTGAAGGCTATGCTAACTATCATCTAGGCAAATGAGAGCGTAATTTGTCAGTTCCATCTCTAGCAAAGTCGGCTGTACAACTGGGGCGAGTGCTAGGACGTCTCTCTAGACCTGCCGTGTGGCGGCGCTCGGTCTGCAATCACTGACAGTGGCGACACGAGGGTCCGACGTATATTACCGGACCGCGGCCGATTTAAAGGCTACCACCTAGCAAGTGTGGTGTCTGGCGGTGACACCACAGTTTTTATCATACATGACTTTCCTTGGTAACATAAGGAAACCTATTCTTTTCATGTGTACAAAGTGCGCCGCGCGCCCGCTCGTGTTATGAAAATCGGCGCTCCCGCTCGAGGGTCATCTCAACATCTTGCTGGTAAACGAGATATTGAGGATTAAATATATAACGAAATTACGTGCCACTCTGCGAATTACCGATGCCTAAGAACCTCTTGAACCGTTCTTATCACACGTCACTTACGTCGTACATTGCAATCAGTAAATTTGTATCAAAAGTTCTTAAAAGAGGTGCAAAGAATTTGGAAAGATATTGTTCCTCACCTACATTACTAGTGCTTCTATTCCAGTATAACACTGCGGCGTTTTATAGCCCGACAGACCATTTTGGAAAGGTTCGAGAATTATTTTGGCACTGTTATTGTGGTAATCGGGACGACTGATTTGATGCAATCTCCACGTTAGTCAGTCCTGTGCAGTCCTCTGTATCTCTGAATAACTTCTGCAAGCTACGTCCATTTGAAGCTGCTAATTATATCGAAGCCGTTATCTCCCTGTATAATTTTTACATCAATCCCCTCTAGACTTCCCGCCACTATCAAACTGGCGATTTCTTGATGAGTGAGGATGTGTCTTTTCAACCGAATCCTTCTTTTAGTTTTTCCATAAATTACTTTTTTCCCCTGTTCAATTCAGTACCTCCTCATCTGTTATTCTGTATAATCATCTGATCTTCTTCTTCTGTAGCGCCACATTTCGAAAGCTACTACTCTCCTTGTCTGGGCTGCTTAACATCCTCGTTTCACTTCTGTACATGGTTACACTTCAGATTCCAAAAAAGACTTCCCAGCATTTGTTAATGTTATAGTACATTCTAGTAATTCCTCTTGTTTAACAATGATTTTCTTGTTTCTGCCAGTCTGTCTTTATGTACTCTCCAGATCTGTCATCATGAGTTACTTTGCTGTCCAAGAAAGCAGAACTCATCTACTACTTTTGATGCTTCATTTCCTAATCTATTTTCCTCACCATCGTCTGATTTAATTCCACTATATTCCATTACCCTTGTCCTACTTTCATTGCTGTTCATCTTAATAATCTTTCTTCAAGACACCAATTGGTCATCCAAAACCTTTGGTTCTCTGAATTACAGTGTCAGTTTTGGTGCTATCACTTTTAACAGTCCGAAACTGGCTAAATTTCATTTTAAATATTTCTGATAATATCAGAGTAGGTTGTCCGTTTCAGCTATTACAATTACATAAGGTCGCTTTGAGAACTGTGAGCTCAACTGGAGGGTCGACAGGATTCCAAACTTTTGCACTCTTAAGTGAAATAAGTTCTAGGGGGTGGAAGAATGAAGCAGTAGGCGACAAAGACAAAATTTTACAATATATCTTTCAGTAATTCCTGTCTCTCTTACGCTCACTTCCTTTCTAGACTGCTGCGCTGAGCAATGTATTTTACACCCTTCGCGGCGTTACAATTTATCAGGAAATTGACTTCGCAGCTCTCTCTGGTTTCACTATCCCGCCTCCCCTCTGCACCTCTAACGCCCTCTCTCTTTCTCTCGCTCTTTCTCTCTCTCTATCTCTCACACAGCAGCAGCATCAATAACGTCTTTTGTACTCACTGGTGCAGAAGTAAATAAAAAATGAAGAGGAAGACAACAATGTGAAGGACGAGCCTTGCGGAAAAAGGACCAGCGTCCCGTCTTCATTTCACTGCCCCTCAGTCTTTAAGGGAATGCAAGCGAACATGCTGTTAAAATTTTTGCTTGACAGGGGAAAACACTATTTATTTAGTAAGCTTCTGCCACACACATCCTTCACCAATACTGAATAAAGGCAACGATTTTTTGATTCAGTTCGTCAGTATTCGACACCATTTGACTGCAACTGTGGGATCTCGTTACACTGATCTTACTTTGCACTACAGGTGTTCAAGGGTTGCCTCTCGATTATTTTTTCCGACGATTTTTTCCCTCAAATACGTTTTGCTAAATTAGCTAACCAACTAATTCAAAATTTTCTTCTTTGCACAGCGTTAATCAGTGTTTCGTTTATGGTTTGGTAATCGCTCAATATATTTCCTTTTACATATTTTCTTTTACACCAAAATGTCTTGTAGCTTATCCATTTCCAAGCCCTATTTCTTCTATTTCTTCCACCTTTCACAATCGTAACTTTAAACAATAGAAATACGTATTTGCACTAATTTCTTCATAATTTCTGTATAAATTTCGGAAGCATCGTTTGGTCGCTGCGGTTCTTCTCTCAAAATCTACCAATGGCCCTATTACTAAAATGCGTGATCTAGCTTTACATTTAGAGTATCACTCTTGTTTGCTTTAAATAAACTTTCCATAGTTCGACTTTTATCCATTGTGGATGTGGAACACTGCGACTGTGGTGTGAAAAGGTTTTCAGAAATTACTGCAACCAGTCGCCTTTTATGTAGATGTATTTTATTTAACCATGACCGGTTTCGAGCTGCCTAGCTAGGCAGCTCGAAACCGGTCATGGTTAAATAAAATACATCTACATAAAAGGCGACTGGTTGCAGTAATTTCTGAAAACCTTTCCATAGTTCATCATTACACAGTACTGAGATTTTCTGCCATTATTAGTGGAAAGTAATGAGGCAGACAAGATGTGCTGTATAAAACATCATACTTCTCATATATTCTATTAATTACCGATTCAATACGCGTTAATCATTCCTTATATGATAAATCCAGTTTGCGCTGTAGTTAAGTGACCGTTAAAGTTTTTGTGCATTTGTATATCTTTCTGGGTCTTACGGAGATACTGGAGATACATGAACGAGTACAGCTTCCATCACAAGTAATGAGGGACGCTAGCAACATGGGTACATACTAACGGACGGCCAATTTTATGTAGTCACAAACTGCCCCCTCGGAGTACCATAATATTCAGGAAACAGTACCACGTAAGTACGTCAGAGAGTGTACCACTTGTAGCTGCTAACAGTATTACTGTTGCTAAGATCATTTAGTTTATGTGGAATTGAACTCTTCGTCAAAGTAATGAGCAAGGATCACGCCTGACTTTACAACGGTTCGATCGTTTCATGTCTTTATTTATCCTTCGAAAACGTAGTATATAAATGTTTTCAAAATGTTCAAATGTGTGTGAAATCCTATGGGACTTAACTGATAAGGTCATCAGTCCCTAAGCTTACACACTACTTAACCTAAATTATCCTAAGGACAAACACACACACCCATGCCCGAGGGAGGACTCGAACCTCCGCCGGGACCAGCCGCACAGTCCATGACGCGGCTATAAATGTTTCCTCTTCAACATATGACCTTTGACAATTATGTAACATGCTGCGCTCCAGCTGTTCATCCATATGTGAGTTTTGCTACCTATATCTGTCTCTCCCTCCCTCCCTCCCTCTCTCTCTCTCTCTCTCTCTCTCTCTCTCTCTCTCTCTTTCTCTATCTCTCTCCCTCCGCCACACTCTCTACCCCCCCCCTCTCCCTCCTCTGTCTTTCTTTGCGTAACGTTTTTATGATGTGACAGGTTTGAATTATATTAAATTTTCTCGATAGGTGTCCTTCTACTCGTCAGTTAACCTAAAGGTTCAAAGTGGTTCAAATGGCGCTGAGCACTATGGGACTTAATATCTGAGGTCATCAGTCCCCTAGAACTTGGAACTATTTAAACCTACCTAACCTAAGGACTTCACACACATCCATCCCCGAGGCAGGATTCGAACCTGCGACCGTAGCGGTCGCACGGTTCCAGACTGAAGCGCCTAGAATCCCTCGGCCACACCTAACCTAAAGAAGAAAGTCGTTTGCTGTATCTGTGTTTGAATCGTGAAAACTTGATCCTGTGTGTGATTGAATTTTAACGTTTTAAAATCGCACGACTTGAGGTGAAGATAGGGATCAGTTTAGTTTTTGCTCAAACGAATGAGGAAAATCGCCAAAAAATACATTCTGGCTGGCTGATGCAACAGAGTAACTGTCGTTTATTCGGCACACTATTTCTATCCCTGCTTTGACTAACACCCGTGCCGCTCAAGCTGCATTGCCCCTTGCTAAGTTATAGGACCAGATCTGTAGGCAACATTGTATAATGTACCATTTGATTGCTGAATTCTTCTCCATTTTTCCATCCCATCCCGGACACCTGCACTAAACGTATGCATAATTTAACCACACCAAACAGGTAATTGATGTTTCTTCCATTGATGGATATTCTTCTGTACTTCAAAAAAAATGGTTCAAATGGCTCTGAGCACTATGCGACTTAACTTCTGAGGTCATCAGTCGCCTAGAACTTAGAACTAATTAAACGTAACTAACCTTAGGACATCACACACATCCATGCCCGTGGCAGGATTCGAACCTGCGACCGTAGCGGTCGCTCGGCTCCAGACTGTAACGCCTAGAACCTCACGACCACTCCGACCGGTTTCTGTACTTCAAGCACATTTTTATCACACTAAGTAATTAACTAATTAACTAGTGATTAGTGACATTTATTTCTAGTATAGTATGTAACACTTGTTAATATTTTAAAAGATCTCTAGTTATGCCTATCATCGTAAAATTCATAGTGCATTTCATAATAACTTTCGCTCTCCATGACTCAGTAGCACTCTAACGTCATTTGTGCCTTGATGGTTGTCTAATTAGCTGAAAAGCACTGCATAACAAAATAAATACAAATGGCAACACAGTAGTTTGTGTTAATGTCAGCCTGAAGTGTAAGCTGTTCAACGATGGAGCATAGCATCTATCAACATAGCGGTACTCCATTTCCTTCTTCAAAGTTTCAGCGTTGTAGTCAGGGTCTCATGTGGAGGAGGAGTTGGTGCTTGTACACGGGGGAGTGGTGGTAGCTGAAGGGAGGAAGATTACGTGCGAGAGGCGAAAGAGGAGCTCGAGTTTAACACTGAGGTACAGTGCTCGCCTGACTCAAGAACCGCCGCTATAGCAAGTACGTGCGGCCCTTGCAAATCGCCCTAATCTTAACGCACGGCTTGGCTGGAACGGTCGGGGCGGTTGTAAGTCAGAGAAGTGATGTTTAGCGGGTCTGCTGCTCGAGGCAGCTGGCAGCCCCACAGGCGGGATACACGGGCTCTATGGCGGGCCCTCTGTCTCTGTGGCGAACGTTGGGCGTCCCGCTACGGGTAGCACTGTGGCGCTGCTCGCTCGCAGCTGTGCCTTGTGTTACTGACCGTCTTTCCTTCACTGCACAGTTTAGTTTCGTGTAACTAAGAATCCAGAGTGGATACTGTGTCCCACGCATGGATACACTAAGCCGAGAGGGTGGAAAGGGAGGGATGGTGAGGTGAGGGGAGGGGAGAGGAGAGGTCTTAGGGTTTCGTGTTTCCACCCAACAAATATTCTGAGCAAGTTAAATTTACAAATATGAATTAGCTGGTTTGACAGCTTTGACTAATAACGTAGACCGAAAAATCACCATAAGAGCAAGGAATTCTACAGTATCTCAAGCGTTCTTTAAAAAACGATACTTTTCACTTGTTTGTCTAGGTGAGTTTGCTTGAAGCCCGACTGGGTGCATAAAACATTTTTGGCAGCTAAAGACACCGATTCACAGGCTGACCGTTCCTGCCAACAACATATACGACACGATTCGTTAGTGCAAGAATAGATGCGGCAAACCATATTGAGTTGAAGACATAAGGGGGAAGAACATAACTGATACAAATGTAACAGGAAGGCTGACTTTCCGGAACATAACTGAAAACTAGTGACAGTAACAGCAGTCCGTCTAGTCATACAAAAAATGGTTCAAATGGCTCTGAGCACTATGGGACTTACCATCTGACGTCATCAGTCCCCTAGAACTTAGAACTACTTAAACCTAACTAACCTAAGGACATCACACACATCCATGCCCGAGGCAGGATTCGAACCTGCGACCGTAGCGGTCACGCGGTTCCAAACTGAAGCGCTTCGAACTGCACGGCCACACTGGCCGGCCTAGTCATACACTCACATAGCTGTAGTCAACAGAATTGTGTTCACAATTTTAATGTTCGCTTCCTTCTTATTCTTCTTCTCCAGTTCAAGTTTTAGGCCCTGCTCTTGTTCCAACTTCACGCTTTTAACACCATCTTTTTCTCGGACTTCCAACGTCTCTTTTCCTGAAGTCTTTTA
This sequence comes from Schistocerca cancellata, assembly GCF_023864275.1. Lineage (NCBI taxonomy): Eukaryota > Metazoa > Arthropoda > Insecta > Orthoptera > Acrididae > Schistocerca > Schistocerca cancellata. Next base: position 232,729,738 of record NC_064631.1, read on the forward strand.
CTTATTTATAATAACTTGAATTACGTCTCTTTTCATATGTTTCAAATGTTGCCACCATTCTCCTCATTTTCTCCTAGTTTGTTGTTAAAGTTAAATATTTAATTCATCTCGTATGTTGTCACATCTTATATGATTGGCTTTTGAGCAACCGTAGCCAGATCTTAAAAATCTCATTTCAGCCGATTGTATGCTGTGCGTTTTTATTTTTCCAATCCAAGATTCATTCCTTACATCGAGACAGGCATGGTTTTCTAAAACTTTAAATTATGCCTTTGTTAAGTGAAATTCTGATAATGGTGCGTGGACATTCCGATTTTATGTCGTGTAATGCATGATAACTTCTAAGTTACAAGAATTTGTTGCTACTGTAATTTTAAGTGAAATGAATGGCACCTGTGCTTCACTTTTTAAGAAACCCTTTTCAAATGAAAAACTTCTAACTGCAATTTCTTCGAAGTTATGTTAAGATGACAAATTACACTCATATCTAAACAAAAGACTTTACTATTATATTACACCATTTTATAAATTTTGTTGCTATTGCTGTTATTAAAATTGTATGTACCTGAAGTACGTTATTAATAGGGAGGTGGTGGTTGGGGTGGGTATAGTGCAGCGGAGGTTGGCAGGATGCAGAATTTATATTTCAATAGGGAGGAGAACGGTAACATATTACGACCCCGTCCAGATTCGAATCCGGGACATGCAAATGCTTTATTCAGGCTCTCTATGAAACTGAACGGATGAAAAATCTGACATTGCCGTCGTGGACTAAAACAGACTGCTTGAGGCAACTAGTAACTTCGTTTTCTTTGTATGTAATTTATTTTTAACCGTTCTGGAGTGGCACATTCAAATCTACAGGATGTGTGTGTTCTATAGCATTTTATTAATACTGTATTAAACACAATGAAGTGAATGAAGAACAATGAACGCACAAGTGAATTCTGTAAGTAATTTACTTTCATGTGCTACTGACAGAAAATCAGAAAACCCTTCTTCTTATAATCACCTTTTTCTTGTAATCAGAGAAAGTTTTTTTACCCACGATGAACCTTCTGGAACTCTCTTAAAACCCTATTTTATACCGCTGGTAACTAACGAAGAGACTGATCGTCAGTTACCACATATTCACATTTGTGTCTTTCTCCTGTGTGTGCTCTCATAGATGGGCATAAGTTTTCTTCTCTCTATTTACTGGCAAACAATCACGTCATTATTTGAAAGATCAATTTCCTTCCTCTTCCTTCTCAAGGAAGTGATTTTTATTTTGCACTAATAATTTTCAGAGATCAAATTCGAGTAGCTGGTAGCGGATTGTTCGATGATGAAACTCTGTTGGTGTTTCTCGTTTTACATCGTTAAACGAAGAGATACTGCCTGTGATTAATTTGTCGATAATTTCCGTGATCCTACATGATTCCCTGCGTATGATTTGTTCTAGATAGATCGGCCATGATCATCGAACAATTACGTCATTCAACACAGTGACTGGCTAGATACAACCTCACATTAAATTATGTTGATGATGGCCAATCTCAGCTAACTAAACATCTAAACTTCAGATCGATCAATTGATTTCCACATCTTGGTGCCTGTAAAAAGAGAAAATTACGCCATCAGAAATGAGACGTGCTTTCTCGTCACGACTATTGAATTATGCGAAGTTATACATTCTTCGCAATGTTTTAATGTCGCGTATTGAGATACGTTTCTTGAAATATCTCAGTACATGAGAAGGCCACGTTTCAATAGCTGGAAATATCCCACCACTATTTCGTCACGATAAATCAGGGGAAAAATTCATATAAACTAATATTCAGAATATTTTTAACTAATACTGTTCATCAGCACACTATTTGTTTGGTACCGAAAATAATTAATTTCAATTATATAACATCCAAAAACTCATTGAAAATGAGTGCATATACTTTTAGAATCACAGTCTTAAGTATCCTATAAAAAACCGCTAAAATCTGGAAACCACTTTTGAAGGTTCCCATTACACGTTTATAGAGCGATTACTTTTTCTTGTACACGGTTCACAGTAGTGTAATATTTTTTATTGACAACGTTTAGACATTTGGTTGTTGGTAGAAAATTTAGTACTTAGCATATGTTAAAAGATAACTTTAGGTATCCTATAATTATAAAGCCACATCTTTCTTCAAAAGTCAGTAAGAATGAAATTTTCTATTTCGAAATGTTCCTAGAGTGAAAACAGCAGACACAGTGGTTCTAAATAATGTTAACCGTGAATGTGAAAGTATTGTACCAGTACTTCAAAAAACGAAAACGCTACAAAATGTAAAGTAATACATTTATGTATTCCTACAATCAAGGAGAAGAAGTATCTAATGACTTTTGAAACTGAAGTCCTTGGGATTGCCAAACCAAGTACGATTCTATCGATGACCAGTAATCAGGGACCTTCGAATAGCACATTCTTAAAATATCACAGCATACACTCGATATTTAATCTTCTAGTGCTTATTCACTTACATTTACAGTATTAAAAAAAGTTACTGAATCTTGTTGCCACATCGATCAGATGGTTACGAGTGGAGTAACTACTAGATGGGGTGCTGGGTGTGCGGGGTGGGGGTGGGGGGAGGGTGGAACAGAGTGTTCTCTTGTCTCTTTCTGTAGCATGGAGATGTTTCGTCTTCGGATACGGTTTTCTGCTGAAGCAGTTATATGCTTAGTGCCCTCAACAGATTCTGTATCATCATCCTGTATTATAATCCATAATGTTCCTACACACACAGTACCTGTATTCCCAAAGCTCTCTTCCATAAACAACTATCCCTGTGGTTGATAATTTTACTGACTTCCGGTTTAATTCTGAATGTCGTTGTCTCAATGATAAAGTAAATCTTTTCCTCACTGTTAATTCAGATACCACGACAGAAAAAGGGGTATTATCCTGTTGTTCGACTTCACTGCGGAAGTGCCACACAACATTTCATAGCACGAGGTGAAAATCAGTGAGACTTGTAGTGACGTCAACCGTTACGTTGCATCTTCTGTAAGCTTTTCTTTGCTTCTGGCGAGACGACCTCATTGCACGTAAAATGTGAGGGAACATCATTCCTGTGAGAATGGACGATCCCAAACAGGCTTTCCAGTGACAGGCAAGGTAGTGGGTCTTTACTTTTATAAGAAGCATAGTAATGTCTATCTAATAAAGAATAAAGGACAACCAATTAAAGTCAAAAGTTCTTGATTTCCACCGTGTCGCTATCATGTACTTAAGTAAGCTCCAGCTATATTAGCGTTTAGCAAGTCACGTTAACTGTAAGCGATGGCAAGAGTCACCTATGATCAACAGTGTAATCAAGAGCCTTTAATATGTAATGAAATATGTGTTCAAGCAGCGTAGCAGTTTAGCATTTCATCTATCTAAAACCTGTGTAGAATCGACGGCAAAAATCGGGTACATATTTCTAGGATTGGTTGAGTTTGATGAAATAAACTTTATTCTGACACGTTCCGTGTCCTGAATGTTGTCATTTAGCAGTGTGTCGAATATGGAATCCCTGTCAGGAATAACTTCCAGGGACACTGGTAAAAGTAATAATAAAAGTATTCATTTTAACACTCTCAGCAGCAAACTTTCATAAATGATGAGTAATTTTGATCATTTACTGACCATTTCCAGATCGGATTAAACAGGAGCTGAGAAAAGTCGAAAAAATACGAACAAAAATTGCTTTTCACAGCTTATCAGAGTTGAAGATGACCTTTAAGCAAATTTGTGACAATTTCAGAATAGGCTGTTGAAATAAACATATTTTTTTAAATATACAGTTGTGGCATCTTTCATGACTAAATGTAATCTATTATCAAAAATAACAATAGTTAACAGCCTGGCAGATAATATCAAGTAATGTTAGATGTAAGAAACTACCGTCGCTTTCCTAGACTGAGCATCTAAAAATGTTATGCTAAAAAGTAGTAGGTCTCGTGCGTATCCCTACTTTCACCCTAGAAGAGATTAGTGAAATGGATCGACTGTCGGATGATTTTTCACGTCGACATAGAAACACATAAACTTATTGTACTCCTCCCCACTTCTCAGGAGACAAGAGAAGTGTTTTCCCTTCAGACGGTGCAATTAGTGTTAGATATTTTATTAAATGCCGCCCTACCTTAAAGTTATTCTTTAATACACATGATTTTGGTTCAAATGGTTCAAATGGCTCTGAGCACTATGGGACTTCTGAGGTAATCAGTCCCCTAGAACTTAGAACTACTTAAACCTAACTAACCTAGGGACATCACACACATCCATGCCCGAGGCCGGATTCTAACCTGCGACCGCAGCAGTCGTGCGGTCCCGGACTGAAGCGCCTAGAACCGCTCAGCCACCACGGCCGGCACACATGATTTTCCTCTTATAATAATCCAGTGGGGCACTGTAGAGTACTCCGAGTTGCAGTAGTTACCAGCAGCGTCAAAACTGCTACTGAAACGCGGTGTGTCCTTCAGATTAAGGCAGTAAATCAACAGGTTTTCTACATTAAGTTAGGCAGCACGTATAACGTTCTCGGTTTCCTGAAACAGTCTCCTTCCTTGCTACCTCAGTCTCTCTGCTGCTATCATAGCCCGAGGAGGGACGTAAAAATCAGTTTTCATGGAACAGTCAAGGCCGGCGCGTGCCGTCCCATATGTAACCCACAACGGCTTCCTTCTCGCTCAGACGAGAGCGGGTTGTGCGGCGGGGGATTAAGTTACAACCTCACGGTGTACTGCCCTCCTGCTAGTTCCTGCTGAGGTGTAGACGGCAGTCATCGACCTTTGCAGTTAACAGCTACATAAAACATTTGTGCGTGATGGTGGTCTAAGACTTCATATATGTCGTTTGGGGAACAAATTAGAAAAACATGAGTATGCACAGTGAATTCCAGGAGTATAGAACCTGATTACAGACATCGTCGTAAAGGTACAGAACTATTGGGAAAGCTTTTTTCCCACTGATTGTACTAATAAATTTCACTATTTACGGCAGTTTCTGTGGAGCGTGAGGATTTATTATTTTATTTTTTGACACCCTAGTTCGAAACAATACCATACTTGCTGTTGCGAATAATTTTATTATTATTCAATTTTTTGATAGCACAGTTCAAAAGATACGATAAAGTCTGCTGTGACAATTTCATGGTTCCTGATGATGATCGGTCATCGGGTTCACTTCATCAGCAGCTTTTTCTGGTCCTGATATATAACTTTCCTTAAACAATACATCAGCATCATCAGGGACTTTGTCATGAGGGGAGTGCGCATGTCTGACTGCTAAGTGGAAAACCCAGGTTCGATTCCTGGTACCGCCAGTGGGTTCTTCCTTGGTTTCAAAACTGGGGCAGGGTGGAATCAGCCTCGATATGCCAATTGAGGAGCTACTTGAGTGTTAAGTTGCGGTTCCAAGGCCTAGGAAGCTGACAGTGGATGGGAGAACGGTGTGTTGACCATTGCCCCTCCATAACGCCTTCAAATGACGCCACTTGCAGAGGATGGCACGGCGGCCGTCAGAACCAATAGTTGGGGCGTCTGTTGTTTTGGAAAGTTCCTATACGTCTTCAGCTAAGGCAGTCCCTCAACCACACAGACGCCCCTTCAGTTACTTATCTATCACTCTCGGAAATGGTCCAGTGTAACGGGAGTACGGGAAAAGTATCTTGGACGGGCTGAAAAAAGGTGATAAAAACAAAAGACTGTACATAGTTCTACCTAAAGATCTTACCAAAAAATAGAAAATTGCAGATTACACCTGTGAGAAAACAAAGAAACTCTTCAGCATTCGCCAAAGACCGTAAGAAATTCTCTTTGACAGCAGGCAGAGATAAACGTTGATTTTATAGCTAAATCGTGCGGTTTTTTCATTACGCGACTGGCAGTAGCCCACATGAAATTGTCAGCACAAAATGAGAAGGTGCCTACATTCTGACTGCACCTTTGGTAGTACTGGTTCTTTGCAGCCTTAGTTACAACTGGGCGCAGTAGTCAAAAGGCAGGTATTAACCATAGAGATCTGCCTGTTCTTAAGGCCAGGTTGCGCAATGACAGCCGTTACTCTTCCATCGTGTTGCTCAACTGTTGTCCCAAGGGGGCCAACTGGACTCAGTTTCACACATCTCAGCAGGTAGCTATTCTTCAACTGCTGGTTCAAATGGTTCAAATGGCTCTGAGCACTATGGGACTTAACTTCTAAGGTCATCAGTCCCCTAGAACGTAGAACTACTTAAACCTAACTAACCTAAGGACATTACACACATACATGCCCGAGGCAGGATTCGAACCTGCGACCATAGCGGTCGCGCGGTTCCATCAACTGCTGGAGTATAATATATTTATTATACAAAGTGTTAGGGGCATAAGTTCTGATATTGTAGTTATTAATATCTTAATACGCACCCAGTTCAGTGTGTTAGTAGTTTTTTCTTTGCGTCTAACAGGCTTCCCGTAAACACGTTCCATAATTCACTAACTGATGTTTCCTGTATGGTCGTAACTGCACCACTAAGTGGACTACGCCTATCAGTATACGCTAAACGTTTTGCGTACAGCCGTCAACGGATCCACACTTCAAAGCATTACCTGCTGTCCAGGTGAATAGGTAGTAATCAACCTAAAAGTATACTGCTCCCAATAGCCATAATAATTAGTCTGCAAATGAATTAAATACTGTTGTAATGTTGTTCAGTACTCTGTCCCCATTTATCCATAAAAGAATCTGCGATTATGCTCCTAACAACCTGTGTATGGTAGCCACACCCATCATAAAACGAATACAGACACTTGTAAAATCATCTCATTAAAGTAAGTGCTCTATAAGCAGTACCTTTAAACTCGTGTATCACAGTTTATATCAAATTTAAAACTGTTTCGAAATTTTTATTCGGTGACATGAATTTTGAGATCTCTCGAATGTGTGAAGCTAAACTTCCTGAATGTCTACTTTTAACAGCATTTCACTGTTTCGGTTTAACTAAATCGCTTTACTGTCAGACTGTTACTAAATTTCCCTTACAAACTGCTTGCCATCTAGAGTGGTTGACTGAACATCAGCTCTCTTTAAAACTGACACACAAAGGTATTGCGTTTTCTTTTCTACTATTATATATTTCGAATCAGTTTTCGGTTTGTTGGGTCATCACCAGGATACAACTGACTAGCAGTCATAGCAGTCACTAGTGTAGGATACCAGACTTTAGAGGAAATACTTGTCTCACACACAAAGAATCTATCGTCGTGAGATTGAGAAATTCAGAATAGAGCACTGACCACCCAAGTGCTGTATTAAGTATGTTAAGCTACAGTGTTAAATTACAATTAACAAGATGGGTAGCATCAGATACAGTACAACATGAAAGCACACAAAATATTAAAGTATACAGTCTGTATGAATATCATACTAAAAGTTATGAGGTAAAGCAAAGTATGGTGTACGATAATGCAATTTTCGTACAAGTTTGATAACTGGGACTGAAGTCTGGGACTTGATGGCTGGTAGGTAGGGACATGTGAAGTTTAGGTTTGGGCTTGTGCTCATCTGTAACTGATCAATTAGAACCAGATGGTGGTTTTCAGACAAATTCTTATTTACTTGGATTTCTTCTAATAGGTTATGTTTTCCCTATGTCGTCTACGTGTACCACTTCTGTGTGGTCTTTATATCTATCACTTCTTTCAACACACGTTCGGCAAAATCGGACGCTCAATTTTGTAATCTCCAGCTTCTTTTCAAAGGCGTATAGTGTCTGTGGCACAGGGACAAATTGTAAATAGTGTACTCTATTCTCTCATCTCTGCTAAGTGGAAGAGTAATAGTGTCATGTACTGTGAATCTAGTACTTATTACGTTTGGTAATGGAGCGTATCAACAAACTCATGTGATAATGAACCTACAAGCTAACTAATGTGGTAATGAGGCCTATTGCTGAAGTGTATGGACCACCGTTGGATGAAAAGTTGTGCGTAATGTGCCACATGAATATTCTAAGTCTCGTGTGTGCGTTAGAAATGGACATAATTACCACATTATTCAGTTGGAACATAAAGGATAATTATCAGAAGCGCTGGAGGTTATTATCACTAATAAAAGCAGCAGGTGCGAGGTAAAGTAACTTACTGTTGCTGTACCACATGCAAGGTTAGTCTACCGACAAATATTCAAAATCCTGACTACCCAGAAAACTGTACACATTCACAGGTGTGATTAAACAGCATCGAAAGAAGATATTCACTGGCACTCGACACATTGTTCTGTCTCATCATTTTAATAGTCATAAGCTGTCTGGAAAAAATTAAAATTCTTTTGTTTACAGTACATTAGATTTGAGGCTAACACGCCAAAAAATTAGCTATTGAGATAAATAAAAGTATTCCATTGAACATAACAATATTGTAAGAGTTTTTTTCTTTTGATAAGCTGTGCTCCACAGCTGTGATAGGAATGACATTGTGAAGAACAGCTTCAGCTCCCTTGTACTTCTTTAAATAAGTACGCTTCTTTTTTATTTACCTCTTCAGTATGTCCTGCTTACTTACCATTGATGTTATGAGTTATTTATTATCTCTGATCTTCTATTCAGTTTTTTATCCAAAATTTCTATAACTTACTCTTCATATTCTCGAGGTAATTATCAGGACCAGCAAATATCTTAAAGATCTACTGCTTTAACAGCAAGAACTTTTACACTGATTTTCCAATAGTCCATTTGTCACTCAATCCCAAGTATCACAACACTGCCTTTTGGAAAATCTGCTAATGTTTCCAGTTTCAAAGCCAATTGCCTCCAAATGAAATAACGTTCTAACTCACAAGCCTTCCACTGATTTTAATATCACCAAGAGATTAATGCGTCGATCTCACATACCTTTTGCCAAAATGCTGAAGAGCTCTTCGCAGTCCTGCAATTCGTTTTCTTAACGAACCCAACGTACTGTTAGCGCAGACGCTACAATAGTTTAAGTGTAAACGATTGTCCGATAACATAATCCTTCGTCATGAGAAAAACGATGCTGACGGAGCTGTGAACAGTGCCCCATCCTGCACGTAGAAAGTCGTACACATCACAATCGATTTCTAGCAGCTATTGAACCTTACAAATCATTTTACGTAATTTTTTCAATAGGCAAGCATCACTGTATTTGTATTTTTAAGCATATGAGGAAATCTTTCCGTGTTTCTCATCGTGTAATGAACTGATCTAGATAATCACGTATTGTTAAATTTTTAGCTTCCCGTTGTGTCGCATATTTATTCGTCTTCCAGCTGATGCAGAAAAACTATTATCGCTTAGTACGAGTACATATGTTCTCTAGGATACCCCTAGGTTATCTATGGACTGGTTTGCTCATAATCTCTTTCTGTCTTCTATCAGTTCAATCATCTTCGTACTCCAACTACACTGAACGACTACTTCCATAACATGTTTTAGCATTCATTGTTCAACCCTCTTTATGCTTCCATTGTACTGGTAAATACGTATGAGTGTCCTACCACGTGTTCCACAAACTATCTGTTTTCCTGTTGAGGATTCCCTATAGATTCCTCCACTTACTTAAATTCTTCTAGTACTTCCCATTTTCATACGTAATTGGCCCACTTCGTTTTCACTGATGTAGATAAAACGCTATAGAAATGATTCCAGTCCTTGTTTACTGAAATTATCACAATCCCTGTTTCGTTTTCCTGTAACACTATCTTCAGGAATAATTTCTATAGGATTTTTACTGGTGATTCTGTGTCATTATTTGATACCTGTGTAACTGTTTTGGTGAAGAATAGTGCAGCAGGCTATTTCTGATAACTACCACGTCTTTAGTATCCTATATAAACTTGGTTCCTACATAAGAGAATTTATTCACTTATTCTACTGCCGCGTCCACGAAAATTTTTTTCGTTATTAATGTTTATCTTGAAACTTTTCTCCTTCCCGTTCTCATTTCTTCACTGAAAAAATTATACAGTTGTGGCGACTGCAGCAACTGTACCTTACGAGTTCCTTAATACGAACTTCTAATTCTTCATCATCCAATATGGAATAGTGAAATTAGTTCGAAATGAAACAGTCCCTCGACATTCCCTCTTGACATATTGCAAGTGTGTTTTATGTAATCTTAGTATCTCCATTACACAATATACGCCGATACACAGATCTAATTTCTTGTTACAAGTTTCTGAAAATAAATCTCATACCGGCAAATTCCCACATATCATGTGTGTGCCTTTGTTCGTTCTTGATTTATTGCGACGAGGCTCTGTTTCGCAGTCGATTGTCTACGTTTCTTTATGACATAGATCCTGTAAAATATGCGTTATTTTGCACAGACTTAGTGAAATGAACAGTTGTCGCCAGCTGTGATTACGTCATTAAAATGAGGACGCGGTGAAAAGTTTATCTACATGGATACTCTGGATATCACATTTAAATCCCTGGCAAACCATCTTGACAACTCTCTATTATTCCAATCTCGTATAGCGCGCGGAAAGAACGAACACCTATATTTTTCCGTACGAGCTATGATTTCCCTTATTTTATCATGGTGAGCGTTTCTCCCTATGAAACTCGCCAGTGTTTTTTTTTTATTTTCTATGATTCTTTCCCGCATGCGATATATATATAGCAGGGACAGATTTATGTTCTAATGAAAAGCAGAGTGCCATGGGTCATCGTTTAGCCTTTTTAGGAAAAAATGGTTTAGTGTCAATTACTGGGGAACACCGCTGGATTTTCTCGTTAACTTCGCGCATGCTTTTTTGGCTAGATTTATGAGGACACCAAATTTATTGCGCAGCAATATTAACTCATCCTATACCTGTTTACGCGTCAATCAATTACGCGCCACCCATCAGAGTCTCTTTCCGTAGCTGTGCGGAGCAAAACGCTGAACCGGCTCGTTGGACGAAAGACACGGTCCCATGCACCACTCCGAACTTTCACTTTTCGTCTTCAGAGCTAAAACGTAATTTCACACTTTCTCGAACTGAATGCTTTTGGTTTACCGGAAGCCCGGGTTGGAAAAGAAATATATTTTCATCTCCTCATAGTGCTCCCTCACAGTAGCGATAACTATTCGACGGCATTTCTGGCACGAAATCAATCTGGACATTATTCGGTGAATTGAGAATCACAGCTGAGGTACCTTTTCTGTTTGAATTATTAATATACGAACAATGATCTGTAATTATGGTAGTTATTTTTATTTTATGGATTATAGTGTCGCATTCCACCTCATAAGCTGTGGATTTGCAGGTATTATTTTTTCCTTGTTGTATTCAAAAGTATCAATCTGTATGCTTGTTTTCACTGTAATGGAATCTTCCAGTTAAATCTCTGCAGTATAGAGTGTGTCACGTTGCATCTGATTATTACAGCTACAATTTCAATTTGATATAATCGATTAACAGTTTCGGCTATTGGCGTCAATCTTCAGATCGTTTCTGATTAGTTGCACAGTAATACGTCATCTTCGACTCTACATCTACATGTACATGGATACTCTGCAAATCACATTTAAGTGCTGGGCAGAGGGTTCATCGAACCACCTTCAAAATTCTCTATTATTCCTATCTCGTATAGCGTGCGGAAGGAATGGACACCTATATCTTTCCGTACGATCTCTGATTTCCCTTATTTTATCGAGGTGATTGTTTCTCCCTATGTAGGTGGCCGTCAGCCAAATATTTTCACATTCGGAGGAGAAAGTTGGTGATTATAATTTCGTTAGAATATTCCGTCTCAACGAAAAACGCCTTTGTTTTAATGAAGTCTACTCCAAACCCTGTATCATTCCAGCGACACTCTTCCATATTTCGCGATAATACAAAACGTGCTGCCCTTCTTTGAATTTTTTCGATTTACTCCGTCAATCCTGGCTGGTAAGGATCCCACAACGCGCAGCACTGTTCTAAAAGAGGACCGACAAGCGTAGTGTAGGCAGTCTCCTTAGTGGATCTGTTACATTTTCTGAGTGCCCTGCCAATAAAGCGCAGTCTTTGGGTAACCCTCCCGCACAACATTTTCTGTGTGTTTCTTCCAGTTTAAGTTGCCCGTGATCCCTAGGCATTTAGTTGAATTTACGGCCTTTACATTTGACTGATTTATCGTGTAACCGAAGTTTAACGGATTCCTTTTAGCACTAATGTAGATTATCTCATACTTTCCGTTATTTAGGGTCAACTGCCACTTTTCGCACCATTCAGGTATCTTTATAAAAGCGACAGTTATCGATCTTTTGTATCTGAGATGGTGGACAGGAACGAATTGACTATTACAAAATTATTTAATGTGAAGACCAAAGGACACGTTCTTCAAAGTAGACAGTTTAAATAAAGTGAAGCGGCGTGACTGTAATACGTACACACATAAAAAAAAGTTTTGCATCACCCTGGTTCCAAGAACTCCTGAAGATAGACGTTGACTGTGGGTATTGTATCAGAGACACAGTCACTTTGACTGTTCATGGGCAGTGCCTATTAGATGGAGGGGGTCCGACAGCCGACCAGTTCAATTCATTCCACTAGGAAAGAGGTACACGGCTCGTGTTGTAAATAGTTCAACTATTCCTAGACGGTCATTACCACGGTTCGATCGCGTCCGCATTGTTACTTTGTGCCATGAACGACTCTCAACAAGGGAGTGTCCAGACGTCCCGGAGTGAACCAAACCGATTTGTTCTGATATGGAGGAGATACAGAGAGATAGGAACTGTCGATGACATGCCTCGCTCAGGCCCGCCCAAGGGCTTCTACTGCAATGGATGACCACTACCTTCGGATTGTGGCTCGGAGGAACCCTGACAGCAACAGATGGGCATAACCACCGAATGGACCGCTCAGGATTGGCATCACGTTCCCTTCACAGATGAGTGTCGCATATGCCTTCAACTAGACAATGGCTGGAGACGTGTTTAAAGGCAACCCGGTCAGGCTGAATGCCTTAGGCGCACTATCCAGCTATTGCAGAAAGGTGGAGGTTCCCTCCTGTTTCGGGGTGGCATTATGTGGGGTCGACGTACGCCGCTGGTGATCATGGAAGCCGCCGTAACAACTGTACGATACCTGAATGCCATCCTCCGACCAATAACGCAGCCATATCAGCAGCATATTGGTGGGGTATTCGTCTTCACGGACAATAATTCGCGCCCCCAACGTGTACGTCTTGTGAATGACTTCCTTCAGTATAACGACATCGCTCGACTAGAGTGGCGGCATTTTCTCCAGACATGAACCCTATAGAGCATGACGGGGATGGATTGAAAAGGGCTGTTTATGGACGACGTGACGCACCAACCACTCTGAGGGATCTACGCCGTATCACCGTTGAGGATTGGAACAATCTCGACCAACAGTGCCTTGATGAACTTGTGGATAGTATGCCACGACGAATACTGGCATGCATGAATGCAAAAGAACGTGTTACTGGGTGTTAGAATTACCGGTGTGTACAGAAATCTGGATCACAACGTTTGAAGGTCTCGCTCTGTGGTGGTACAACATGAATGCATGCATGAATGCAAAAGGACGTGTTACTGGGTGTTAGAAGTACCGGTGTGTACAGCAATCTGGATCACAACGTCTGAAGGTCTCGCTGTGTGGTGGTACAACAAGCAATGTGTGTTTTTAAGGAGCAATCAAAAGTACAGAAATGATGTTTATGTTGATCTCTATTACAATTTTCTGTACAGGTTCCAGAACTATCGTAACCGAGGTGATGCAAAACTTTTTTGATGTATGTAGTTACATGGACATCCACTGATGTGCTTCAAACTGTGTTTGTTTATCAGTCCAGTATTTCCCATTCCACTTGCAGAAAGTTAAAGAACATAGGGTGCAATGTTCGAGCTGCTCAAGCAACACATTTCTATAGCTCGAAACTGTGCAAAGAGCGAAGTCACTGGACAGTGGATGATTGGATACATGTGATTTTGAGTCATGAAGTACTCTATACAATGCCACCATAAGTAGCGATAACAGTGTACTACGTAGGAGGTGGTGTTACGCTTCGGCGGATTCTTCATGGCTACTTTGTGGTCCCCTTTTTGCACTTAAGGAAACACTAAATGCGTAAGTATGTAAACACATTTTACAGCGTTGTGTACTGCGCACTGTGCAATAAAGCAGAATCTAAGGGTTAATGATTTGTGGACAATAACATTTCTGCAGTTAACTGGACTGTCCAGTCCGGACCTGAATGCAGTGGAGCACCTAGGGGATGAGTTGTAGCATGATTACAGCGTCCCGCGTCACTACTTTCCCTGGTTTCGGCTCTTCCTCGACGTTCCGGGATCTCATTGAAAATATCTCCAGCAGAGTTTAAGCTTCACAATGGCGATGAGTGGACACATTCCACTTTCAGGTCCTGTCATAGCTGTCCAGATACTTTCGATCAAATAATGTTTGTAATATATTAGGTTGGAGTATCCTAAAATTCTCTTATTATATGTCGATTTCCAGCGTCCGAACAGATAATCCCTAGCCTTTACAATTGTCTGCAGTGGAGGGCGGTATGTAATGTTCTTGAAGCAACAGTCTTCAGCTGTCAGGTACTTGAAATAATGCATTGCAGTCCTCTACTTCTACCAACATAAATTTATTCCACTTATTATTGGAATTAAATATTGTTGGTACAACTGGTGGTTTGCAAGGCATTATTTCAAGAGGGTGGTATGATCTGCATACTTTTAGGAGAAACCTTAAACTTCTATGAGAAAGGAGCAGTATTTCTCGTAGCCTCCTGGATGAAGCCTTAACCTGGCCTACAACAGAAACGCGATATGCGGCCTCTGATCTGAATTTAAGCTGCAATTTAGTAGCATCGCCACTGGAAGTAAAGTCTTGTGTACAGGAGGAGGCGTACGAGGATTGGAGCGGAGGAAAGCGTTGCTATCTCGTTCCGGTGCTGAGCACGCGGCTTAACGACGTGTGTCTGGGGTCTCGCCGTGTCCCGACGCTGACGCCTGCAGGCAGGCATCCCGCGGCGCAGGTCTTTTGGAGAGCGCGGATTACGCGCAGTGAGATTAGCGTCGCGCGGAGCTGATCTTCCGCCGCAATGCCGGCTGGCTCTAAGTCAGATTTAGTGCCGCGTGATATATTAGACTAAAGTGTAAGATATTGCAAATAGCGACGTGCTCCCGGGGCTCACCATTATTCTCCAGGATTACGCGTATATCGTCTGAGACGCAAGAAAGGAATTACAACAGGGACACGGTCGTCGTTTCTAAGAGAAACTTCTCCGTCGCTTTTAGCCGGAATAGCCTTCGTATGTAGCTTGTTTCTGGTGAAGAGACGCTGATATTTTAATGAGAATAAGGGCCATACATACAAGTAAAGTCATGTGGCAGAGTTCATGTGGGATTTTTGCTGTAATATGTCTGTTAGGTGTAGGTCATTGTAATGGATGTGTGTACAGTTTAATGTCCTGCTCGTGAAACAAGGGAGAGGTTAAAACTCAGTGCCGCACATTGTCCCATCCACACGAACAACAAGAAGGCGTCCGTGTTTGGTTAATACACGACTGACCATTAAATTGCTACACCAAGAAGAAATGCAGATGATAAACGGATATTCATAAACACAAATATATTATAGGAGAACTGACATGTGATCGCATTTTCACGAAATTTGGGTGCATATATCGTGAGAAATCAGTACCCAGAACAACGACCTCTGGCCGTAATAACGGCATTGATACGCCTGGGCACTGAGACAAACAGAGCTTGGATGGCGTGTACAGGTACAGCTACCCATGCAGCTTCAACACGATACCACAGTCCATCAAGAGTAGTGACTGGCATATTGTGACGAGCCAGTTGCTCGGCCACCATTAACCACACATTTTCAGTTGGTGAGAGATCTGGAGAATGTGCTGGCCAGGGCAGAAGTCGAACATTTTCTGTATCTAGAAAGGCCCGTACAGGACTAGTAACATGCGGTCGTGCATTATCCTGCTGAAACGTAGAGTTTTGCCAGGGATCGAATGAAGGGTAGATCCACGGGTCGTAACACATCTCAAATGTAACGTCCACTGTTCAAAGTGCCGTCAATGCGAACAAGGAGTAACCGAGACGTGTAACCAATAGCACCCCATACCATCATGCCGGGTGATACACCAGTATGGTGATGACGAATACACGCTTCCAATGTGCGTTCACCGCGATGTCACCAAACACGGATGAGACTATCATGATGCTGTAAACAGAACCTGGATTCATCCGAGAAAATGACGTTTTGCTATGCGTGCACCCAGGTTCGTTGTTGAGTACACCATCGCAGACGCTCCTGTCTGTGATGCAGCGTCAAGGGTAGCCGCAGCCATGGTCTCCGAGCTGATAGTCAATGCTGCTGCAAACGTCGTCGAATTGTTCGTGCAGATGATTGTTGTCTTGCAAACGCCCCCATCTGTTGACTCAGGGATCGAGACGTGACTGCACGATCCGTTACAGCCATGCGGATAAGATGCCTGTCATTTCGACTGCTAGTGATACGAGGCCGTTGGGATCCAGTACGGCGTTTCGTATAACCCTCCTGAACCCACCGATTCCATATTCTGCTAACAGTCATTGTATCTCAACCTACGCGAGCAGTAATGTCGTGATACGATAAACCGAAATCCCGATAGGCTACAATCCGACCTTTATCAAAGTCGGAAACGTGATGGTACGCATTTCTCCTCCTTACACGAGGCATCACAACAACGTTTCACAAGGCAACGCCGGTCAACTGCTGTTTTTGTATGAGTAATCGGTCGGAAACTTTCCTCATGTCAACACGTTTTAGGTGTCACCACCAGCCCCTAACTTGCGTGAATGCTCTGAAAAACTAATCATTTGCGTATCACAGCATCTTCTTCCTGTCGGTTAAATTTCGCGTCTGTAGCACGTGATCTTCGTGGTGTAGCAATTTTAATGGTCTGTAGTGTATACATATCCGACGCACAAATCACCAAAAATCAACAGTGTCACATGCTCTCGTATCATCAGACACTGAGATTTGGGATTTGACTTCGGATACTAGACACAATGTAGCAATTCTGCTGCCTAGCTAAGCAAATTAACGCATGACGAACGAAGCGCGGACGGTATGCACTGAGGTAACAAAAGCTTAGGGGTAGCGATATCCACATATACAGATGGCGGCCATGTCGCCTACGCAAGATATACAATGCTACTCCTTTGGCGGAGCTGTCTTCTGTATTCAGATGATTTGTATGAAAGGTTCCCAAAGTGAATGTGGTCGCACAATGGGAACCAAGCGACTTTGAATGCGGAACGGTAGCTAGGGCTCCATTTCGGAAATCCGTGCCGGCCAGAGTGGCCGAGCGGTTAAAGGCGCTACAGTCTGGAACCGCACGACCGCTGCGGTCGCAGGTTCGAATCCTGCCTCGGGCATGGATGTGTGTGATGTCCTTAGGTTAGTTAGGTTTAAGTAGTTCTAAGTTCTAGGGGACTTATGACCACAGCAGTTGAGTCCCATAGTGCTCAGAGCCATTTGAACCATTTTGAAATCCGTTGGGAATTCAGTATTCCGAGATCCACAGTGTTAAGAGTTTGTCGAGAATACCAAATTTCAGGCCTTACCTCTCATCATGAACAACTCAGTGGCAAACAACTTTCACTTAATGATCGAGAGCAGGAGAACTTGCGTAGACTTGTCAGTGCTAACAGACAAGTAACACTGCATGATATAACCGCAGAATTCTAAGCGGGACGTACGATGGAACGTACGACGATCGTTTCCGTTAGGGCAGTGCGGCGAAATTTGACGTTGATGGGCTACAGCAGATGACGACTGACGAGAGTGCGTACGCTAGCAGCACGACATCGCCAGCATCGCCTTTTCTGGGTTTGTGACCATATCGGTTGTAAGAGCTGATGGCAGAGTTCGAGTGTCGCACAGACACCACGACGCCATGAAAGTAAGCTGTCATCAAGGCACTGTGCAATCCAGTAGTGGCTCCATAATGGTGTGAGCCGTGTTTTCGTAGAACGGAGTGGGTCCTCTGTTCCAACTGAACCGATCATTGACTGGAATGGCTATGTTCGGCTACTTGGAGCCATTTGCAACCATTCATGGACTTCATGTTCCCAAACAACAATGGAATTTTTATCGATGACAATGCGCCATGTCACCGGGTCACAAATATTTGGGATTCAAAAAAAAATGTTTCAAATGGCTGTGAGTACTATGGGACTTAACATCTGTGGTCATCAGTCCCCTAGAACGTAGAACTACTTAAACCTAACTAACCTAAGGACATCACACACATCCTTGCCCGAGGCAGGATTCGAACCTGCGACCGTAGCGCTCACGCGGTGCCAGACTGAAGCGCCTAGAACCGCACGGCCACAACGGCCGGCCATTTGGGATTCATCATTCTGTCAATTCGAGCGTATGATTTGGCAATCCAGATCACTCGAAATATCCCATGACCTATGTCGCCTCTTTGTAAGAAGCAGCGTAGATTCATTCGTATTTTGTCATGACTCCGTTACTGAGCATGACATACCGTCATAATTTTAAATCAGTAAATATTATTGGTCTTCTTTGGTGGAAGGGAAGGTAAACCTTACTGAAACGAGTTTCTTGTGGTGGAGGGAGAGGGGATCTGTCATTATCTATTTCCACATACAGTAGCAGTCATCGGCCAATGGGTTGAGGATATTTGTTTTCCTCATGGGGGTAAGTGTCAAGCAGTCACAGTTTCTCGCTTGTAACTATCATTTCTCAGACTGAAAATTCCTGCCAAAGTAAAACGATGCGGGACTCGAACTTGGAATCTTTTACGGTCACGGGTTAGTGCTCTCTCAACTGAACTATCTAGCATCCCGCTGTCATAGCTTCACTTCCACAAGTACCTGTTCTTCTGTCTTCTGGAAATTATCGCCTAGTCAGTGGCTACCCCTTTTCTCGGTAATATCTTTTGTTCCAGCAGTACTAGTCCCTCGAGATATTCAATAGAATTTCCATGAAGTTCGAAGATGAGAGAAGAATTACTGGCGAGGAACAGCATCAGATCCCACTCTGTCCATCACAAGTAACCATTTCCAGCTGACTCCAACAAAGAATACTCACAAAGACAGGGTTCTTAAATCTGTGACGAAATCACATGTTCAAGTCAGGTGTCGTTATAAAACATACTGCTGACAAAAAAGGTGAAGCATCCAGAATAGTCTGAGGAAAGGTAATGAAATTTCGCAGGTTGGAAGGGTATGCGTTGTTATCTCAGTGATTAGAAAATGCTATAAAAACTACGCAGTATGAGCCCACATATCAGTATGACGTTGCACTTCTCTGGCGTTTGCAATGATTGTATCTTTTCCTGAGGCAAGCTGGCCCACAACTTTTGCAATTGGTTCTTGATAACTTGGATACTGAGACGGAGATGACTTCCGAGTTGTTCCCACACTTTTAATCTATCAGGGATAGTTCTGAAGATCTTGCTGGCTACAGGAGTACCTCAACGTCACTTAGACAGTCCATAGTGATATAGGCCGTGTACGGACGAGCACTGTTCTGTTGAAAAATATCACCA
The DNA here is from genome assembly GCF_023864275.1 of Schistocerca cancellata. Lineage (NCBI taxonomy): Eukaryota > Metazoa > Arthropoda > Insecta > Orthoptera > Acrididae > Schistocerca > Schistocerca cancellata. The sequence continues at coordinate 232,749,279 of NC_064631.1, forward strand.
AAACACTGTCACACTGTAGCACTTGAGGACACATGGGGTCCGTGAGTTCCCTCAATCATCACCAGCCGAGACCTTAAGTCATACCTGATGGCTCACTACACCGTGACTTCGTAGTAACACTTCTGTGCCACTCAGAAACGTTGGAAGAAAGGGAACTCTCCTTAAGTCATTGCCATACTGATCGACAGTGGTCACCCAGATTAGTACAAACTGCGATTCGTCACTGAGCCCAATGCATCACCATTCATCGGTAGTCGAGTCTCCCCAGTCACAGATCCACTCAAAACACAGCCGTTTGTGGTATTGTAGCCTACACATGAGACAGTAATTTCCTTGTCTGGCTGCTGCAAGTCTTCTATCACTGATGTGAGGTGACACATAATGAATTATTCAAGATAAAAGTACGAAAGTGACCTTTAACGCGTTTTTCTTGAATAACTCGAAACCCATAGCCTTCTGCGGAAACGTAGCCCATTACAAAATTTAACTACATTACATTTTATACAAGAAGCTCCTGTCCATTTTTTCTGTAGGGCTAATAGTTTGTACACAGAAAGTGAGAGAATATGAAAATCTCCCGCATGGTTTCTGAAGGCGTTGCAGGTAGCCTAAAACCGATAGGCAGGGACAGCTGAATCACACTGTATAGTAACGCATAATACGCAAGTACCTACACAGGTGGAGATAAAAGTAATTTCTAGGATGTGAGTAGAAAACAACGAAGAAGCATGAAGGCATCTCCAGATGGAACTTCCTGGGTTTTATTAGAGTCAGACAGAAGTGGCTGTTGATACAGTCACTGCAGTTTCTAACATCTACATTGTTTGCAGATGGTGTGGAGACCCCAGTCGTCTGTAATTGCATTCGGTTTTCAATCAAATTCCCCGGCCGAATGCTCGCTGCTCATTGCGCTGTAACCGCAAAGGCACGGTTACACTTTCACTTTCCGTTTAAGGTACAAAAGAAATAATTGGGAAATTTTAAACAAACACTACAATGTTGACTCTCACAGAGGATCATTTTGCCAAGATGTATGAAGGGCAAAACCGCGCCGACCTTAAATATTGCGCAAGCTCTTGGGAATGGTGAGAATTCCCGTCAGAAGTTCTTCTGCTGGCCTCCCGTCTCGCTGTGATAATATTCATTAACTGACTTCAAAGGTTTTTTTGCCCTCCTTCCTTCCGGAGAAAAAACTTGGGTTCAGTCATGCAGCACTTCAAAGGCGCGTGCAGTAACTCAGGACCTAGCAGTGGTAGTAAAAGAGAAATGGACAGGCGCGCACACAAGTAGAAACAGAAGGAGTCCTCGCTAATTTCTGGAGTCGTATGAAAAACGGCAGCACGAAAGTAATAATTCGTACAATAACTATCCTGATGTGCACTCAGGCGGGAAAGGGGGGCGACTCGGCGCTTCTGACAAAAAAGAAAGCGGCACTGCAGAGAAAGTACATGTTCTTTCAGTAGGAAAGAGAGATCTATATGGTGGCTTCCTTCACAGCGCTCATTTATTAACTACAATATTGCTTTACCACTGGAGAAGAACCGCTGCTGTTTCTGTCTCCTTTGCTGGACAGTCTGAGATTCAATTGCGGGTGAAGAGTTGGGACATCCACAAAATAATGTTGCTGCAAGTAGTAAAAATGGTCATAAGATGCCTGCTTTCAGAGAGAGTGTTCGTTTCCTTGACGATGTATCGTTTTTGAGACTTGGAGCATGGTGTGGGCTCTTATTACATTTATCGTATGAGGTTGCTTCCCCCAATTTGGCAAGCACCTTCAGAGGTGTGTAAATTTTCCAACGTTTAACCTATCTGATGAGGAGTACTTCCAGGACATGATCTAAGAACACCGTCGATTCATTGCGTAGTTGAAATTATTGTAAAGTTTCCTTCCTCCATAGTGCCTGGACTACGCAGAATGTAGAGGGTATACAGTCGGGCGTACATTCAAACTGCTAACTGAAGCACTAATATTTGTCTATAGGAACACTCTAGCTAATCCAGGCAAGATCGATTGAATGACAATATTAAAACATGCCAGGAGACGAGGGTATCAACAAATACGATTCCGCGCAATAAAATTTAAAAAAAATGGGCTTATAAAATCGTGCACATGTGAAAGAGATGGATAAGATAAGCGAGGAATATGTAGTCAATTCCAAGCAGTCTGCACGGTTTACTAGATTGCAGAGAACTACTGCAGACGTAATTGCGTATATCGATCCGACTTTGCATTTTACTTGTTTCGGTGTACTTCAAGTGAAGAAAAAAATGATGCCACCTAATATCGTGAAGGAGTTTAGCTTCTAGGGGTGTAGCGAAAGATGAAATAATCTGGAAACATTTCCCGAGTATACCTGTGGTACTATAAGGAATACTCTGAAATAGCTCACGTTGTAATGAAGTTTCACTCGATACTTCCTGTGATGTAGGCTCATCTTCTGGAAGTTAAAAGTGCCACTTCTTTCTACTTAGTTTATTTTCTTTTGGATTTTAATTTTTTTCGCCGTACAATGATCTTGCGTTTACGTTGAATTACCGTTTAATGGCTAGTAAATACTGAAACAGCAAGTACCGGCAAAACCCCATTCTCTACAGAACATCTTCAAACGTCTGGTTAGAAGTAACTTTGTGTGTTAAATATTAGCCTTCAAGTATGTATCCGAGAAAAGAATCAGGAAATATTTGAAATTATGCCTAAAGTTTGTTGGAAGTCACTGTGCTTTCATTATGAAACACTAGATGAATATAAACCACGTAATTTGCGATCCATTTTAGGCGAAAGGTAGTCTTTCAAGCATTTCGATGTTTATGACGTCATATTTTCTTAACTATGAAGGTACATCCTGTGATGTACATAGATATTCTATGCAAGGTGAGTTGCGAATAGAGTTAACAACAAAGAAGTAATAAATTGGAACGTTGTGTCTGTTGCTGAAGCTTTACTGTGCTCCATTGAAGCAAAAACTAGTTTTTTCATGTATATAAATGTCTATGACGTCATATCTCCTGAGGTATGTTTCGTACAATTACATAATGTCTGCTGCAATGGCAAGTTATCAAGATTTAAGTGAGTTTGAACGTGGTGTTATAGTCGGCGCCCGAGTGATGGCACACAGCGTCTCCGCCGTAGCGAAGAAGTGGGGATTTTCCCATGACCCTATTTCACGAGTGTACCGTGAATATCAGGAATCCGGTAAAACATCAAATATCCACATCGCTGCGGCCGCGAAAAGATCCAGCAAGAACAGGACCAACGACGACTGAAGAGAATCGTTCAACGTGATAGGAGTGCAACCCTTCCGCAAATTGCTGCATATTTCAATGGTGGGCCAACAACAAGTGTCAGCGTGCGTACCATTCAACGAAGCGTCATCGATATGGGCTTTCGGAGCCGAAGGCGTACTCGTTAACCCTTGATGATTGCACGACACATTGCTGTACGCCTCGCCTGGGCCAAACAACACCGACATTGGTCTGTTGATGACTGGAATCATGTTACCTGGTCGGACGAGTCTCGTTTCAAATTGTATCGAGCAGGTGGACGTGTACGGGTATGGAGACAACTCATGAATCCATAGACCCTGCATATCAGCAGCGGAGCGTTCAAGCTGCTGGAGGCTCTATCTATAATGGAGTGGGGCGTGCGCAATAGGAGTGATATGGGACCTCCAAAACGTCTGGATACGACTTTGACAGGTGATACGTACGTAAGCATCCTGTCTGGTCACCTGCATCTATTCATGTCCATAGTGCATTCCGACGGACTAGGGAAATTCCAGCAGGACAATACTACACCCCACGTGTCCAGAATTGCTACAGAGTTAACCCTGGAACACTATTCTGAGTTTAAAGGCTTCCGCTGGCCTACAAATTCTCCAGACGTGAACATTATTGAGAGTGTCTGTGATGCCTTGCAATGTGCTGTTCAGAAGAGATCTCCACCCCCTCGTACTCTTACGGATTTATGGATAGCCCTGCAGGATTCATGGTGTCAGTTCCCTCCAGCACTACTTCAGACATTAGTTGAGCCCATGCCACGTCGTGTTGCGACACTTCTGCGTGATTGCGTGTGCCCTACACGATATTAGACCAGTGTACCAGTTTCTTTGGCTCTTCAGTGCATGTAGATGATTTCTGCGAACTGTGCTGCGACCAGAGCTGGTAGTAAAGAAGTAATAAATTGAAACGTCATGCCTGACGCTGAAGTCTGACTTTATGAAAAGCGAAAATGTGGTAAGCGATAGTGTTTTTTCCTTTCACGATTTTGCGAGGACTGCCGGCGAGAAAATGTTTCGTAAAATTTGAAATTATGTGTAATGTTCGTTGGAAGCCTCTGAGTTCTCTGATATTCAAATAATGAATAAAGTCCGGGTATTTGCGCACCGTCAGCTAAGCTGCCTCAAGTCAAACTCACAGTATCTAAAACATGTCTTATTGTGTTAAACCTCTTAATGTGTAGATTACGTCAGCATTTTTAAATTTTCAAATTCGCTCGCTAATTACGTGAAATTTGAAAAATTAATTTTTGCTGCTCCTACGCTGCAACTAGTTACAGTATCCGGGTCCGACAGCGTTTTAGTAATGTAGACCTGTTTATTGATATAGCTCAGAGCAGAGCAAAACTGTTTTGGGCAATTTAGTATGAAACTTTTTTCCGGGAAGCTATTTCCTTAGTTTCTCTACACGGGGCATCTGCAGCTGTTATTCATAATCAATGATCAAATCCGCTGTATATGTAAAATTATTTATATTTATTTAATTACTAAACAGGAAAGCGAAATCCAGTTTCAGGCCTGTGTCTCATCTTCAGGTGCATATTAAAATATGAGTCCGCAAATGATGCAAAACTGTGGTTAAGGGAGGTTAAAATTCAAATTGTGCATACCTGGTTGTTGCTGTGCTCCTCAGTCCTGAGACTGGTTTGATGCAGCTCTCAATGCTACTCTATCCTGTGAAAGCTTCTTCATCTCCCAGTACCTACTGCAGCCTACATACTTCTGAATCTGCTTAGTGTATTCATCTCTTGGTCTCCCTCTACGATTTTTACCCTCCACGCTGCCCTCCAATGCTAAATTTGTGATCCCTTGATGCCTCAGAACATGTTCTACCAACCGGTCCCTTCTTTTTGTCAAGTTGTGCCACAAACTCCTCTTCTCCCCAATTCTATTCAATACCTCCTCATTAGTTATGCGATCTATCCATCTAATCTTCAGCATTCTTCAGTAGCACCACATTTCGAAAGCTTCTATTCTCTTCTTGTCTAAACTATTTATCGTCCATGTTTCACTTCCATACATGGCTATACTCCATACGAATACTTTCAGAAACGACTTCGTGACACTTAAATCAGTACTCGATGTTAACAAATTTCTCTTCTTCAGAAACGCTTTCCTTGCTATTGCCAGTCTACATTTTATATCCTCTCTACTTCGATCATCATCAGTTATTTTGCTCCCCAGATAGCAAAACTCCTTTACTACCGTAAGTGTCTCATTCCTTAATCTAATTCCCTCAGCATCACCCGACTTAATTCGACTACATTCCATTATCCTCGTTTGGCTTTTGTTGATGTTCATCTTATATCCTCCTTTCAAGACACTGTCCATTGCGTTCAACTGCTCTTCCAAGTCCTTTGCTGTCTCTGAAAGAATTACAACGTCATCCGCGAAGCTCAAAGTTTTTATTTCTTCTCCATGGATTTTAATTCCTACTCCGAACTTTTCTTTTGTTTCCTTTACTTCTTGCTCAATACACAGATTGAATAACATCGGGGAGAGGCTACAACCCCGTCTCACTCCCTTCCCAACCACTGCTTCCCTTTCATGCCCCTCGACTCCTGTAACTGCCATCTGGTTCCTTTACAAATTGTAAATGGCCTTTCGCTCCCTGTATTTTACCCCTGCCACCTTCAGAATTTGAAAGGGAGTATTCTTAAATTTTCAAATTCGCTCACTAATTACGCGAAATATTAAAAAATGAATTTTTGCTGTTCCTACGCTGCAACTAGCACATGTTACCGCGTCCGACAGCGTTTTAGTAATGCAGACTTGTTTATTGTAATAGGTCATAGCAGAGGAAAACATTTTTGGGGAATTTGTTATGAAACTTCTTTCCGGGAAGCTATTTCCTTAGTTTCTCTACACGGGGCATCCGCAACTGTTATTGGTAATCAGTGATCAAATCTCCTGTCCATGTAAAATTATTTATATTTATTTAATTACTGAACAGGAAAGCGAAATCCGGTTTCAGACCTGTGTCTCATTTTCAGGAGCATATTAATATTTGAGTCCGTAAATGGTGCAAAACTGTGTTTAAGGGAGGTTAAAATTCAAATTGTGCATCCTTGGTACATAGCATTAAACAGGATATCCCTCTGCGATACTAGACCAGTCAGAAAGCCTCTGCAGGCGTTCTGGCAGGCCAAGAATCGAAGAGACTATCCTGTTTCAAGTCATGTACTAGTGATGCGCTGTTTTTACATATTGTAACCTCTTTTAACCTTCAGTTTTGCATCATTTACGAATTCACATTTCAATATTCATTTGAAGATGGGACACAGGTTCTGAAATCGAGTTGTGATTTACTTCTTAGTAATTAAATAAATATAAATAATTTTACAACTGTATTGGATTTTATCATTGATGATTTCCTCAGTTAACGATCCTGGATGGCGTGAGATTCAGAGCTCCCCCTTGACTACCTATGGCGTCACGAGACGCGGGCAGTGATGGCAGCGGCGCTGCAGGTGGCTGATTCCAGCCACGGTTATGCCCCCACGGTCGGCCCCTACAGGCGACCCACCGATCCACCAGTCCGTAATTAAGCGTGATCACGGCCGCCATTTGCATGACAAACGGCAGGTGGCGTAATCTGCACATGAATGCTGCTGATTGGTTCTGTCTTTCGCGCAGCCAGAGCAGGCCTCGTGGTGCGGGGTCCGTGGGCTGCGAGCCGCGGGTGCCTGGTCGGCTCCCAATATACAATGCTCGTGGCGGTCGTTTTGTCCTCTGCTTTATGAACAGCGAGTGTCTGTGACCCGCTGACAAGCATTTCACCTGTCCTGTTTCCGATCAGTTTTGTTTACCGTTGTCGCCAGCCCCACTGTTACAGCATCAGCCGCGCGTACACTTATAGCAAAGGATATGGACTAGGAGTAAACCAAAGAAAGACGAAAGTTGAAAACTTTCCAGTTTTACAGATATGTTTGAACATAGTCATGTAAGCTAGGACTAACCATTTGCCTCAGGAAATGATTTAACTACAGTCGGAGGTAAATTCATTTTCACTCTCAAAGACGAAAGTTATGTGCAGTACCGTAAATGAGATTAACCAAGGAGTAGAAGAGAAAGAATTGTGCTAAAACATAAGCAAAGTAAGCCCTACGTCCAAGGAGGGTGTAAGAAATAGGCTTGCAGAGTGTAATGGGTCACCCACCCCCCTCTAAAATTTTATTTTTTTATAGAAATAACCGATAATACACTACTAGCCATTAAAATTGCTACACCACGAAAATGACGTGCTACAGACGCGAAATTTAACCGACAGGAAGAAGATGCTGAGATATGCAAATAAGTAGCTTTTCAGAGCATTCACACAAGGTTGGCGCCGGTGGCGACACCTACAACGTGCTGACATGGGGAAAGTTACCCAGCGATTTCTCATACTCAAACAGCAGTTGACCGGCGTTGCCTGGTGAAACGTTGCTGTGATGCCTCGTGTAAGGGGCAGAAATGCGTACCATCACGTTTCTGACTTTGATAAAGGTCGGATTGTACCCTATCGTGATTGTGGTTTATCGTATCGCGACATTGCTGCTCGCGTTGGTCAAGATCCAATGACTGTTAGCAGAATATGGAATCGGTGGGTTCAGGAGCGTAATACGGAACGCCGTGCTGGATCCCAATGGCCTCATATTACTAGCAGTCGAGATGACAGGCATCTTATCCGCATGGCTGTAACGGATCGTCCAGCCGGGTCTCCATCCCTGAGTCAACAGATGGAGACGTTTGCAAGGACAACAACCATCTGCACGAACAGTTCGACGACGTTTGCAGCAGCATCGACTATCAGCTCGGAGACCATGGCTGCGGTTACCCTTGAGTCTTGACGCTGCATCGCAGACAGGATCGCCTGCGATGGTGTACCCAACGACGAACCTGGGTGCACGAATGGCAAAACGTCATTTTTTCGGATGAATCCAGGTTCTGTTTACATCATCATGATGGTCACATCCGTGTTTGGCGACATTGCGGTGAACGCACATTGGAAGCGTGTATTCGTCATCGCCATACTGGCGTATCACCCGGCGTGATGGTATGGGGTGCCACTGGTTACACGTCACGGTCACCTCTTGTTCGCATTGACGGCACGTTGAACAGTGGACGTTACATTTCGGATGTGTTACGACCCGTGGCTCTGCCCTTCATTCGATCGCTGCGAAACCCTAGATTTCAGCAGGATAATGCACGACCGCATGTTGCAGGTCCTTTACGGGCCTTTCTGGATACAGAAAATGTTCGACTGCTGCCTTCGCCAGCACATTCTCCAGATATCTCACCAATTGAAAACGTCTGGTCAATGGTGGCCTAGCAACTGGCTCGTAACAATACGCCAGTCACTACTCTTGATGAACTGTTGTATCGTGTAGAAGCTGCATGGGCAGCTGTACCTGTACACGCCATCCCAGCTCTGTTTGACCCAATGCCCAGGCGTACCGAGGACGTTATTACGGGCAGAGATTATTGATCTGGGTACTGATTTCCCAGGATCTATGCACCCAAATAGCGTGAAAATGTTATCACAAGTCAGTTCTAGTATAATATATTTGTCCAATGAATATCCGTTTATCATCTGCATTTCTTCTTGGTGTAGCAATTTTAATGGCCAGTAATGCATGTATACTATCGATTCTCGTATAGGTGAACGTTTTTACCAGCTGTTTAAATGAATGGACTTCATATGATTTTGTATACGATGTATTATGTTTTGGGCTAAAATACGTAAAAATAAATCAGTTTATTAGTACTCTATACGTATAGTTAAAATTTTTCTGCTCTGAAATTACGAAATACCTGGCATACTTAAAATTCCTATTATTAATTGCACAATCTGACGATAATTGTAAAATTTATTTCTGAACTAATTTACAAAACAATTATATATTTTATCGAAGATTCTTCTTTTGCCAGGAAATCTGTAAACTTGTTTGCTTTGTAAACTCTATGGAATATTGTGTGTAGCGCAGAATGTAAGGAGTAGTGGGTATGCCTCTGATGAAATCAGACATATTTTTGATTGTGTCACTAATAACTTAATTTGTGGTGTGATAGAACTGGAAATTGTAAAGACGGTGTAATACTAAAAAATGTGACACAGAATAAAATTCAAGAAATATACAAGTAAATCATCATCAGCTATTTAGTCATCAGGAACCCACAATGATAAATCAAAATTTCAGCAGCAAGAATGTATCGCTAGACACAACATCTTCAGCCAACAACAACAAGGGAAAATGAAGATAAGTAAAAAGTTTTTCTTTTATCTTACGCCTCACGGAGCTTTCAAAACTTGTGTAGAGAGAGAATTTAAACAGTGAGGTGAAAGAGGGTAAGACTACAAGAGGTGAAGAGGGCATTCGTCTCTGCAAGAAATTTACTAGCTTCAAATATAGGTCTTGATTTGAGGCAGAAATATCCGACAATGTTCGTGTGGAGCACTCCTTTTTATGAAAATGATTTATCGACTGTGGAGAAACTGGAAGAGAAGAAAATCGAAGAGTTTTAGTTCTGTTACAGAATTGTCCTGCAATTTAAATGTAGCAGAGTGGAATACTAGAGAAATAACTTCCCATGCTGTTAAAAGACAGCATAAACGGCTGCGTTCGGAGTGGTACCGCCAGCTGGAAGTATGGTCTGCTGGTGAGTGGTGTCACACTGTGTTCAGCGTCGAATCGCGGTTCTGTACTATTCGGATGTCTGTCATTGGTGAGTATGGCACAAACCTCGGGAGAGGACACATTCTTCATTTGTCAAATGTTTTGGAATGGGAAACCATCGGGTTTGACTACAGGTCTCGGTCGGTAGTGACTGGACGAAACCTGACGGCATGACGGTACTTCACGGACATCCGGCGACTTCACCTGATGCCACTGACGTGACAGCATCGCTGTGCCATTTTTCATTGCTTAATACTCTATGAACTGTCTGCGTGGTGTTAAAGTACTCCCATGGCCAGCAAGATCCCCAGGCCTGTGGCCATCAATTCTGTCCCAGTGCAAGTATCCAGCATATCAAGGACAGGATACAACAACTGTGGGCCAGCTTGCCTCTGGAGAGCATACACCTCCCTACACGAATCAGTGGATGCCTCCAGGCCAGAATGGAAGCACCGCCATACTGGTAAGTGGTCTCCTACTGGCGATTTCTTCGTAAATTTGAATAGATTTTGCGAACATTGCAATAATACCACATACCCCCTCTCACCCTGTGAAGTTTTCTGGTTTCCGCGTCCCCCTCCAACTGCTTCACTTTGTTTCAGGCAATGCAAATAGAATCTCTACGTAAACAAACACGCCCAACCATTGGTGATCGGCTGCATTGTACTTGTATCTGTCGTCGTTGTTTATGTTGTTGTTGTGATCTTCAGTCCTGAGACTGGTTTGATGCAGCTCTCAATGCTACTCTATCCTGTGAAAGCTTCTTCATCTCCCAGTACCTACTGCAGCCTACATCCTTCTGAATCTGCTTAGTGTATTCATCTCTTGGTCTCCCTCTACGATTTTTACCCTCCACGCTGCCCTCTAGTACCAAATTGGTGATCCCTTGATGCCTCAGAACATGTCCTACCAACCGATCCCTTCTTCTTTTCAAGTTGTGCCACAAACTCCTCTTCTCCCCGATTCTATTCAATACCTCCTCATTAGTTATGTGATCTACCCATCTAATCTTCAGCATTCTTCTGTAGCGCCACATTTCGAAAGCTTCTATTCTCTTCTTGTTCAAACTATTTATCGTCCATGTTTCACTTCCATACATGGCTATACTCCATACGAATACTTTCAGAAACGACTTCGTGACACTTAAATCAATACTCGATGTTAACAAATTTGTCTTCTTCAGAAACGCTTTCCTTGCTATTGCCAGTCTACATTTTATATCCTCTCTACTTCGATCATCATCAGTTATTTTGCTCCCCAGATAGCAAAACTCCTTTACTACCGTAAGTGTCTCATTCCTTAATCTAATTCCCTCAGAATCACCCGACTTAATTCGACTACATTCCATTATCCTCGTTTGGCTTTTGTTGATGTTCATCTTATATCCTCCTTTCAAGACACTGTCCATTGCGTTCAACTGCTCTTCCAAGTCCTTTGCTGTCTCTGACAGAATTACAACGTCATCCGCGAAGCTCAAAGTTTTTATTTCTTCTCCATGGATTTTAATTCCTAATCCGAACTTTTCTTTTGTTTCCTTTACTTCTTGCTCAATATACAGATTGAATAACATCGGGGAGAGGCTACAACCCCGACTCACTCCCTTCCCAACCATCTGCAGCTGTTATTCATAATCAATGATCAAATCCGCTGTATATGTAAAATTATTTATATTTATTTAATTACTAAACAGGAAAGCGAAATCCAGTTTCAGGCCTGTGTCTCATCTTCAGGTGCATATTAAAATATGAGTGCGCAAATGATGCAAAACTGTGGTTAAGGGAGGTTAAAATTCAAATTGTGCATACCTGGTTGTTGCTGTGCTCCTCAGTCCTGAGACTGGTTTGATGCAGCTCTCAATGCTACTCTATCCTGTGAAAGCTTCTTCATCTCCCAGTACCTACTGCAGCCTACATCCTTCTGAATCTGCTTAGTGTATTCATCTCTTGGTCTCCCTCTACGAATTTTACCCTCCACGCTGCCCTCCAGTACCAAATTGGTGATCCCTTGATGCCTCAGAACATGTCCTACCAACCGATCCCTTCTTCTTTTCAAGTTGTGCCACAAACTCCTCTTCTCCCCAACTCTATTCAATACCTCCTCATTAGTTATGTGATCTACCCATCTAATCTTCAGCATTCTTCTGTAGCGCCACATTTCGAAAGCTTCTATTCTCTTCTTGTTTAAACTATTTATCGTCCCTGTATCACTTCCATACATGGCTACACTCCATACAAATACTTTCAGAAACGACTTCCTGACACTTAAATCAGTACTCGTGGTTAACAAATTTCTCTTCTTCAGAAACGCTTTCCTTGCCATTGCCAGTCTACATTTTATATCCTCTCTATTTCGACCATCATCAGTTATTTGGCTCCCCAAATAGCAAAACTCCTTTACTACTTTAAGTGTCTCATTTCCTAATCTAATTCCCTGAGCATCACCCAAATTAACTCGACTACATTCCATTATCCTCGTTTTGCTTTAGTTGATGTTCATCTTATACCCTCCTTTCAAGACACTGTCCATTCCATTCAACTGCTCTTCCAAGTCCTTTGCTGTCTCTGAGAGAATTACAATGTCATCGGCAAACCTCAAAGTTTTTATTTCTTCTATCGTCTTAAGATCTCTGAAATTATGTATTGTGTGTTAGGTGTCTTGTTGTTTCTGTAGCGTAAACGAAACTCTTGACGAACACTACAGGCTATGGCAATCCTGAATATTAATTCACATGCTTGTTATACGGAATTTCACAGGACGATCGTTTTCACTGTGTTTTTTATTCAAATATTATAAAATTTGCTAAATATACTTAGAAGAAATTACAGAAACGTAGTTTTAGTGGGAGGGGGGGGGGAGGAGACGCTCGATTGGCAGTTCTGCCGGGGCCCAGGATCATCGTTGTACCGCTCCGGATGATGGTAGAGATGTGGCAGATGCGTTATGCACATGACATCGTGACACGTGTTGACCTGCACTGCTGCCTCTAGGTCAACCCAGCCCGTAGGTGGGTCTCAAAGCAGAGGACAGGAGGGGGCGGGGCTGTAGCTGTCAGTGGGTTTGCAGGCCACTACGCTGTTACGCGGCGTTATTCGTTAATGGCCGGAGACCACTGCGCTCGGCCGGAGCAACTGAATCCGATCACGCGCGCAAATGCGGCCGCCTAATCGTTCGAGTGAACTCACGGCCACATCAAACGTGCCCGAGGGTGCTCACAGGGGGTGCGCTTTTGCAAGCTAGAGGCTGCGACGGCCGTGTCTGCATACACGCAGCTACAAGTACTGTGAAGAACTCTCTTCTCTGTTTCTTTTTCATCTCTTTAGTATTGTGCACAACAAACGAAATAATTGGAAGTGTGAACGGCTTTTGTCTCCAGATAAAACACACCAGTATTGAAGAATCAGTGACAACTACTTCGAAAGTCTGTTTTTACTGCCATCAAAATCACATTGTGGATGAGGTTGCACATCTGAGTAACAACTTGTCACTGCAAGCAAAGTGTATTAAAGAGCTGTATCAAAAGTTCAGATAGAGTTCTTCAGAGCAGTTTAGACAATCGTCAATAAATCCTTATTTGTTGCTTTACTTAGTAATGTCTAGTTACGGCTATTAAATTGTAAGATCACTGCGCAAGTTTCTACGTAAACTGCTCTAAAGATGACTGTTGAAATTGTGCGTGACTACGTTCGAAAAAGTGTCGAACAATGCTATATTTCCTCCCACATATGCCTCGAGAAACGACCACGACAAGAAAATCAGAGCAATTACAGTTCTTGCAGATGATTCCTGTCAACCATTCCTCCTGCTTTTGTTTCGCGAAATGGGGAAGGGCGAGAGAGGGGGCGCTAGAAGTATCATGTGCACCACAATGTAGGGTGACTTGCAGGGTACACATGTAGAAGTGGAAGTGTAAATAAAGTGTGGTTATATTCATTCGTTCGATGTGTAATCTCATTTTTGCGGTATGTGACAAGTTTAATTTATCTATTCTGAACTATCGGTCCTCTGCTCGGAATGTGTTACTCCCAAAGCAGCAAAATGAGCTCTGCACAAAACCGCCGTGTAAACACATTAGAGATAAGCTAATGCGTTTATCTTTGAGAACTCCCCTTCATTGGTGACAGCTCCTTTTTGGGGCCTGTACGTTTTGACTAGTCCATCGTTCGTTTTTGTTTGGAGTTTTGTAATACTGTATGGGGCGTAAGCAAGTAAAAATGGGAATCTGAGGTACTGTACACAATAACAAGAATGTAACCACAATCAGCTCGAGAGTAGGGGTATAGATGTAGCCCCATACTTTCCCAATGAATAGAGAAATAATTTTGAGACTTCATGGTAAATGGTTGTTACTAGTCAGTATCCAATACAGTAACCCCATTACTTTAGAATCAAACCTAATCTATACTGTAAAAATGTCTGTGTCGGTGGTTTTGCTATGGGTAATAGAGGCCACCCGATAGTCCTCGGTTCTGATCTAGAGCTCCAGACCTCAGTACCACATTAGGACAGTTTTGTCCATTTCTGAGAGTTGCCTAGCTGAAGGGGCAGGGCACTGAAGACACAGCCCTCGATTTGGGAATGAAAAATTGCACTAACGGGAAGATTAAAAAATTTATCAGCAAATAAAATGAAACAACCAGAGGTTCCTGAGGCTTCGATCTTTAGATCCAAACTCAAGACTGAGGGATATTCTGGAATGGCTGTAGACGTACTACTTCTGTGGCAAGACGTGTGTGGCAGGAGTAGAATATCTGAAAATCAATTTCTTTTAAATTCGTAATATGTTTATAAAAATGGTTCAAATGGTTCTGAGCACTATGGGAGTTAACTTCTGAGGTCATCAGTCCCCTAGAACTTAGAACTACTTAAACCTAACTAACCCAAGGACATCACACAAATCCATGTCCGAGGAAGGATTCGAACCCGTGACCGTAGCGGTCGCGTGGTTCCAGACTGAAGCGCCTAGAACCGCTCGGCCACACCTGCCGGCTAATATGTTTATAATTAGATCATTTTCTATCGAAGCATGTATTCTATTAAAAAGTGTACATATAGGCGCGAAGCAGATGTCATTTTAAAAACTGAGTTACGTGAATAATGGTTCAAATGGCTCTGAGCACTATGGGACTTAACTTCTCAGGTCATCAGTCCCCTAGAACTTAGAACTACTTAAACCAAAGGACATCACACACATCCATGCCCGAGGCAGGATTCGAACCTGCGACCGTAGCGGTCGCGCGGTTCCAGACTGTAGCGCCTAGAACCGCTTGGCCACTACGGCCGGCTTACGTGAATAACTTCAGACTCAAATTGGATCTCAAATTTTCAAAATTTGAACTAAAAGTACTGGCAATGTATGAATGAAACTGAGATTCAAATGGATACAGTGCAATCCAGCAGCTCTTTATTCCCGTCAAGTAATTACGAACAGTGTCTTAGACGCTGAAAGGTGCAAATGGAAAAGATCATAAACTGATGTTGTTTCATTTTAAAATTTTATTTTTAACAACTTGTACGAGAAATACTTACTATCTTAGACATATAATTTGTGAACGCTAGAGTGAAAATTATGGACACATTTTTTTTCGAAGCACAGACTAGCATGTCGAACAGCAAGTTACAACGAACTGTAAGTTTTTAAGTTTATTCTACAAGATGTAGCAGGTATAACTGCATATATTTTTGTACGTGGTACCTTAATATAAGCATATACTAATATTTTGGTTGGTTTTTCTCTGCGTCAAGCAGTCTTCCCGCAAACACATCACTTAATTTATTACCTGACTTTTACTCTACAGTCGTGATTACACTGCGAAGTGGGCTGCGCCTGACAGTATAAACAACCCGTTTGACCTCATGCACCCACACCTCAATATCTGACCTGCTGCCCTGGGAAAATACACTTTAATGACTTGCTAGTGCCACGCGTACTTTGAGGTACTATTCAACCTAAAAACATAGTACACGTAAGAGATATAATTACAGTACAGGCCAATAAAATTGCTACACCAAGAAGAATTAAAGATGATAAATAGGTATTCATTGGACAAACATATTATACTAGAACTGGCTTGTGATTACATTTTCACGCAATTTGGGTGCATAGATCCTGAAAAATCAGTACCCAGAACAACCACCTCTGGCAGTAATAACGGCCTTGATATGCCTGGGCATTGAGTCAAACAGAGCTTGGATGGCGTATGCAGCTTCAACACGATACCACAGTTCATCAAGAGTAGTGACTGGCGTATTGTGACGAGCCAGTTGCTCGGTCACCATTAACCAGACGTTTTCAGTTGGCGAGAGATCTGGAGAATGTGCTGGCCAGGGCAGCAGTCGAACATTTTCTGTACCCAGAAAGGCCCGTACAGGACCTGCAACATGCGGTCGTGCATTATCCTGCTGAAATGTAGGGTTTCGCAGGGATCGAATGAAGGGTAGAGCCACGGGTCGTAACACATCTGAAATGTAACGTCCACTGTTCAATGTGCCATCAATGCGAAAAAGAGGTGACCGAGACTTGTAACCAATGGCAGTCCATACCACCATGCCGGGTGATACGCCAGTATGGCGATGACGAATACACGCTTCTAATGTGCGTTCACCGCGGTGTCACCAAACACGGATGCAACCATCATGATGATGTAAACGGAACCTGGATTCATCCGAAAAAATGACGTTTTGCCATTTGTGCACCCATGTTCATCGTTGACTACACCATCGTAGGTGCTCTGTGATGCAGCGTCAAGGGTAACCGCAGCCATGGTCTCCGAGCTGATAGTCCATGCTGCTGCAAACGTCGTCGAACTGTTCCTGCAGATGGTTGTTGTCTTGCAAACGTCCCCATCTGTTGACTCAGGGATCGAGACGTGGCTGGACGATCCGTTGCAGCCATGCGGATAAGATGCCTGTCATCTCGACTGCTAGTGATACGAGGCCATTGGGATCCAGTACGGCGTTCCGTATTACCCTCCTGAACCCACCGATTCCATATTTTGCTAACAGTCATTGGATCTCGACCAACGCGAGCAGCAATGTCGCGATACGATAAACCGCAATCGCGATAGGCTACAATCCGACCTTTATCAAAGTCGGAAACGTGATGATACGCATTTCTCCTCCTTACACGAGGCATCACAACAACGTTCGACCAGGCAACGCCGGTCAACTGCTGCTTGTGTATGAGAAATCGGTCGGAAACTTTTCCCATGTCAGCACGTTGTAGGTGTCGCCACCGGCGCCTACCTTGTGTGACTGCTCTGAAAGGCTAATCATTTGCATATCATAGCATCTTCTTCCTGTCGGTTAAATTTTGCGTCTGTAGCACGTCATTTTGGGAGTGTAGCAATTTTAATGGCCAGTAGTGTATTATTCTGCAAATGAAGTAAATATTAACGTAACGCTCATCAGTACACTGTCGTCAATCACCAATAGAACTATTGGACGTATAGTCATTTTACCAAGTGTAACAATAACCAGTCATGTACTCTGATCATATTATACAAAGTAGTAGAAGTAGTGATTCCAAGATCGGTTTGAAGTGTTACAACAACAAGTGAACGCACCGAAAGAAAGGAACTAGGACTCGGTTCTTGTAGACGGACGCTGTATCGAAGAACGAGTGCCCATTCGAAAGAGAACTAGGTGACAACGAGGAACGGAGTGCGTGACCGATCGAACGAGAACGAGACAACAAGCCAAGACGCAGGGGAATATTGTAGTCGGTTGCAGTTCCACAGTGAGAGGTTTGATGAAGCGACTAACAACCTGCTGCTACAGGCGACGCCTCGGCAAAGGCCCGTAAGGGCTGACGGTTGAGGGGGTGGATGGGAGCCACGCCCCTCGACTTGAGGACGGGCGCGAGGAGGTACAGTAGCGGCGCCCGCCTGATCTAATCTGGGCCAAGTTTCCAGTGGCGCGCGCTAAGTTGCTGCACAAGTTAAATACGTTGAGCGATCGGGAGGCAGTCTGGCGTAGGCAGGGGCGGCGCGAAGCGGAGGAGGCGGAGGTGATGGGCAGGGGGGGGGCGGTGGCTGCGGTGGCAGGATTTCCTCAGGAATGCTTTGTGCGCGTCCTCTGTGCGGCCCGCGGTTCGCCACAGCCACAGATATCTGCGCTGCGCCCGAGTTTGTCCGCCCGCCGCCGCCGCCGCCGGAATGCTGGGCCCCGCGGTGCGTCACGTGCTCTTTAGGCCAGGGGCGACGCCTTAAAGCCCACACTGATCCGCTGCTAATGTTGAACAAGTACCCAACCTTCCTATTCCTCTGCCATTCTGACGTGCCGTCCGTACCTGAGCTCCCATTCTCTCTTGTTTGGGGCAAGTACGATGTGAATATTCCGATCAAAAAATTAAATTCAGTGTCGTATGCAAAGTTGTAAAATTACCGTTGGCTACCGTAGACTATCGTAAGTAAGCGTAGAGTACGGTAGTTTACCTACTATGTTTGGTCAGTTAAGATAATCTAATATTCTGCGTGGTGTCTGTTTGTTCTATATCGTGTCTCCCTACCACTTTCGCGCAACGACGCTCTGAGCGTGTTTTTTAGGGTATTGACTAGTTTGAACCTAGGACCTGTTGCTGGTAAGGAGACGCCAGACCACACATGACATGTAGAATTCAGAAGAGTTCAGTGAGACTAGCGATGATATAACCAAATACTTAATGATTTCAGCGTCAGCTCCACTGCACTCCCTGTAAAAGAATCTTAATACTAACTAAATTTAGTGGAAGGGGTTCAAGGCTTTCCTATTTTTAGTTAGCTGGTAAAATAACGTCGAAAAAGCAGTTAAGTTTAGCATTGGAAATTTTATTCTACTCACAAAACATTGTTTATAAATTGCAATATTGATAAAAGGAAATGTTTTAATACAGGATGGTAAAAACCAACTGCGTTCAACAAAAATGTGAACGAATATTCCCTGAGAGGGTCTCCAAGTTCTACAATGGATCGAAGGATGACCTATGCCATATCACATCTATAATCTAGGTTTAAATTAAGTTTCACAAGAGAGAAAACTATCAAAATGGTCTACAGTGACCCTCAATTATCTTTAATTACTTATCTAACTTGTCGTAAATTACAGTGGCTGATGTGGCTTCTCAATAACTATATAACAGAAAAATCATCGCGTTTCAGATTTTTACTTCAGGTGGCAAATGTGAACACCATGAGCTTTAATTGACGATCGACACTAGTATTACGCAAAAAGGGGGTGTAACAGATGAGACTTCTGCAGTTCTGAGTGAAGCTTTATGCACTGTTATGCGGCATCGCGTGCGTTCATTACTTTGTCGGTGTTCGTCAGGGGGCGGCGAGCAGCACAGCTCCGCTCACCTCGCCGTCTCGGAAGCAACTCCCTCCTAACTTCTCCTTACTACAATTTACCGAAGTTGGTTTAAAAAAACTATTTGGCTGTGTTTTCATCTGACCAATCAGGGTCTCAATGTTAACCTTAAGCTCCGCCTACAAAAATTCTGTCTATCCAATGAGAAACGTTATACTTTTAGTGGTGGGGCAATGTTTTTAAAGTTTGCAACGTAACAGAGACGCGAAAAAGTCTCACGCTAAAACTTGCAGCTGGTGTGGTCCTTTTTGTGTTATCGTAAGATCTATACTGTTCTTCTGGAGGGCTCTAGCTTTTAACATGGGCTGGAGTGGTGGTCCTGACGTAATAGAGACGCGAAAAAGTCTCACGCTAAAACTTGCGGCTGGGGGGTGGCCCTTTTTGTGTTATCGTAAGATCTATACTGTTCTTATGGAGGGCTCTAGCTTTTAACACGGGCTGGGGGGTGGTCCTGACGTAACAGAGACGCGAAAAAGTCTCACGCTAAAACTTGCAGCTGGGGTGGTCCTAGTGGTTAGCTGGCGACGTGGGTGTTCAGTCCGTCCCTTATCGTAGGGCCTTCTAGCTTAACACGGTTCTGCTCTCGGCTTCCGTTCTCGTTTCTCCCCCCGGAACTGCGTCTGTCTCACGGTGGGAAGGTATGACATGCATTTAGGCATTCTTGTGTTAGTCTGTGGTATTCCATTTGCTCACTCGTTACTCGTATTACTTTCGTTAATTTAATGTCACGATTTATTCGGAGCTATGTGACATACTACTGGATTTGCTTATCATGTCAGGGTTTTCATGGAAGGTGTTGGATTTGCCTGACACCTTACAATAGTAGCTATGTTACCTGTACATTATGTGTGTTTTACCTGCAGAATGTTACCTCATTCTGAATCCTTTCATTATGTACGCAATCAGTGTCTTACTAGAGTCCCCTGAAAATCTGGAGCTGTGAACCACCTAGAAACTGAGTGAGGCTATATAAACGGTCGCATAACATACGGAACATTTTGGTTCTGCATAGTCATCCTCCTGTGTGTTACTGAAAAATGAACAGTATCTGTTGCAAAATTGAAATTGTCCACGTTTCAGGTTTTATTCAAGAATTGTTGATATTCAACGTAAAACAGAGGGATGGCGTAGTGAAAAGATTTTTCTCGTAGTGCTAGAATACGCAATCATAACAAAACATGCTGGGATGTTGAATAGTCACCTACTTGTGATTCTATTTCAATATGAGAAATAGCCAAAGTTGTAAATCAGGCCTTTTTATTAGTTGATGATGATTAGTTGTGGGTTTCTATTCACAATCCCATTGCAAATCATCCATACAATCAGAATAAATGCTACTCTTCGTAGCAAAAAATTATGGCAATCGTTATCCAAAGGAGTTTAATGCAAGTAATCGTGGAAACGGATTCATGATCACTTCCACTATACTCCTTTGCGTAACAGTTGTCATTATTTTACGCTGTGTAGAATAATATTTATTCTGACTGGATGAATGGTTTGAAAATAAGCTATGAACAAAAACTTGAATCTAATCATCAAATTTTGACTTTCGTAAGTGCAATTGTACAGACAGTTGGTTTAGCAAGAAAAAAGCGTTTCTAGAAGTGCCTACCACCACATACTGCTGTTGCGTGGACTCTTGATAAGTGGCTACCCAGCGTAGAGGCTCACTTAATCTAGGTGGCATTGGCTTTGTACATTCCATCACCACCGCCATATTCCACAAGGTTTGGAAAAAGAATGGGTATCATCTCGAGGTTCGACATGTGACTGAAAAGCACATATCAAATGCTTCTCACTTGTAAGAAAACTTCCAGAGATACCCCATTAACAGGATATGTTCTCAAACCAGGGTGCCCGCCATCCACGATAAGAAAGTATAGTACGCGGGAATGGATTGGACTTACGTTCTTGGGGCTTACAGACAGCTCCCCCGTGTTCCATGACGAATTACCTGTAATGAAGTAGTGCGACAATAAATTATTCACTATACGCCTGAGATTGTTTTGATTATTGCTATGAAAGTCACGCAGATTACGTGCTGGAGTAAAGGATGGCTACGAAAATCAGGATGGAGCAATAAGACCAAATGATCATCCTCAGTGAAAGTGAGGATGAAGGACAGGGTTGCTGAATGGAATCAGTCTGATGAGCATTGGATACGGTCTGAGAGTAAACCGAAGATGGAGAAAGTAATTAGGAGTAGCGAAAATGAGATCAGCTTTAAATTTAACATCAAAGTTTGGGAACAAGGTAAAAGAAGTCTCCTTGCTGTGAGGAAGAAATTTCTGAAAACGTACGTTTGGAGCCCGATATTGTGTGAAGTAAATATAGATTGTGGTACTACAAAACTATACCGAAAATTATGTCGACTGGACTGAAAAAAATCAGCATGTTCACCAAATATTGGTGAGAAAATATTAGTAAGGAAAAGATATGACAGAACATGTATTAAGGATGCCAGGAAAGAACTTGCATGGTAGTAGAGGAAACTGTAGATAACAAATAATACAAGACACGAGGTGTGAGTGTTACTCGTAGCAAGAGGTATGAAACCAGTCACAAAAATGATGACCAGAAACTAATGGGAATGAAGGAATAGTAAGCGGTGCGAAATATTTAAAGGCGTCCTAGTGGTGTGTCGGAAATCAAAATTCAGCACGACAGGTGACTGCCAACAGTAGCAGTACACAATGTGAACTGAGTCCAATTAAGTAACAATTACGGTTCTGACTCCACGATGTTGTTATTTCACATGGCAAAAGCCTGCCCCTCTTCTTCCACTCATCACACCCCCTTCCCAGTACTCTTCTTCCTATCTGACCAAAGTTTACCTGTAATGTAATTCAAGATCCACGTTTCACACGCGCTCGTTTACGGTACAACTGCAGCGTAGCTACCAGCGGAAAAACAAGAGCACAAACCTAGTGCCTGCAGCAAGATGAACGCTAACAAGGTTTGTTGCTACGCAGCAGATGCGGTGTCCCTAAACATAACAAAAGGTCTTTCGATTAAAATAACTTTGTCGTTGACGTTTCACCGAGTCGAGTGGTAGGCGCCGGGCGTCAGTCAATAGCAGACGTTCCTTGGGCTCCATGTGTTGCCTGTTCTGCAGGCACAAACAACTGACGAAGGCCTATAGGGGTCAGAGGAGCCCAGACGATGCAGGTCGCACGGTATACATAATTTTTTTTCCATTTGTCCACAACTGTCGATCACACATGAATGTTGTGTGCGAGCTGGCCGTCCCTGCACCCATGAGCACTGTATAATGAAGACTTCATCTGTAAATTATTTTTGATGGGGTTCACAGGTTGTTTTCTTATTATTTTCCCCACTCAGTTATATTTTAGTTCACTTTATTTGTAACCTATTTCGAATCGTTCGTGAGGTGTTAATAATGGCATCTTTGTGGCTCTAAATGCATTCTTGACTAACTTCAACTCACCACGTCAGTCTGAAAGGAAACTGACGCTCACGACCGTATTTAAAAGCAAACTTGTTTTGCATCCTCATAGTCGCGCTACTCTTATGCGAGTGGCAGGAAATTTCAACACACACACACACACACACACACACACACACACACACACACACACACACTTATATATGGGTAAGTCAATTATTATCCGCCAAGTGCTTATAACATTTTATTGTAAACAAATACAAAACTTAGAAGAAAATCATTTTTCCACAGTCTCCTTGCGTTTCAACGCACTTGGTCTATTGTTATTCAAGCTTCCTGATGCCCTCAAAAAGAAGATTCTCGGTTGAGCTGCGAGCCAAGACTGCACTGCTTCGTCCGAGGCAAAACGGCAGCACCACCAAAATAAACAAATATGTAACTAAATTGCGGATAATAATTGACTTCAAAAAATGTGTGTGAAATCTTATGGGGCTTAATTGCTAAGGTCATCAGTCCCTAAGCTTACACACTACTTAACCTAAATTATCCTAAGGACAAACACACACATCCATGCCCGAGGAAGGACTCGAACCTCCTCCGGGACCAGCCGCGCAGTCCATGACTGCAGCGCCTATGACCGCTCGATAATTGACTTCAGAATGACGTTTTCACTCTGCAGCGGAGTGTGCGTTGATATAAAACTTCCTGGCAGATGTATGCCAGGAAGTTTAATAATTGGCTTACACTCACAAACCGGGTGATTAAAAAGTCAGTGTAAATTTCAAAACTGAATAAATCACGAAATAATGTAGATACAGAGGTACAAATTGACACACATGCTTGGAATGACATGAGGTTTTATTATAACCAAACAAATACAAAAGTTCAAAAATGTCCTACAGATGGCGCTTCATCTAATCAGAATAGCAATAATTAGCATAATAAAGTCAGACAAACCAAAGATGATGTTCTTTACAGGAAATGCTCACTATGTCCACCATCATTCCTCAACAATCGCTGTAGTCGAGGAATAATGTTGTGAAGAGCACTGTAAAGCACGTCCGGAGTCATGGTGACGCATTGGCGTCGGATGTTGTCTTTCAGCATCCCTAGAGATGTCGGTCGATCACGATACACTTGAGATTTCAGGTAACCCCAAAGCCAATAATCGCACGGACTGAGGTCTGGGGACCTGGGAGGCCAAGCATGACGAAAGTGGCGGCTGAGCACGCGATCATCACCGAACGACGCGCGCAAGAGATCTTTCACTCGTCTAGCAATATGGGGTGTTTTTTTTTGTTCTAATAAAACCCCATGTCATTCCAAGCATGTGTGTCAATTTCTACCTCTCTACCTACATTATTCCATGGTTTATTAAGTTTTCAAATTTATACTGACTTTTGATCACGCCACGTGGTCTTCGTGTAAGACGCAAAACACGGAGCCTGGGCTATCTCCGCAGAATTCCAGACCGACACTCTTCTGGGAATTGGAGCTGCCACATTGCAGCTGTCCGCTGTACACACGTACCTCAGCCGTACAAAGGCACGCTTCGTTACGGCGCATTACGCAGCCGGTGTTTGCGGCAGGTGACGGTTCGTCGACAATGCCCTCCCGGCGTGAACGACAAAGCGCCGGTGCGCGCGGGCGGGGGCCTTTCAGGCCAAATTACGGCCGGCCCGTCAAATCAGCGGCCGGCGGGTGGCGCGAGGCGAGGCCGGCCCAGAGCCCAGAGCCCAGACACAGGTGTCGGCGCCTCATTACCCGGGCAGGCCTGGCTGCCGCCGCCGGCTGGAACGCCGCATTACGTATTCCGGCGCAATTTGCGCCGGCGCGCGTAGCTTACCTGCTCCAACTCTTAATTATTTTTTAACTTCCTTGATGAATTTTTAATGAGGCGGACATTGGGTTTTTTCCTTCGCCCCGGCGCTCTCCCACTGGCTGTTCCCGTCCGACCTGCCACCACCTGCGGGCGGAAACGTGGCCGCCAGCTCTAAACATTTGGACGACGCCCGTCCCGATGTGTAGGGACAAAGGAAAAAGAAACGGCAAGTACACGAAAAGGGACACTGTGCTTCCAAGCCAATACTGTAGCCCAGCTCAGCTGTCATTATTTGACTCACCGTACAACATATAAGGAGGAGGGAGATGAAAAGATTTAGACTTTACACAATGATACGTATTAACATATAAAAAGAACTGAACCGATGTAGATGATTGTGAGACAAGTGATTTGACATAAGACACGAGGGGTTGCAAATTGTGAGAAATACACCAAACGTGGATGAATATGTTGAACATGTAATGATACGAGACGAAGTATCTCGCCACACGTCGGTTGTCGATCTTGCCCTCCACGGTAAGGGAGCAGCGTTACACATCGCTCCGCTAGGATACTCTGTTTTCGTTTTTGCAATTATCCGATGTGATACGATAGTGCTAGCGGTAATGGTAATACAAGGTCATTTGCAGCCATTCGTGGACTTCATATTCCCAAACAGCGAAATCACGCCACCGGTGTCTGGGTTTCAGTTTGCACCCACTTTATTTGGAGAGTTTACAGGATTCCAAGTGACTAACTAACATTGCTAAAGTTGTTTATTGGGTTTCAATTTAGTTAGTAAATTATCAGTATTATTATTTTTGTATTTTCTAGAATTTATTTTGTAGTCAGGATGAATGTAAGTTCTATATTACTGCGTGGTGTTTTAGTTGAAGCGATGTGGCAGTTTATATACTTTTATAGTCCGATTTATTTGCATTTTACCCAATGAGTTCTACAACATATCTCTGATCTTCGTAAAGATTTTATTTTAAACTGTTTAATAGCTGTTCATTAATTATTCTGATATGCTCTGCAAATAGGTGATAACTGATGTGTTAACTAAATGTTTAGTGTTGTTCGATGGCCGGCCGGAGTGGCCGAGCGGTTAAAGGCGCTACAGTCTGGAACCGCACGACCGCTGCGGTCGCAGGTTCGAATCCTGCCTCGGGCATGGATGTGTGTGATGTCCTTAGGTTAGTTAGGTTTAAGTAGTTCTAAGTTCTAGGGGACTTATGACCACAGCAGTTGAGTCCCATAGTGCTCAGAGCCATTTGAACCATTTTTTGTTGTTCGATGTATTTTTCCGGAAAATCAGTTAACTGAAATCTTTTCTATGTGTTGGGCAGAGCCGGCCGGAGTGGCCGAGCAGTTCTAGGCGCTACAGTCTGGAACCGCGCGACCCCTCCGGTCGCAGGTTCGAATCCTGCCTCGGGAAATGATGTGTGTGATGTCCTTAGGTTAGTTAGGTTTAAGTAGTTCTAAGTTCTAGGTGAGAGATGACCTCATAAGTTAAGTGCCATAGTGCTCAGAGCCATTTGAACCATTTGTTGGGCAGTAGTGCCTCAATTACACTGCGCTTTGTTTGAAGTTGTTTTGAGGCCGAATTTCTACGCGAGTTTATGCTGTCAAACCTTAACTGAAAATTCTTCAAATGTTAAATATTAAAGGTTTATTGCTTACATCATAATGAGACTGTTAAATTACACAAATTCTTAAGTCGTTTCTTGTGGTCTTACACCGCATCACTCCCAGCTCTTCGCTTGCTTTAATATTGCACTTATTTAAAGGGCTGGTAATTTTCCTATGACAGCCAGTGGTTTCCTACAACGCTTAGAGCGATTATTCCAAAAGTCCTGTCAAGAAGCAGTATACTAAACAGAAATGGCCAGTCATATGGCCTAAGTTCTGGTCCTGATTCTGATTGCCCGGAAGGCCCGAATGTTGAATGAGTTCCTGGAGTAATCTGGAGTTCGCAAAATCGATGAGTCGGCAGGTCGAGTGGCTTGGGTGTGACGTCGGCGGTGAGGAGGGTGTTTTCGCGGTGTACTTCAGAAGTTGGGACAGCGTAATTCTATGCGATAATCCGCATTATTTTTAGCAGTACGGACAGCTGAGAGATTCGGAAAGTTTTTTCCCATGCGATGTCGTGGATTTCGGGTTAAATTTTCCGGTGTTCTAGGATCGAGTTGCCTCGAAGTGAGCGTGCACGCGCTCGGTGGACAAAGCCGTTACAACAGATCACCGAGCCATTAAGTAGCTGAACGGTTGCGTTTTAGTTCGTGAGACCGACTTAGTGCGGCTTAGTGGAAACCAATAAATTATGTTTGTTTCTGTGGAAATTTGAGAGTTATGTTCTTGTGTGACTCTTCCTCTACTCGCTTTGAACTGTGTACCTGTTATCTTGTTGTATTTCTCGCCTGGAGCGGCTAGCAGCCTGTTGGAGGCTGTGTACTGAAGTGTTAGTGGCGAATGTATTCCAGTCCTGCGCCGGCCACGGTGGTCTCGCGGTTCTAGGCGCGCAGTCCGGAACCGCGCGACTGCTGCGGTCGCAGGTTCGAATCCTGCGTCGGGCGTGGATGTGTGTGATGTCCTTAGGTTAGTTAGGTTTAAGTAGTTCTAAGTTCTAGGGGACTGATGACCACAGCTGTTAAGTCCCATAGTGCTCAGAGCCATTTCAAGCCATTCCAGTCCTGCGGTCGGATCTCTGAATCTTCCCTGAAAGTACGACGGGATTTCAAAAGAGAAAGCTAAATGTTGTTATGTCTGACCAAAGAACTTTCATTGAATGCTGCAGTACACTTCAAAGTGACGCAGATACACGACGCTATTTTTCGACATAACGATCAAGTCGATGCAACCAGCGGTCGGAACGTCCTGCTAATCATTCAATTACTGAACGGTCGAAATCCACTCCTCAGTCACGAACCAATTCAGAGCAATTTCTGCGAATCCTCATTTCCTCTATAGTTTGGACATCTATGTAGTTGGTCTTCCTTCCCGAACAGCAGCGCCCTCCCATGCTGCCACCATTTACTATCGCTGAACGTGGCATTGCACTTGGTCGACATACCATCAGAATTTCGCGGCGAATCTATGTGCAGGTTAGTCATTTTGCCCACAAGGATCATACTTCAGATTCTGAATACGTTTCCAGCTACCGCGAAATTTCGCTCCCACACTGTGATGCACCTATTGTGATGCACCTGTTATCCATACCGCAGCAGATCTGCGTCCGCAGAAAATCCGAAACGCTCTCTTCTGACAATGAGCAACTTCACTCAGTGGGGCCCCTCGTAGTTAGATAGTTACAGGGCTTTCAATTACTGACTTCGCAGTTGTGAGAAGTTTAATTCTGTCTCGTGGGTCAAAGCGATGCTGCAGGCACTTATTTTCAATAATTGGCAGTGTAGTAGAGCAGGGAATTAATCCGAGTTCTCCAATAAACGTTTCCGATTAAATCCGTGGACCAGTTGACCGTGTAATTTGTCTCGTTCGCCGCTTGTTGCTAAGAGTGCGTGAACTGTGGCCGCAGGAGCAAGTGCGACTTCGCACAATACAACGCAAGCTCAGGAGCACGGACGAAAGGAATGTTTTGAAACAGAATAACAAAAAATTATAATATAAAATTTCTTTGATTTTCTCATGGGTGGGCACCGTGATCTCCTCAAGTTTGAGGAATGGCATCATTCTGAAACAAGCTCGTTGCACAGGAAGATCTAAAGGCTGTGTTCCGACCGCCGTGTCACCCTACGCCTGGTCTTCCTTCCCGAACAGCAGCGCCCTCCCATGCTGCCACCATTTACTATCGCTGAACGTGGCATTGCACTTGGTCGACATACCATCAGAATTTCGCGGCGAATCTATGTGCCTGGCGGCTTAATGCGGAAGCTGTATGGAGGAGTGTGGAGTCAGCACACCGCTCTTCTGGCCGTTTCTAAAACTTTCCAGAGGGTAGAACCGCTACCACTCGGTTAAGTAGCTCTTCAATTGGCATAAGGCAGTACCACGATTCGAACCCGAGTCCTCCGCGTGACAGAGACGTTACTATTTACCCGTACTTTATTCAGCAATACTAGTTTCTGCCATGGCACATTATCAGGTGCGCACAGCATCCCAGAATGAAGAGAAAGTTACAAGATACAACTGTGCAGAGGTGACAAAAGTAATGGGACAGCGATATGCACATATACAGATGGCGGTACTACCGCATACACCAGGTGTAAAATGACGGTACACTGCCGGAGCTGACATTTGTACTCAGGAGTTCCACATGAAAAGGTTTCCGACATGATTATGGTCGCACGACGGGAATTAAGAGACTTTGAACGCAGAATGGTAGTTGGAGGTACACGCATGGAACGTTCGATTTCCGAAATCGTTAGGGAATTCAATATTCCTAGGCGTGCTGTGTCAAAAGTGTGCCGAGAATGCCAAATTTCAGACTTGGTTCAAATGGCTCTGAGCACTATAGGACTTAATTTTTGAGGTCATTAGTCCCCTAGAACTTAGAACTATTTAAACCTAACTAACCTAAGCACATCACACACATCCATGCCCGAGGCAGGATTCGAACCTGCGACCGTAGCAGTCGCGCGGTTCCGGACTGTAGCACCTAGAACCGCTCGGCCACCCAGGGCCGGCAATTTCAGACTTACCTCTCACCACGGGTAATGCAGTAGCCGACGGCTTTCCCTGAACGACCGAGATCAGCGGCGTTTGTGTGGAGTGAAAAAACCGCAGAAATCAATGTGAGACATGCGACGAAGGTATCCGTTAGGATAGTGCTGTGTAACTGGGTGTTAATGGGCTATGGTAGCAGACAGCCGACGGGAGGACATATGCTAACATCACGACTTAGACGGCAGCTCCTCTCTTGGACTCATGACCGTGTCGGTTGGATCCTAGACGAGTGAAAATGTGGGGTCTGGTCAGATGAGTCCCTATTTCAGTGGGTAAGAACTGATGGCAGGGTTCGAGTGTGGCGTAGACCACACGCAACCATGGACACAAGTTGTCAACAAGGAAGTGTGAAACCTGTGAAGGCCCTATAATGGTAAGGGCTGTGTTCACATGGAATGGACTGAACCCATCATTGACTGGAAATGTTTAAGTTCGGCCACTAGGAGACCATATGCAGCCGTTCGTGAATTTCATTTTTCCAAACAACGATATAATTTTTATGGATGACAATGGGGCATGTGATTAGTTTGAAAAACATTCTGAACAATTTGAGTGAATGATTTGGTCACCCAGTGCGCCCAACGTTTATACCATCAAACATTTATGGGATGTAATCGAGAGTTCAATTCGTGCACAAAATCCAGCACCGACATCACTTTCGTAATTATAGGCGGCTATAGATTCAGCATTGCTCAGTATTTCTGCAGGGGACTTCCAACAATTTGTGGGGTCCACGTCACATCGAGCTGCGGCACTACGCCGAGAAAATGAACGTCGGACACTATATTAGGAATCATCTCATGCCTTTAGTAACCACGGTGTATACTGTATATAGTGTTTACTCAAACATAGTAATTACCTATTACAGATGTGCATACATCGTTCTCGTATCGCAATACAGAATTCGCGTGTCATGAGTAACTGTGCATAGCATGATCATAAAAGTTTGTCATCTAAAGTATACAGTGCACTAAATGGCTGTGCCGTTGTTATCAAGTTCCTTTTGATTTATTCACAAGCGCTTTGTTTCACAGTACAGACATGCATGTAAGTACACCTTTCTTTCTTTCGCTACTGCCTTTATCCCGCATTGGGCGCAGGGTCGGCAGGGATAAGTACGGATTTGGCATGGTTAATTTTCAGGGGTGGCCGGATGCCCTTCCTGCCGCCACCCCATATCCCCCGGGACGGAATTAGTGTACCCCAGCTGTCTGCGTCTAGTGTAAATCGTGTAATAATGTGAATGTGTTTCAAATGGCTGCGAGTCGTGTAACTGAGGCGGGACGTGGGGACCAGCCCGTTATTCACCTATTAGGATGTGGGAAACCGCCTAAAAACCACATCCAGACTGGCCGTCACACCGGCCGCCGTCGTTAATCCGCCGGGCGGATTTGATCCGGGGCCGGCGCGCCTACCCGAGTCCAGGAAGCAGCGCATTAGCGCTCTCGGCTATCCTGGCGGGTGCATGCAAGTACACCTATACTTTAGTACTACTTAGCAAGTTATTATTTTCTAGACGTGGCATCATGTATGTCACTTATTGGTCCCGGCGGAGGCTCGAGTCCTCCCTCGGGCATGGGTGTGTGTGTTCGTCCTTAGGATAATTTAGGTTAAGTAGTGTGTAAGCTTAGGGACTGATGACCTTAGCAGTTAAGTCACATAAGATTGCATATACATTTGAAAATTTTTGAACATGTCACTTATTAAGACTGTAACGAATATATACGTTACTATTATCATTGTTCCATGTATCAACTATTTCACGACATTTGTATAAAATGTTTCCTGTACCAGTTCTAACGTGTAACACTGTTTCGTAAATATTAATATGTTATATTCTCCCATCTTCCATGTGTGGATTCGTATAAGCCACAAGATTTAGTCTGAAATCGTGTAACGACGGTACTGTAAGAGCTTTCGTATTTACACCCTTTAACCGACTGTTACAATTTTCGCAAGCACACTTTAACACGTGTGTCGGTACCATAAACAGCTGTGTGTAAATGGGTGCTCTAGCTGTGAATCAGGAGGTAGGTCTTTTTCTTGTTACTGCTTATGTGTGGCGTTTCAGTAGTGAGTTAATTCCGTGTTGTTTACATTTTATGTGATGTACTTCGGTGGCGGTGCTACACACAAGTACACAAGACAATGTGAATTTCACCAAGGTGATTTATCAACATCTGTAATAGGTAAATACTATGTTTGTGTGCTCGATTGGTCATATTCACAGATAGGTTCTCCTGCATACTTGCTCCTGAGTAGGCGCACCTTCGTGGAGGAATTAGTTCGAGTTAAACCGTAGCATGGGGACCGTCAGACTGCAGTGACCACAACCTGCGGGGAGGCTTCTTCTTTGAACAGTTCTGGTCTACATTCCGTTTAACATGATTTCCATGACATGCCCGACACCATGGAAATCCAGTATCCACACGACCTAGCAACAGTCTTCCAGAGTAAAGATTTTATGCACCGTCAGATTGTTGCCGAAAAGTCATCTGACGAAACTGAGTGATTACTCACATAAATGGAGACTTCAGCCTAACCGAAATGTAACTCAGAATACTATACTCCTTATAAATAACAAAGAACGTCAAAGGAAGCTACAACTGACTTGCGATGAAATCGCAGTACTTCATAACTACAGTCCAATATATCTATGTATGACAGTGTATAGGCCCCTGACGTTGAAACAGCAGTGCAATAAGTTATCTAAGACACTTGAGTGAAGGATGAATCTACTTCACAAGACTGCCGGAAGTAGTTGGCCGTGGATGTCAGTACTCCACGCCTGCTGGTTAAAACGGCGCTTCTGTGTGGGAAAACAGCTCCCCACAGCAAAGTATGATGTGTAGCTTAGTGAAACTATTCGGTTTTTGTTCATATTGTCCCTAGTACTGCCAGATCTAGTTCGATTCACTGATTAGCTGTCCTGGTCAACATTGCTCCGCAAGATCTAAGGAGAAAGGCAGCTGAGGTAAATTTGCACAAAAGATCTCTTCCCATAATAAATCTTCTTTCTATGATTTCATACAATATCCGCAACAACTCGTCTGAAATCACACAAATCACCATGAGTTGATTCAGAAAGTAGCAGTTCTTTCGACGTGACCTCCAAGTGGCAAGAACGCTGGAACGAACATACATCCAAAAAGGCCCACTCGGTTGAAGATTGAACAAAGCAGATTGAGGAATTCCAGCTACCTCGCCGAACTTGGTCGGTGCTGAACTGTTTTAGGGCGGACCAAGAGGAATGTGGTTATATCTTGACAAAGTGACGTTTCCATCCAGCTGGTGACTGAGACTGCGGTACGGAGGGGATAACAGCGGATCGCATAGTTAACGAGTGCCCATTTCGTGCCTTTGACTAAGTTCTGAGGACCCCGCACCAATTGACACCAAGTGTTCTGGACTGGTTATCAAATCTGGACATCGCCATTTGATACTGGTGTGCATAATCTGAAAGAATAATGTAGCTTTCGCATGATGTGTTACTACCAAGTAACAAAGTTCTATGGAATTTGGACATACATACTGAACTTCTACAGTATGGTAGAGGAGGCAACTGAAAGAAATATGCTATGAGACACTTATTCAGACACAGTAATTACACTGAAGTCAACGATTCGTTATGGCCCCTGTACATTAAAAAAGGCTGTGCGACCAGCACGGATGGCAACGTATGCTCTGCAACGTGGTGGCCACAGGCTTGGTAAGTCTTGTGGTAGGGCTTTCTGTATCTCTGCGAGCACTGCTGGATCGTCGATGATGCATGTGGACCTGCTGGAATACGCCTCCCCAATGCATCCCACACATATGGTATTTAAAAGTAACTGGCATGTCAGTCCATTCGCTGACTCTCCTTTCGTTCCTAGATTGTCTCCGCCATAGCATTATGATACGGTCTTGCGTTGTCAACCATACAAAGGAAGTCAGGGATGAATGCACCCCTGAAAAGACGCACATGGGGTAGGAGTACAGTCCCAATAACAGTTACCGGTGAGTGTATCGTGTCCACAGGTTCTGAAGGTCCGTACGCCCATGAAACACTATGCTTCCGTACAACATAACAACAGTTCTTCCAAAACCAGCATGTTCACAGTGCCGCACGTACCCTCATTTGGCGAGAGTTGAAACTACGTAATGCACCAAGGAAAATAGTCGTACATGATCAGTTTTGTGGTCCAGATGTTATCCTGTGGGAAGGAGTAGTGCTGCGTTGGGGTACTGACATCCAGGTCTTTCAACACGACACATTCACCGGTCACCGTTAGTGCAATGCTCTACTCCAACGCCATGTGCATCGTTGACGGGGTGACAATGCGCGACTGTATCAGACAGCACAGGAGCTCTTGGAACGAGAGGCCATTCGACGAAAGGACTGGTCTGCCCGTCGACTTATTGCAGCACGTTCAAATGCACCAACGACCACTCAACAGTTGTCAACCACGTTGATGGAGGAATGGGAACGCCCTACCACAAGATCTCCTTGTAGACCTCGTGGCCAGCATGGGAGCACGTTGCAGAGTTTGCACTGCTGTTGATGGCGATCAAACGCCTTATTAAGGACCATATCCCGCCTTGTTTAATATTCAGGTGAATATGGTGAACCGGGATGACTTGAGTGTAACTATTGTGTTTGAACTGTCGTTTGTTCTAAATGGTTCAAATGACTCTAAGCACTATGGGACTTGACAGCTGAGGTCATCAGTCCCCTAGACTTAGAACTACTTAAACCTAACTAACCTAAGGACATCACACACATCCATGCCCGAGGCAGGATTCGAACCTGCGACCGTAGCAGCAGGGCGGTTCCGGACTGAAGCGACCAGTACCGCTTGGCCACAGCGGCAGATTAGCCCGGATCGCAACTACTAATTTTTTTTGTCTCATCAGTGTTCTGATCGATGTGATGCGGGCCGCCACAAATTCCTCTCCTGTGCCAACTATTCGTTCCAGAGTAGCACTTGCAACCTGTGTCCTCAATTATTTGCTGGATGTATTCCAATACCTATTTTCTTCTACAGTTTTTACCCTCTACAGCTACCTCTAGTGCAGTGGAAGTTATCCCGTGATGTCTTAGCACACATCCTACCATTCTGTCCCTTCTTCTTGTGAGTGTTTTACACAATTCCTTTCCTCACCGATTATCCGGAGGGCCCCCTCAGCCCTTACGATGTCAGTCCATCTAATTTTCAACATTCTTCTGTAGCATCAATCTCAAATTATTCGATTCTCTTCTCTTCCTGTTTCCCCACAATCCATGTATCACTCCCGTACAATGCTGTGTTCCAAACGTACCCATTCTAAAATTTCTTCCTGAATTTAAGACATATGTTTGATGCTAGTAGACTTCTATTGGCTAGGAATGCCGTTATTTCCAGTGCTAGTCTATTTTTATGTACTCTTTGCTCCGTTCGCCATCTGTTATTTTTATGAAGTTACGTTTCTCACTGTTCTCATTTCTGCTACTTTCATTACTTTCGTGTTTCTTCGATTTACTGTCGGTCCATATTCCGTACCTATTAGACTGTTCATTCCTTTCAACAGGTACTATAATGTTCTTTACTTTCAGTGAGTATACCAATGTCATCAGCGAATCTTGTCACTCAAATCTTTTCACCTTAAATTTTATTCCCACTCTTGAAACTTTATTTTTATTTCAGTCATTGCTTCCTCTATGTGTAGATTGGTCAGAAGGGGTAAAAGACTATATCCTTGTCTTACATCAGAAAATGGTTCAAATGGCTCTGAGCACCATGGGACTTAACATCTATGGTCATCAGTCCCCTAGAACTTATAACTACTTAAACCTAACTAACCTAAGGACAGCACACAACACCCAGTCATCACGAGGCAGAGAAAATCCCTGACACCGCCGGGAATCGAACCCGGGAATGTCTTACATCCTTTTAAATTCCGAGCACTTCGTTCTTCGTCATGCTGTCTTCTTCCCCCTCCCCCCCCCTGTCGTTTCTCGTATACGAGTGTACTGTATATTATCCGTCTTTCCTCGTAGGCTGCCCCTATTTTCCTGAGAATTTTGAACATCTTGCACCATTTGATTTTGCCGAACGCCTTTTTCGGGTCGAAAACTCCTGTATTTGTGTCTTGATTTTTCTTCAGTCTTGCTTTCATTATCAACCACGTCGTCAGAACTGCCTCTCTGATGACTTTACCTTTCCTAATGCCAAACTGATCATCATCTGACAAATGCTCAGTTTTCTTTTCCCTTCCCCTGCATATTATTCTCGTCAGCAACGTGGATATATGAGCTTTTAATCTGTGTGACAGTTCTCGTACTTGTTGGCTCTTACTATCTTCCGAATTGCATGGATGATGTATTTTCGAAAGTTTTCTTGTACATCTCCAGTCTCAAACATTCTACACGTCAACAAGAGTAATCATTCTGTTGCCACTTCCCCGCAGTAATTTTAGGAATTCCGATGGAATGTTACCTATCCCTTCTGTCTTACTTGATTTAAGTCTCCTGAGCTATTCTAAATTGTAATTCTGGATAGCCCATCTCTCTCCTATCGACTTACGTTCCTCTTTCTGTCGGTCGTCGGGCAAATCCTCCCCCACACAGAGGCCTTCAGTGTGTACTTCTCATATTTCATCTGCATTTAACAGTGGAATTGCCATTGTACTCTTAGTGTTATCGCTTTTGTATTTAATTTCACTGAAAGTTGTTTTAACTTTCCTATATGCTGAGTCAGTCCTTCAATCATCTCTTTCCTATTGTTAACATTTTTATGTAGCCACTTTGCCTTGACTTCTCTGCAATTCTTATATACGTATACACTTATTTCATTTCTAAGCGATTTGTATTTGTGTATTCCTGAATTTCCCTGAGCATTTGTGAAAACTGACATGTTTAAAATACGGCCCGGTTGAATGGTGTCTCCGTCAAAAAACGTTGCTCATTAAACTGTCGCTGTTGTTGTTGTCGTCGTTTTCAGTCCTGAGACTGATTTGATGCAGCTCTCCATGCTACTCTATCATGTGCAAGCTGCTTCATCTCCCAGTACGTACTGCAGCCTACATCCTTCTGAATCTGCTTAGTGTAATCATCTCTTGGTCTCGCTCTACGATTTTTACCCTCCACGCTGCCCTCCAATACTAAATTGGAGATCCCTTGATGCCTCAGAACATGTCCTACCTACCGATCCCTCCTTCTAGTCAAGTTGTGCCACAAACTCCTCTTCTCCCCAATTATATTCAATACCTTGTCATTAGTTATGTTATCTACTCCACCTAATCTTCTGCATCTTCTGTAGCACCACATTTAGAAAGCTTCTATTCTCTTCTTGTCCAAAGTATTTATCGTCCATGTTTCACTTCCATACATGGCTACACTCCATAAAAATACTTTCAGAAACAACCTCCTGACACTTAAATCCATACTCGATGTTAACAAATTTGTCTTCTTCATAAACGCTTTCCTTGCCATTGCCAGTCTACATTTTATATCCTCTCTACTTCAATCATCATCAGTTATTTTTCTCCCCAAATGGCAAAACTCCTTTACTACTTTAAGTGTCTCATTTACTAATCCAATTCCCGCATCACCACCTGATTTAACTCGACTACATTCCATTATCCTCGTTTTGCTTTTGTTGATGTTCAGCTTATATCCTCCTTTCAAGACACTGTCCTTTCCGTTCAACTGCTCTTCCAAGTCCGCCGGCAGGAGTGGCCGTGCGGTTCTAGGCGCTACAGTCTGGAATCGAGCGTCCGCTACGGTCGCAGGTTCGAATCCTGCCTCGGGCATGGATGTGTGTGATGTCCTTACGTTAGTTAGGTTTAATTAGTTCTATGTTCTAAGCGACTGATGACCTCAGAAGTTAAGTCGCATAGTGCTCAGAGCCATTTGAACCATCTTCCAAGTCCTTTGCTGTCTCTGACAGAATTACAATGACATCGGCGAACCTTAAAGTTTTTATTTCTTCTGCACGGATTTTAATACCTACTCCAAATTTTTCTTTTGTTTCCTTTACTGCTTGCTCAATATACAGATTGAATAACATCGGGGATAGGCTACAACCCTGTCTCATTCCCTTCCCAACCACTGCTTACCTTTCATGTCCCTCGACTCTTATAACTGCCATCTGGTTTCTGTACAAACTGTAAATAGCCTTTCGCTCCCTGTATTTTACCCCTTCCACCTTCATAATTTGAAAGAGAGTGTTCCAGTCAACATTGTCAAAAGC
The DNA here is from genome assembly GCF_023864275.1 of Schistocerca cancellata. Classification (NCBI taxonomy): domain Eukaryota; kingdom Metazoa; phylum Arthropoda; class Insecta; order Orthoptera; family Acrididae; genus Schistocerca; species Schistocerca cancellata. The sequence goes on from NC_064631.1 coordinate 232,786,676, forward strand.
TTTCTCTAAGTCTACAAATGCTAGAAACGTAGGTTTGCTTTCCTTAATCTTTCTTCTAAGATAAGTCGTAGGGTCAGTATTGCCTCACTTGTTCCAAAGCTACGGAATCTAAACTGATCTTCCCCGAGGTCGGCTTCTACCAGTTTTTCCATTCGTCTGCAAAGAATTCGTGCTAGTATTTTGCAGCCGTGACTTATTAAACTGATAGTTCGGTAATTTTCACATCTGTCAACACCTGCTTTCTTTGGGATTGGAATTATATTCTTCCTGAAGTCTGAGGGTATTTCGCCTGTCTCATAAATCTTACTGACTAGATGGTAGAGTTTTGTTAGTCCTCGCTCTGCCAAGGCTGTCAGTAGTTCTATTGGAATGTTGCCCACACCCGGGGCCTTGTTTCGACTTAGGTCTTTGGTCTTTCAGTGCTCTGTCAAACTCTTCACGCAATATTATATCTACGATTTCATCTTCATCATTAAAAAAAATTGTTTGAATTATATTAAATTTTCTCGATAGGTGCCCTTCTACTCGTTAGTTAACCTAAAGGTTCAAAGTGGTTCAAATGGCTGTGAGCACTATGGGACTTGACATCTGAGGTCCTCAGTCCCCTAGAACTTAGAACTACTTAAACCTAACTAACCTAAGGACAGCACACAACACCCAGTCATCACGAGGCAGAGAAAATCCCTGACCCCGCCGGGAATCGAACCCGGGAATGTCTTACATCCTTTTAAATTCCGAGCACTTCGTTCTTCGTCATGCTGTCTTCTTCCCCCTCCCCCCCCCCCTGTCGTTTCTCGTATACGAGTGTACTGTATATTATCCGTCTTTCCTCGTAGGCTGCCCCTATTTTCCTGAGAATTTTGAACACCTTGCACCATATGATTTTGCCGAACGCCTTTTCCGGGTCGAAAACTCCTGTATTTGTGTCTTGATTTTTCTTCAGTCTTGCTTTCATTATCAACCACGTCGTCAGAACTGCCTCTCTGATGACTTTACCTTTCCTAATGCCAAACTGATCATCATCTGACAAATGCTCAGTTTTCTTTTCCCTTCCCCTGCATATTATTCTCGTCAGCAACGTGGATATATGAGCTTTTAATCTGTGTGACAGTTCTCGTACTTGTTGGCTCTTACTATCTTCCGAATTGCATGGATGATGTATTTTCGAAAGTTTTCTTGTACATCTCCAGTCTCAAACATTCTACACGTCAACAAGAGTAATCATTCTGTTGCCACTTCCCCCCAGTAATTTTAGGAATTCCGATGGAATGTTACCTATCCCTTCTGTCTTACTTGATTTAAGTCTCCTGAGCTATTCTAAATTGTAATTCTGGATAGCCCATCTCTCTCCTATCGACTTACGTTCCTCTTTCTGTCGGTCGTCGGGCAAATCCTCCCCCACACAGAGGCCTTCAGTGTGTACTTCTCATATTTCATCTGCATTTAACAGTGGAATTGCCATTGTACTCTTAGTGTTATCGCTTTTGTATTTAATTTCACTGAAAGTTGTTTTAACTTTCCTATATGCTGAGTCAGTCCTTCAATCATCTCTTTCCTATTGTTAACATTTTTATGTAGCCACTTTGCCTTGACTTCTCTGCAATTCTTATATACGTATACACTTATTTCATTTCTAAGCGATTTGTATTTGTGTATTCCTGAATTTCCCTGAGCATTTGTGAAAACTGACATGTTTAAAATACGGCCCGGTTGAATGGTGTCTCCGTCAAAAAACGTTGCTCATTAAACTGTCGCTGTTGTTGTTGTCGTCGTTTTCAGTCCTGAGACTGATTTGATGCAGCTCTCCATGCTACTCTATCATGTGCAAGCTGCTTCATCTCCCAGTACGTACTGCAGCCTACATCCTTCTGAATCTGCTTAGTGTAATCATCTCTTGGTCTCGCTCTACGATTTTTACCCTCCACGCTGCCCTCCAATACTAAATTGGAGATCCCTTGATGCCTCAGAACATGTCCTACCTACCGATCCCTCCTTCTAGTCAAGTTGTGCCACAAACTCCTCTTCTCCCCAATTATATTCAATACCTTGTCATTAGTTATGTTATCTACTCCACCTAATCTTCTGCATCTTCTGTAGCACCACATTTAGAAAGCTTCTATTCTCTTCTTGTCCAAAGTATTTATCGTCCATGTTTCACTTCCATACATGGCTACACTCCATAAAAATACTTTCAGAAACAACCTCCTGACACTTAAATCCATACTCGATGTTAACAAATTTGTCTTCTTCATAAACGCTTTCCTTGCCATTGCCAGTCTACATTTTATATCCTCTCTACTTCAATCATCATCAGTTATTTTTCTCCCCAAATGGCAAAACTCCTTTACTACTTTAAGTGTCTCATTTACTAATCCAATTCCCGCATCACCACCTGATTTAACTCGACTACATTCCATTATCCTCGTTTTGCTTTTGTTGATGTTCAGCTTATATCCTCCTTTCAAGACACTGTCCTTTCCGTTCAACTGCTCTTCCAAGTCCGCCGGCAGGAGTGGCCGTGCGGTTCTAGGCGCTACAGTCTGGAATCGAGCGTCCGCTACGGTCGCAGGTTCGAATCCTGCCTCGGGCATGGATGTGTGTGATGTCCTTACGTTAGTTAGGTTTAATTAGTTCTATGTTCTAAGCGACTGATGACCTCAGAAGTTAAGTCGCATAGTGCTCAGAGCCATTTGAACCATCTTCCAAGTCCTTTGCTGTCTCTGACAGAATTACAATGACATCGGCGAACCTTAAAGTTTTTATTTCTTCTGCACGGATTTTAATACCTACTCCAAATTTTTCTTTTGTTTCCTTTACTGCTTGCTCAATATACAGATTGAATAACATCGGGGATAGGCTACAACCCTGTCTCATTCCCTTCCCAACCACTGCTTACCTTTCATGTCCCTCGACTCTTATAACTGCCATCTGGTTTCTGTACAAACTGTAAATAGCCTTTCGCTCCCTGTATTTTACCCCTTCCACCTTCATAATTTGAAAGAGAGTGTTCCAGTCAACATTGTCAAAAGCTTTCTCTAAGTCTACAAATGTTAGAAACGTAGGTTTGCTTTCCTTAATCTTTCTTCTAAGATAAGTCGTAGGGTCAGTATTGCCTCACTTGTTCCAAAGCTACGGAATCTAAACTGATCTTCCCCGAGGTCGGCTTCTACCAGTTTTTCCATTCGTCTGCAAAGAATTCGTGCTAGTATTTTGCAGCCGTGACTTATTAAACTGATAGTTCGGTAATTTTCACATCTGTCAACACCTGCTTTCTTTGGGATTGGAATTATATTCTTCCTGAAGTCTGAGGGTATTTCGCCTGTCTCATAAATCTTACTGACTAGATGGTAGAGTTTTGTTAGTCCTCGCTCTGCCAAGGCTGTCAGTAGTTCTATTGGAATGTTGCCCACACCCGGGGCCTTGTTTCGACTTAGGTCTTTGGTCTTTCAGTGCTCTGTCAAACTCTTCACGCAATATTATATCTACGATTTCATCTTCATCATTAAAAAAAATTGTTTGAATTATATTAAATTTTCTCGATAGGTGCCCTTCTACTCGTTAGTTAACCTAAAGGTTCAAAGTGGTTCAAATGGCTGTGAGCACTATGGGACTTGACATCTGAGGTCCTCAGTCCCCTAGAACTTAGAACTACTTAAACCTAACTAACCTAAGGACATCACCACACATCCATGCCCGAGGCAGGATTCGAACCTGCGACCGTAGTGGTAGCGCGGTTCGAGACTGAAGCGCCTAGAACCGCTCGGCCACACCAGCCGGCTCTTCATCTACATCCTCTTCCATTTCCATAATATTGCCCTCAAGTACATCGCCGTTGTATTGACCCTCTATATACTCCTTCCCCCTTTCTGCTTTCCCTTCTTTGCTTAGAACTGGGTTTCCATCTGATCTCTTGATATTCATACAAGTGTTTCTCTTTTCTCCAAAGGTCCCTTTAATTTTCCTGTAGACCCCATCTATCTTACCCCTAGTGAGATAAGCCTTTAAATCCTTACATTTGTCCTCTAGCCATGCCTGCTTAGCCATTTTGCACTTTCTGTCGATGTCGTTTTTACACGTTTGTATTCCTTTTTGCCTGCTTCATGTACAGCAATGTTATATTTTCTCCTTTCATCAATTAAATCCAATATTTCTTCTGTTACGCAAGAATTTCTACAGCTGTCTACAAATTTTCGCTGTAGTTATATCGGGCGATGAAGAGATCCGATTAGCGAGGTGACGGTCGCGTAAGGTGGCAGTCGCGCTGCGGGTTTTGCGAGGGCGCCGCCGCGACATCAATATCTTTTGACGCGGCGCGGCAGCATCTTTGTGCGTCAGATGTGGCTTCCGCGGCTGATGGCCGCCTGCTGATGGCGCCGTGCCGGGCTAATGGAGGCGCGGCGCAGCCCGGCGCCGTGCGGGGCCAGGCGCGGCTGGCCGCAGCTCGGGCCGTCCATCAGCGCCTCGCGGCGGCGCCCCGCCCCGCCGCAGGTCGCGCCCCGCCGCGCCTCCTCGCCGTAATGCGACCAATATGAAACCGCGCCTCCCTGCCGCCGCCAACTGGATTACCGTATCATAAGAAGGGCACAAAATATGGAGATGCGCCAAGTCTGCAACGCACTATGAAACCCTTTCCGGTGTTTTATGCACGGTCGCATCACCCCTTTGCTCCTCCGACAAGCCCAGTTCGTATTATAGGAACGACGACAGGTTCGTTCAGTAAAACAAGACTAGGCACTTAACTCGCTTACAAAGGCTAGACGACTCTCAGTTTGAGTGCTATTGTCACCTTCGAAATGGTCATTGCCTTAATCACATTTGTGGAAGATATTTTGCAGACAACATGTAAAGGTTTCTTGTTAACATAATCTAAGACTTCGTGAATTGTACTAATAAACATTTTACACTACTGGCCATTCAAATTGCCACACCACGAAGATGACATGCTACAAACGCGAAATTTAACCAATAGGAAGAAGATACTGTGATATGCAAATAATTAGCTGTTCAGAGCTTTCAAACAAGGTTGGCACCAGTGACGACACCTACAACGTGCTGACAAGAAGAAAGTTTCCAACCGACTTCTCATACACGAACAGCAGTTGACCGGCGTTGCCTGGTGAAACGTTGTTGTGATTACTCGTGTGAGGAGGAGAAATGCGTACCATTACGTTTCCGACTTGGATAAAGGTCGGATCGTAGCCTATCGCGATTGCGATTTATCGTATCGCGATATTGCTGCTCGCGTTGGTCGAGATCCAATGAGTGTTAACAGAATATAGAATCGGTGGGTTCAGGACTGTAATACGGAACGCCGTGCTGGATCCCAATGGCCTCGTATCACCAGCAGCCAGGATGAAAGCCATCTTATCCGCAAGGCTGTAACAGATCGTGCAGTCACGTCTCGATCCCTGAGTCAACAGATGGGGATGTTAGCAAGACAACAATCATCTCCACGAACAGTTCGACGACGTTTGGAGCAGCATTGACTATCAGCTGCGGCTACTCTTGACGCTGCATCACAGACAGGAGCACCTGCGATGATGTACTCAACGACGAAACTGGGTGCTTGAATCGCACAACGTCATTTTTTTGGATGAATCCAGGTTCTGTTTACAGCATCATGATGGTCGCATCCGTGTTTGGTGACATCGCGGTGAACGCACATTGGAAGCGTGTATTCGTCATCACCATACTGGCGTATCACCCGGCATGATGGTATGGGGTGCCATTGGTTACACGTCTCGGTCACCTCTTGTTCGCATTGACGGCACTTTGAACAGAGGACGTTAATTCGATCCCTGCGAAACCCTACATTTCAGCAGGATAATGCACGACCGCATGTTACAGGTCCTGTACGGGGCTTTCTGGATACAGAAAATGCTCGACTTCTGTTCTGGTCAGCACATTCTCCAGGTCTCTCATCACTTGAAAACGTCTGGTCAATGGTGGCCGAGCAACTTGCTCGTCACAATACGCTAGACACTACTCTTGATGAACGGTGGTACCGTGTTGAAGCTGCATGGGCAGCTATACCTGTACACGCCATCCAAGCTCTGTTTGACTCAATGCCCAGGCGTATCAAGGCCGTTATTACGGCCAGAGGTGGTTGTTCTGGGTACTGATTTCTCAGGGTCTATGCACCCAAATTGCGTGAAAATGTAATCACATATCAGTTCTAGTATAATATATTTTTCCAATGAATACCCGTTTATCATCTGCATTTATTCCTGGTGTAGCAATTTTAATGGCCAGTAGTGTATTTAACAGTGAGGGTGGCGCCCAGTTCTAGTTAGTCATTGAGTCTCTGTAGAACTGGCAGTTCGCAAAACCCCGAGCAGGTTGCAGGGAGTTGGTCATGATGCTCCAAACGTTCTCATTTGGAGAGATCTGGCAACCTTGTTGGCATAGATACGGATTGGCAAGCACGACGAGAAACTGTAGAAACTCACCCGCAGGGCGAGAATTTCTACTGCTAGTCTGAGTGCTTGCCTAACCCTCCGCCACCAAGGTCGCCGGATCTCTTCCCGGTTGAGAGAGTTTGGAGCATTATGGGGAGAGCCCTCTACCCAGCTCGGGAGTCTGACGATCCAGCGTGCCAATTGGACAGAATTAGGCAAGATATCCCTCTGGAGGACATCCCGTAACTCTCAATCAACACCAAGACGAATAATTGCTTGGATAATGGTCAGAGGTGGACGAACACATTATTTGCTTGCTCCACTTATGAAGCTCTTTCTCTTGAATAAACAATCCAGTTTTTCTGGTATTGCAATCGTTTGTTTTCCGGTACATATGTACCACATCTACTGATTTCCGCCCCTTTCAGACAATTCCTTCATGGTGCGCCGATTTTTTTTTTTTTACTATTTCCTTTCATTATTATACATTTTAACCATCAATCAATATAATAATTCGTACTAGATGTACGCTGTCATCGTATTTTGTGTGGGATCACTATGTTGCTATTTCCTTTATGTTATTGGAACGTACATTTTTTTGTGTTTAATATTGTGTGGAGCAGGCCACCTCTGCTTCAGATTTACTTTCTTGTTGCCCCAACTACTTCTCGCTGGAAGTATGGCTTTTTCGTCGAACTTCGGTGTACGACGGTAACAGTGCATATATCAGATATGGCTGTAAGTTGTTTCACACAGGCGTCTTTGTGCGTGTGTGTGAATTGTCACGTTTTTGCTGTGTGATTAGATTTAAACATCTCAATTGCGGTTGGATGCAAAGCATAGATTGTTATTAGTTAGGACTGCATTATTTACTCATTACGATATACGATACACAACATGTATAATCATAAGCTGGCAGTCACTTAAACCGTACGCTAAGTGTCGATGTATGCAGACCTCTAGATCATCCGTAGTTCACCTGGTAAACACCAGTCAGGATGTAGAATGCCTCTGTTCCTACAGTTGATGTTGCTTCAATGAGTTCGCTGCCTGAATGAGTTTATGATTGGCGATATAAGTTATATTACTAGATAAAAAGCGATGAATCTATATTTTTTGATATAATTTGTGCTTAATTGGTTACGTTATTCTGTTTGTCGTACTCTAACTTCGAGGGTCGATTTCATGGATGTTATTACCTGACGTCAATGATTTTATCCCGCTTAATATCATGTTGTAAATATCTTTATGTGAGTATGTGACATCTCTTTACGTGTGGGTTTTCTTCAACAGTACCTTCAGTTAACAGGTTTGTGATAGTTTCAAGTTGTAACTCTCTTTATATGTACTTTCATTTGGCTTACATGAACCTGATGATAGTCTGTGGACCGAAATTAGTTCTTAATGAAATTTTATCAGCAGCTGTTGACATTCTCTAAAGTAGTTATGTAATTAATAGATGGGTACTGGTGGCAGACAGGCTGTGATTGCGGGTCGTGAATCGCGATAGATGGTCGTCGGATGGTTAAAGGAATGTTGCTTGACGTCATGTTCTCGTCCATAGTTATTGACAGAAACTGGATGTTCGTAATTAAATTCATATAACATCAGCTCTGGTGGTCTCGTGATGACGCTATTTGGAAAACAGAAGCCTGTTAAATGCGAAGAATACTGAAGTTTCGATGGGTACATGGGATAACTAATTAAGTGATGTTGAAATGTATTGGGAAGAAAAGAGCTTTGAGGGAAAACCTAACTAAAAGAAAGGGTCGGTTGATGCGTCACATCCCGAAGAATCACGAAATCTTCAATACAGCCTGCAAAATTGAGTAGTTGCTACTGTAAGCCGGTTCCAACGGATGTCGGAAGCTGTGCTTATGCAGAGATGAAGTGACTGGCGTAAGATAAACTAGCGGAAGAACTCCGTCAAACGGCTCTTCGAAATGAAGACCAGAACAACAGCAAATAATAATGAGCAACAGCAGGCAGTGTGGAAGTTCTAATCTGTGTGAAACAAGCCATTTCGCAAAGTACATGACGATAATTTTATATCGTTTTTAATGCTTGCTAACTGAGTTGAGAAAAGAGAGCTTAGAAGGTAACGGAAGTTAAATTTCATGGAAATAAATTCAATGTTCGTTCTCATCCTTTCCCTTGCGCATTCCGCCATCTTTCCTTCCTATGGTAGGACCACTCAAAGTGGCAATGCCTGTTTGAACAGAGGATTCTCTGCCATGTAGCGTGAAGACGTAATTTCCAGACTGCGTTGCACTATGCAGTACGAATTACAGGGCTGTATTCATTAAGTATCTCTCATGACATTGCAAGTCAGTGGCAAATAAAGATCAAAGAAAGAGAAGCAACCTTTTAAGTTACGATGTAAAGCGAATCGCGTCAGCGCTCTGCATCTGGAGGCTCGGCCTTCCACTTGAAACGGCCCCTTACATAAACTAGGACACCTTTGTTCGCGTAGGTTATGCTAGGGGTTCGGCATGGCCAGAGAGGTGGCCGCGTCGTGACCTGTTTGCGGGATGGCAGCAGCGTTGGCTGCATTGAGTGCGGCCGTAGAGCCATGGCGCATTGAACAAGCGGCGCTTTGGCGGGCAGCCCGGTCGGACGGCATCAATATGTACAAGACCGGCGCGCGCCCAGCTGCGATAAATAATAGCGATGGCTGCCACGTGGAAGCCACGCGGTCGACCCTGTGAGCGCACGTGTCGATCAGCTCCTTGCGTTCAGCCACCAGGTGACGGTTTACAAGAATAAGGGTGTCAGACGCTTTTCCTGTACTGAATCTTTAGTGATATGCAGTATGAGGAAGGGAGAAGGCGAAACCCAGAGCTGATATATAATCTGTTTAATTTTATTTCCTCTAATCTCTGTCTTTTCCTACAATTTTTGCCCCGTACGCCTTTCTGCAGTGCCATGGAAAGGATCCCTTAGCACATGGCTTATCAGTCTCTCCATATTTCTTGTCAATGTGTGTCACATGTTACTCTTCTCGCCGATTCTGTTGAAGATCTCATTTCCTATCTAATGAATCCACTTAACTTTCGGCATCGTTCTGCAACACTACATCTCAAACGCTATGGTTTCCCACGCAACACGATGCGCTTGAATACAGTATTGGCTCCAGACTCATATCCTTCGAAGGTTCGACCTCATACTGCAGGCACTATGGGACTTTACTTCTGATGTCATTATTCCCCTAGAACTTAGAACTACTTCAACCTAACTAACCTAAGGACATCACACACATCCATGCTCGAGGCAGGATTTGAACCTGCGACCTTAGCGATCACGCGGTTCCAGACTGTAGCGTCTAGAACCGCTCGGCCACCCCGGCCGACGAAGTATTCCCACTTTTCTACGATATTAACCTGATTCTTATGTCCTCCTTACTTCGTCCGTCATGTTTTACTTTGATATCAAGACTCATTCAATCTAGTAAGTAACCCCCACTGGATGTTATCTATATCGCTAGCCTCACCTCAGATACTCCCCGTTACATTCGTCTTTCTATCCTTAATTTCCAACCCATATTATGTGCCCAGAAGACTGTTCCTGCCATTATTCAAAATTTTTGTAATACTTCCTCACTTTAAATGACGACGGCAATGTCATCAGCGAATACTGTCACTGATATTCAATCACATTACTTATTAATTGCACACCAAGAGCTTCCTGAAGGCGAAAATTTCTCCTATGCGTAAGTAAAGTCGCCATCGCTTCGTCACGTGCATCATGAGCAGATCGGTTAGGGAAGATGTTAATCTTCTACCCGGAGGTTAACACAATAGTGGTGGCAGAGCATTTTCTATTTCAATCGTGGCCAACGGAGAGCCAGAACTGCGAAACCAAGTGGCAGAAATGCAAACGAATAAATAAAAACTCATGTTACAATAAATTTTGAAGAAAAATATTTTTTTACGTCAGCCTACAGAATAAACGGAACCATTGACATGTTTGTAATGAAAAAATGTATAAAATTGTAATAGTTTATAGTTGCATTCTATACATATTTTATCGTTAAAACGTGAACGTATTCCGAGATAAGAAATGAAATACCGTAAGAGATGTGAAACTGTTCCGTCTGTGTAACGAAAAATGTCGTTGCTGATGAACCTTCTTGCTGTTGGATCTTATAAAAAGTTCCAGTGAGAAATTTGTTAAGAAAGCTATAAGGTTAACACCTGAAATTTTCAGCTCATACTGACCGTTTGTCACTGGACCCATCACCCAGATCGTCGATATACGCTACACAAAAGTAACTTAAGGTACTTTCAGGCCAATATTTCCGTCGAAGTCGAGCAAAAATATTTGTCCTTATGGTTTCGGGGAACCCTAATTTTATCGACATGTACTGCAAGGATACTGTCCTCAGCATGCAATAAGTGCATTTAAAAAAATATTTCTTTTTATAGTATGTCTCCCATTAAAAATTTTAGTTAATCATTACACGCTCTGAGTCAAAAACTGACTGGGAAGACAGCGCACCAAATTTTTCGTCGAGATCATCCTGTATTTTTTGAGCCGTTGGATACTCTTTTCTGCCGTAGTATCTAAGTGCAGTTCTACTTAATCTTTGTCACAACCGTCCAGCTGCGTAGATCTCCGTTTTAATTTATATCCCTATCTTGGAGAATCGAAACACATACACACATATAGAGATGTTCCCGCACTGTTAATAGATAACATAGTAGATTCAGAAATACCACAAGGCTCTGTTCTCGTTTAATGAAAAATTTAAGCGTAAAATTTACATTATTCCTGGTTTCTGCACTGTTGGCCAGATCCGTAAGAAACTGCTGTACATTCGATTCGATAATTACTGACTATTTTTGAATGTGTTTTTGTCCTTTACGCAGACGGACTGGAGTAGCAGTACAGGTAGCCCCCTGATCTTGCATTTCGCACACTTCCAGACACACGTCAACGCAACATTCCATAGAAGACTGAAACCACGCTTCAACACACGATATCTCACGGAAACACTGAACATTTAGTTAACGCAGACCTACTGCACTGTAAACAGCGTTTGTATGGTGTATGTGACAATACAGCAATGAGACGGGCGATTCGCAACGCAAACCACCTGTGGACTGCAAGCACCACGGGTGACTATGAGGTGCCTAATTTCGTGACTGCCACGCTTGTAACGGATATTTGTGACGCATGATTAATGAAATTTGCTCGATGCGAAGAATCGGTTACCTTTTGCGCAAATGAAAACTTAGGCTTGAGACCATAACTCTAACGGCTATCAGGTTGAGAATGGCAATGGCCTTGCCGCAGTGGCTACACCGGTTCCCGTGAGATCACCGAAGTTAAGCGCTGTCGGGCGTGGTCGGCACTTGGATGGGTGACCATCCAGGCTGCCATGCGCTGTTGCCGTTTTTCGGGGTGCACTCAGCCTCGTGATGCCAATTGAGGAGCTACTCGACCGAACAGTAGCGGCTTCGGTCAAGAATACCATCTTAACGGCCGGGAGAGCAGTGTGCTGACCCCACGCCCCTCCTATGCGCATGCTCCACTGACGATGACACGGCGGCCGGATGGTCCCGGTAGGCCACTCGTGGCCCGAAGACGGAGTGCTATCAGGTTGAGAAATTCGGCTGTCTGCCAGGAAAGCGTTACGGCATTCTGAGAATGCGGAGATGTCGTATCTTGTGATTCACATCATACGTACCTTCCAGAACTGGATGAATTCCCGTAGGGCGTACCTCGAAAACGTAACGGAGCATGCAAGCACCTCGACGGAGAGCGACCGATAAATAATAGTTCGGCAGCGCAAGGCAGAGTAGACGGAAACACGGGCTGGGAGGACCCGCGCTCGTGACTGATGCATGCGCGGCGGGTTGCCTGCTGCCAGGGGCGCGTCTAGTCGCGCCGCTGCTTGGCTGGTACGCTGCTCTGGTGATTTATCGGACTGAACGGTGATCTGTCGGCGAAGCTGCAATGCCGTGCCCCAATGGTTAGATCCTCCAACGCACCGGCAGGTACTCGGCAGGTTTCCTGCAGACCGGTAGAGGAGGGAGAATTTACGGCGCCGGATTCCTGCTCTGTTTTGTGCTCGCGGCTCGTTATTTACGAGCACGTGCAGGCCTTTTGGGGACAGGAGTCCTCTATTCCTCGGTCTTTCTTCCGCTCTCTTCGAAGCTTTTCAAGTCATTTAACACGTCTGATATTAGGTTTTAAATCGCTGTTTAGCAATTACATATACGTACAAAAGCATCCACAGCCAGCGCAGGTTTTCATAAAGTCCTTTTGGGCATTTCGGGGCTTCATTCTGAACCTAAGAGCACTATTAAATTAAACGTTTCGATCGTCTTTAAAACGATCCTCTTCAGCCGACTAATAAAATCACAACACCCGAGGTGTACTCAGGCCCACAAAGAATTCCGTACAGGATTATTTACAAATATCTTCAGAATTTTCGAAGATGATTGAGCTAAAACCACAAGACATACAGAAAATAGGCACATATCTGTGCAAAGAGCATCGCAGATTAGAGGTGCTCAACGTGGGCACCGCTTCTGACACAGTAAACTTCACTACGTGCATCCTGACATAAGCTGCCTTGGTATTCGCTACAGCAGCCGATTTTCGAAATCTCATAACTGAGTTTCCTATCTGTTAGCGCGAACTGATTCGATGTAATAACACGGAGTGGATGATTTTTCTACACATTCTGCAACTATAAGTCACGACTCATACTACCAATCGAAACTGGGAAAGATGCTCTATCCATCAATGTGTAGTTTTCTGCGTGCATGTAGACCTCCTCTGAAATCCGACATATAATTAAGTATAACGTAGTATATCCTCTACACTGCAAGCGTTCATGAACTCCGATGTGACAGTGGAGACGTTTATGTTGCCGAAACCAGAAGACCGATTAGCTCTGGTCAGTAGGAGCACGAAGGCAACGTACGACTGGGGCACCTATGGACGAACCTGTCGAAAATATGAGAGGCTACTGATGTAATTAAACGTGGCGGCACCATGAACAAGGAGGATGACTACAACTCTCGACGACCTGGCTGCCATACGTCGCAGCCCAACACACCATGTGTGTTCGCTAGCTAACAGCTACTTAAGACCCGGGTAAACAAGCATCAACAAAACAGCGACATGTAACCTGCCTTGTAACATCGACGTGTTGCTGCCAGGAAACCCTACCCCTGGATACAAGCTTCTCTTTCGCTGTTTCCTGCGAATTAATTCTGTACCAACATCCCTACAAAGGCATCTTGGCTCTGAGCTGTGCAGTGTCGATAGAGACAGTGTCTTCCGTAGTCACGTAGCAACCAAAATAGGACAGTATGCAGTGTCACATTTCTCTTGACCACTCGAAATAGCTGTCTGTCCAGAAGCGAGATAAAAGCGTGTCATTGAACTGTTTTTTATCTACCATGGGGACATTAACTAGCATGACTGCCTTTCTTGTAACTTCGCTACAAATATGTGAACAGCAGTACGTCTTTTCAAAATGGCATACTTTTTAACTCGCTAATCTACTTCCGCTCCTCAAAAGATGTTCAGAAACTTACTACTGTGTACTATTTACGTAAGCATGACGTTATTCAAAACATATTTCTGTCATATTTTCGGCTGGAACAGCTACTAACAAATCATAATAAGTATACATGATTTTAATCTATAGTCACAATTTTGTTTTGCCTTCTGGGAAGTTGTTTAGGTCATCCTGTGACTAAAAATTTTCATTACGTGAATATTAAGGCGAGAGAAAGTTACAAAACATTTTTTCTGTGTAAAAGCAAATCGATGATATGAAGTGCAACCTTAAAACGTATGGGAAGCGCCTCACCCTTACCACGTGATCATCAAGCTCGCTCTCGAAGTACGCCTGTCAAATACTGCAAGCAAAGGTTAATCTTGAGCTTTAAAAAGATGCAAATTGCAGCCAACAGTGACAAGAGTACCGTCTATGACATAGCTTCAATATTTTTACTACTTAAAGAAAAATCACAATGTACACAATGTAAAAAGATATCTAAAAAATAAAAATACCATAAAATAAGAATTTCACAAATTACGCACTAAAATAAAAAATAAAACAGCCCCCACTTCCCGCCGCCGCCACTACCACGACTGCAATAAAACCTTCAAAGCAAAATGACAAACCTGTGTAGCCACGTTTGCATTTACCATTTGCATACGGTTTATACGACAAAAAATATCGATATGACCATGAATCTCTTAGGCAAGTGTCGTAATAATAATGATAATATTGTATATCAATAGTGACGCTGTGTTCCAAGCAATGTCCGTGTGTACACTAGGACTCTCGGCGGCGCCGCATCGCGTCTTCTCCACGCCGTGTTGCAGTTCATCAGCCATCTACTGCCGTGATAAGCACTCCTAGTTGGTAACGTGCACTTGGAAAAGGCTACATCGATGGTCTTTGACATTAGGAGACCACAAAGGACTACAAACCAATTCATACAAGCGTGTCGTGCTGTAAAAGTTATCCTACTGTGGCACTTTAAACCAGTTACTATGTTCTAAAAATGTCGGTGCTGTATATCTGTAAGTGATGAGACTACTTTAAGTCCGGAGTTACCTTCTGCATGTGCAACATAAAACAGTACGGTATTTTTGAACTATCGTCGTGCTACGTCCACTATAATCTTAAAATCAAACTTTACTTTGATCTTTTAATACATAGTGAACAGTGGTGCATACTAGAATAAATATATTGAGCAAGCACTAAAGGAAACAAAAGAAAAATTCCGAGTAGGTATTAAAATCCATTCAGAAGAAATAAAAACTTCAAGGTTCGCCGATGACATTGTAATTCGGTCAGAGACAGCAAAGGACTTGGAAGAGCAATTGAACGCAATGGACACTGTCTTGAAAGGAGGATATAAGATGAACATCAACAAAAGCAAAACGAGGATAATGGAATGTAGTCGAATTAAGTCGGGTGATTCTGAGGGAATTAGATTAGGAAATTATATACTTAAAGTAGTAAAGGAGATTTGCTATTTGGGGAGAAAAATAACTGATGATGGTCGAAGTAGAGAGGATATAAAATGTACACTACCAATGGCAAGGAAAGCGTTTCTGAAGAAGAGAAATTAGTTAACATCGAGTATAGATTTAAGTGTCAGGAGGTTGTTTCTGAAAGTATTTTTATGGAGTGTAGCCATGTATGGAAGTGAAACATGGACGATAAATACTTTGGACAAGAAGAGAATAGAAGCTTTCTAAATGTGGTGCT
Organism: Schistocerca cancellata; assembly: GCF_023864275.1. Taxonomy (NCBI): domain Eukaryota; kingdom Metazoa; phylum Arthropoda; class Insecta; order Orthoptera; family Acrididae; genus Schistocerca; species Schistocerca cancellata. The sequence continues at coordinate 232,802,321 of NC_064631.1, forward strand.
ACAGAAGATGCAGATGATTAGGTGGGTAGATCTCATAACTAATGAGAAGGTATTGAATATAATTGGGGAGGAGTTTGTGGCACAACTTGACAAGAAGAAGGGACCGGTTGGTACGACATGTTCTGAGGCATCAAGGGATCACAAATTTAGCATTGAAGGGCAGCGTGGAGGGTAAAAATCGTAGAGGGAGACCAAGAGATGAATACACTAAGGAGATTCAGAAGGATGTAGGTTGCAGTGGGTACTGGGAGATGATGAAGCTTGCACAGGATAGAATAGCAAGGAGAGCTGCATCAAACCGGTCTCAGGACTGAAGACCACAACAACAACAACAACACTGTGTACCGAAACCAATAGCCAGTAGACAAAATAAAAAATGACTGCTAAAGATTGAAACATATATATTTTTGTTATTAAAAACGTAACACGAAATTGATTTGGACTCGCCCGTAATAACGCGCAGTGCAGATATCCAGGGTAACATAGCTCGTCTTCTTGCTGTATTTGAACCTAAACGAGGGGACACAAAAGGAAAATCCATGCCGGTTGTTCAGTCATCCGTCTTCAGTTGAAGACTGGTGAGAGTACAGAACACCTTAACAAGAGAAGGTAGAAATACTACTCATCTATGGAGAATGTAACTTAGGAGAACGGAAAATACAATAATGTTTTACTATATACAGTACTGTAGTAGTTTTAAACGATATCTTGCGTACAGAAGAGGCACTCCTTGATCAGAAACTGCGTCATCGTTACCTCCCCTGTTATCGTGTTTGAAGATAGGCGTAATGTTACATAGACAGAAGAACTCTACAGAAAGCTATGCCCCTTTGTTTAGTGACAGCTCTAGTAAGTGGACATGTTATTTCATCCCAGGTACCTTCACAATTTTTTAATAGAGTAGAGACAAAATTAGTTTTGTGTTTCGTTTCTAATAACGTCATGTGTACCTGAATGGTACATTGATAGCTAAATTACATTTATTTGACACATTTTTTATTCTGCTTGCTGGACAAAAGGTTATTTGGAGTGGTCAAGATAGATGGCCTGCCCCTTATTGGCCAGACCATCTCCCGAAATCAGAAATTTAACGGTCCTAAAATGCTCTGCAAAGGTGGTCAAAACAAAAGTGGTCGAAACGTATGTCAGTACTGGTGCCAGTTTCAAAAATAACGCGCATTATTAACCAGTAGAATTTTCTTCGATATGACACTGGTTGTAGAAGTTTTTCACTTATACTGCAAAAGGTACCACATATTAGTGTAGCTCAGCAATTAATGTTAATTACGTGTTTCTTATTTCCTTACAGTCATTTCGTGTGTATATTTGCCGTATAGTTGTAGAATCTTCATTTAATACTTATTCTTGAAACTGTGAGTAGGCTTTCGCATTATAGCTGGCATCTGTCTTCAAGCACCCACAGCTGAATTTCAAAAGCTATCCTTTAAAGAATCTATCTTTTATCTATCTTTTAAAGCTATCTTTTAAAGAGATAACAAACCTCTAACGGTTGGATACCACAAGACAAATTTAAGGTAGAGTGAACGAATCTTTGTGAACAGATTTTGCTTCACATTTCTAACTGCAGTACGTAGAATTCACATAGACTAGAGGATACGCGGCGTAACCTAGACAGAAGCTCTAGCTGCAACTAGGCAATACGCGATTCCCAAGTTCGACTAGTGCACGCCCGAACGAAGAGAGTGGGGGTTCGCCTCTGAGGGCCCTACATTACTCTGAGGAACAAAGCGTAGCAATGGCAGGTACTGTCCATTAATCTCGCTGTGTGTTTGCCGGGAGTGGAAGCCTTGCAGTACCTTTGTGTTTTGCGGGCTTTATTAATCCTTATGGAAATCGCTGCTGCATCGCTTTGTCTACATAACTGGACGCTCTGCATAAAAAACTGTTATGTTTCTGAATAAAACTATTTCCTAATGCAGTGAAGATAAGTGAAAGACTGTTGTACGAAAAACGTTGCGGATGTTTGATGATATCACACGGACGGGATCGCGATAAACGTTTATTGTGTCGATGAACCGTGAAAACATATCAAGGCAATTCGTTTTCAGACCTCAAAGTGCACACTTGCGGTTATTTGAGTCCACAACAAAGGCAAAGCAATGGTATTTGATTGAACACACGGATATATACCCGTCTCTGAAAATCGCATCTGCTCACATACTTTAAGTTGTTTCTTACCCTGAAATATGCTCTACAATTAAAAATTTAATCTTCACCATAGTTATAAATAAAGAGTATCATCCTCACAAGATCTACTCATTGCACTCCACGACATCTTCTATCTCTGGTGGCAATACAATAACACACAGATTCAGCAGTTTAGGCGGAGCAGAAGCTATGAAGTCACTAAAGCAATCTAAGAGAATAGCTGAGAGAAATAATTTTTTTAGAATTCCTTAGTACAAAAAACGAAGCAATATTCATAAAAGAATATTACAAGGGGAAAAAGCTGTTTCGAAAGAATGAGAGATATACAGAGATGTACATTACATGTTACTAAAAAGTAACAGCATGTAACAATCACCTACGATATTAAAAAGAATTAATGAGGAAAATGTTGCCCATTGCCTAATGGCTGTAACACTGAGGCACACAGAGATAACTATGGACATATAAAAACCAGCACTAGTAGACGATAGTTTTAATATGTGTTATAAATTGCTGAATATATATTTTTAACAAACATTGTTCTCAATGATAATGCGGGTAACAGAGATGCATTTCTGATGTTGCAGTTACTAACAGAATCAGTAAACAATAAATAGGATGCTTACATAGGCTGTGTGGGTCTTCAACAGTACTGGGAGGAAAATTTTACAGATCTTGGGGGATTAGGGATAAATTCATGAGACTGGCAAGTGATCCACAATATCTAATTATTTTGGTGGGGGAGGGGGAGAGCCATCAGTTATCCTCATCTGAGCCAACCTCTTCATCTCAGAGTAGCATATGAGGCCTATACTCAATATTTTTTAGTATATTCCAACGTCTGTCTTCCTCTACGGATTTTACCCTCTACAGCTCCTGTACCACTGAAGTTATTCCATGACATCTTAACACATGACGTATCATCTAGTCACTTCTTCTCACCAGTAGTTTCGAAATGCACCTTCCTTCACCGAATCTGAGAAGAACCTCCTCATTGCTTACCTTACCGAAGAGTAGTAGAAAGGATAAAAATGACTTATTTTCTTAAAAATTCTGAAGAACGTAGTACGAGAAGTGAAAGACTGATACTGAGAAGAGTATAATACACCACCCATCGAAATATGGTTACTATCAGAAATACGTTATTCCACGTGAAGATTCAAAGCAGGAAAATGTGAAACATCGTTAGCATAAGAAAAGACACATTAATGGCACATTTGCTATGAAATGATGAATAATTGCATTGTCGCTGGGAAGGGAAAACAGCAGGAGGAGATATAACCAGTATAACGAGTATACTTGGTGTAATGAGTATGCAGAGATGTAACCTTTAGAATAAGATGGGAAGAGATTCATCAAATAAGACGGGAGACTGAGATTTGAACTTGGGCAGCATTGTTTTCTGATTTCTGCTACATTTTCCCTCGGTGTTATAGGAAGCACCAACGTAGACGAGAGATTAAAGGTGCAGCATCAGGTTTATAATGAACTATGTGAAACCTGCCGCAGTAGATTAAATGTATTCTCAGTTGCAAACACGGAAAACCATTAGCTGTTTAAGGGAATTACGACAGTGAAAATTCGTTCCGGACTGTGACTCGAACCCAGATTTCACGTTTACTTGTCCGAAGGAACACTGCATCGTTCTTCTTAAAACAAAATCACAGCAGTATCGAATTTTTCGCAATGGATTGTAAACATCGTTACTCTGTACTCTTAACGAAGAATGACCCGTTGCATATATTCATCTTCAACGGATTTTGAGTGCTGAATTCATACGATTATGATCGTTCATTATGCGAAATTTACATTAAATTAAAGGTAGTTAAAATCCGACGACTTTTCGACCGAGCTCTCCTCGGTCACTGTCAGGTGGTACATGACTACCGTGTCCCCGTGGCCTCTTCGTTACGCAGCCGCGCTGCTGGTTAAAGCACCACATATACAGAACTGAACAATCTGCCATTCTGAATCCCAATCTGACGACAGTGTTGTGTGCTTCATTTGGCGTACGAATGTGAATCAGTAAATTTTGCTTCCCTTTATTGTTCTATATCGTCAGATGGTTGGTTGTGCAACACCAAACTGCTCAAATAATAGCAGACATGGTTGCTATAAGTTTTATTGTTTTTTTTTTTTCAGATATAGACGGCTGTAACAAGGTGGATTGTAAATTCAAGGTTCCAAGACTGGTCATCAAAATCTAATACCTACCTGTGTAACGTAAGTAAAAAAGCTGTTTTACTTGTTTTAGAAATAAATGTACCCACAGAACAGTGAAAGCAATGTGTTTGTTTTAATTTTCCTTCAGATTATGATTACATAACACGACGCAACATTGTAAGTTTAAAGTAAGCTATTATTTTTACAACAACAGTATAAAACCACAAGTCATCCTAAGGGGATATTAATTGTACAGAAGGAGTGAATTAATAATATTTTATCATAAACTATTAGTAATAATAAAATATTTGCAGTCAATACCACAGGTCCATTTTGAAGAAAGCCAGTGTGAGCAAAACCGGGTAGACAACACGAAGAGGCTGAAACCAAATGCCGTCCCTAATCTCTTTCATGCGCCAAATCCTCCACTTTCAGTTAACAGCCGACGAAAGACCATATTAAGAGAATTGCTGAATGAAATATCTTAATCTATCTGGTAGAATAAGGTCAAAATGTCCCAGACTGGTTTATCAGTGCGTTACCAACTGCTAGTTTTCGAGCTTCAAGTTTCCCTTGAATAGGGTCTGGGAATATGTTAAGCAAGTTTCAAGTAAACAGCTTAAGGGCATCTGAGAAAAGAAAATACTAAATATTACTTGTAACACAAAAATGAAGAAAGTTATTGCAGATGCTGGAGTAGCTCTGACGTCATATACAGCATCAGTATAAAAGATAATTACTAGAGGATGGCAAGAATGAAGCAAATAAAAATATAAATGTATGTATTCTAATAAAACATTGCAGGGCTCAATATTTATTTCTGGACATATTCCCGATGTTTACTTTAGCAACAATCAGTTGTAGTATATTTAATTTCTGGCACCCTTCTTGTGAGGTGAGGTTTCCCTTTGCAGTTTCCAAAGCATTTGGAATTACACTTTTGTTAAATGATGAATTTACAATTTCTAGTAGTGGTTCATCTATAAATGTAGTACTTGCCCCGGTAACATTTGATAATTCATCATCACCCGTGAATAGCAATTCGGTGAAACCTTTTAATGTTATCTAATTCCTCAGGAGTTACTGAATGCATAAATAAGATTTATGCACGAATTTTTATGTATATAAGTCTCTTATAGTTTGACTGATTAACGTGACGTGTCTTTATAAGTTCCTCAGCTATGTTTAAGAAGTAACGATTAGACGTATTAGTCTTTAATGAGGGTCAGTTAGTTTATTGCTTTTTTCAATCAGTTTGATATTACTGTGAATACCTTACCTACCGCCCAATACTCTTACAAGAACATCCCAGATGGTTGTAATTTTATTCTTAGGTTTACCAAATCGTTGGTTGTTTTCCAGTTTTCTTGCTTTTTGAAAAACTTCTGATAGATTTTTTAAAGCTTCTGAAAAAGTTAAAAAAATTGGGAACAGTAATATATTTTGAGTAGTCGTACAATTCCCTCTAATACTGACACGAATCTTTATGCCTGCTGTGTTCTATTTTAACATTAATCCGTAATTGTATGCGAATGCATCTCTTACTTAGCGTAAACTTAAGTGGTTGTACCGTACATCAGCCACAAAATATGACAGTGGTAACGTATGTTAACTGTAATTGGTAAATATTTAGAACAGCAACGTATGACTTACATGGAAAGTAAGTGAATATATCGTATCTCGAAATACTCGCCTAAGTACCTGCTTTAATTTGCTTGCCTCTTAAAGTCAAATGTAAGCCAATACATTTACCACGCTGCAGTATTATCTACGCAAGGAATGTATATTTGATGGCCTTAAGAACAAGTCGAAAAGTGTAACTGTCCCGTTGTATTTAAAAGCGCACCTTCAAAGTGGTATTCAAAATGACGGAATGTTTGGCTTTTACTACACAATGCTCTACTGCTGGCAGTGACGTCACTAATAATCTCTTCCTCGTCAAATATGGTAATCTTTTCCTCCCGCGACCGTTGCGCCTGCTTCAACTTCGCGATGAGCAGGTCCCAGGCTATATTGAGCTGAAAACCACCACCCTAACTGATGGTGTTTTCAGATATTTGTATTTCTGTTTAACATGTTTTGTGTAGAATCCGAGTTATCCTTACCCTTTCTATCATTATATTCTGTGTATTCTTAACTCTATGTGATCATGTAACAACGTAAAATAGAATTACAGCCTTGTTATCGTTTCACACGGCCTTCGTAAGGCTGGCGCATTAAATTTTTCATCCACGTTGTCCCATCTTATTTTTGTCCCTGATGTCGTCACATGATAAGCTGGCAATCCAAAAGTTTTATTCACTCAGTATATTAGGTGATTGATAAAAATCCACAAAGTGTGTCATTTCATTCGATCCACTCACATTACCGGATAGGTAAATAAATGCACTGTGTTAGAGGTATGAAAACCTTTTCTGCAATGTTTAAAGACAGATTTGTCGATCTGTGTTCAGTGAAGAGTAAACTGAATCAAAAGCTATGCGGAAAAGTACAATAAAGGCTTTCGGTCGGTTACACTGAAGTAATAATTTTATTTTTCAGGTTTTCACAGTTAGTCCAAAACTGATTCATGTTCCTTGAGAAACATTATTGATAAATAAGACCACCCCACCGAAATTGCCATTCCGCGCTTTCTTTATAATGATACTGGATATGGGCCAGATACATTCAACGGATTGAAGCTACGGCAGTGACTTCTCTCAATTTGTTACCAACGCTGCCAGGAAAAGGAAATCTAAAAATGAAGAAAAAGGACTTCTCATCAGACCGTTGTAATAGAATGGGCAACATTCAGTTAGTTATTTGTTGTAAATAGAGAAATTTTGAACAAAGGGCACGAAATCCTCTCAATCGCTGAGGGGAGAAAACGGCGGGGTCACCTGGAAACGATGCGCTCGCTCTTTGAGTCTCAGCAGACTGAAAAAGGATAAAAGAACAGCAATCTCCTCAGTATTGCAAATTCAATAAGATATTTTGCTCTAATCCAGCGACCCTCGGCGTCCGGCGTCTTAAAAGTTGCTCGAGTGTAACATTGGATGCTCCTCCGAAGAGGAAGAGCTGAGGGGTGGATGCCAAATCAATTACCAAACGAATCGCTTTCCATTCTATACAGGTATGCCTATCGACAGGGGTGGGACCTCCACGTATGCAGGGAACGACCTGGCCACTGGAAGAAAAAAAAATTAAATCAGGACTGTCAAGTTCTGAGATACGTCCTCCCATCTTCTCTATTGACCGTTTCTCGCTGCCCCATCCAGCGATTACGGAGAGCAGTTACATATAGGCGGAGTGGAAGTTTCTTGAAGAGGATCTGGTACTCGACGAAAAAGCTGTTTTCTTGGCAAAAGCAGCTTTTTCCCAAATATGAGACAGTTCTCGGCCATTGAGCATCAGATAGGAGTCGTTCCATTACCTTTCTGCGAATGTCGATATAGAACCTGCCTTTTTCGCAAATAAATTTACATACGCGTTCCATTTTAATTATTCTAGATGGATAGCCGTATATATTTGATAGCTGTTACTGAATGTCCTGAGGGTTCGGCGATGTCGTAATGAAACAATGGTGGGTCTTTTCAGCTGTTTACATGCATCGTACTCGTTTTTTTCTTTTGATAGCAGCGGGTCTTAATAAAGGACGCTGCTCGTGCGCACTAGTGACGCAACCGGCGGTATCTAAATGGCTCTGAGCACTATGGGACTTAACTTCTGAGGTCATCAGTCCACTAGAACTTAGAACTACTTAAAGCTAACTAACCTAAGGACATCACACACATCCATGCCCGAGGCAGGTTTCGAACCTGCGACCGTAGCGGTCACGCAGTTCCAGACAGTAGCGCCTAGAACCGCTCGGCCACGCCGGCCTGCCCGGGGCCATCTACCACGTCAGTAACGTATGCAGTGCATCGTAACAGCCTTATCACTGTGTTGCGCTATTGGCTGGAACTGTTTTCGCATCTGACAATGCCTCTTCTTGAAGAGAAATAATTAATCCTTTAACTGCTAGAAATGTATACAGGGTCAGTCACGTAAGACATATCACGCCTTTTCTCTCGTGAACACTAAAAATGTTTTGTACTAAAACAAATGTCACATATAATTACAAACTATGTAGAAAAGTTAATCCAACGGCAATAGAGAGTTTTTTAAAACTCTTGAAGAAACAAGAGTGGCAGGACGCCTATAGTGCCGATAAAATAGATGACGAATATAATGCTTTCCTTCACACATTTATCATGCTCTTTGAGAGCTGCTTTCCATTAGAACGTTCTATATGAGGTACTAGCAGCAAAGGGCAGCCTGGACGGCTGACTAGTGGAATAAGAATGTCGTGTAGAACAAAGTGGGAATTATGTCATAATGTTAGAAGTAGTCACAATAAAGCTACAGTAGCCCATTACAAAAAGTATTGCAATGTGCTTAAAAATGTTATTAGGAAGGCAAAGAGCATGTGGTACGCAAATAGCATAGCCAATTCACAGGATAAAATTAAAACCATGTGGTGAGTTGTGAAGGAAGTGTTTGGTCAGCAGCATAAGGTCGACGATACAAAGTCATACGTAGTAAAAATATTTCTGTTACTGATAATCAGATACATATACAGTATTTAACAATCATTTTCTGAGCATTTCTGGTGAATTTAATAAAAAGTTAGTTTCTACAGGGAATTATATATCTCTCTTGGCAAATGCCACTACGAGATTGATGTCTGGAATACTCCTCCGTGATACACACAAGGGGGAGATTGAGTCAATAATTAAATCACTGAAGACTAAGGACTCTCATGGATATGATGGAGACCCTAGCACCCGAATATTAAATTACTGTGATGCACATGTTAGCTATGTAGTTAGCCATATTTGTAATTTTTGGTTTAGGGGTGGTCAGTTACCTGAAGGATTAAAGTATTCAGTAATAAAGCCACTTTATAAAAAGGGAGAAAGGGATAATGCTGACAATCTCAGACCTATTTCTATGCCGTCAGTGTTGGCTAAAGTTATTGAAAAGGCTGTGTATGTAGGGATAGCTGATTATTTTATATCACATATTTTGCTATCAAATGTAAAGTTAGGCTTCAGAAGTCGTTTAACATCTAAAAATGCTATATTGTCTTTTCTCTGTGAGGTTCTGGATGGATTAAACAAAAGGTTTCGAAAAATAGACATACATTTTGATTTAAGTATGGCGTTAGATTTTGTTGATCACAAAATATTGGTCCAGAAGTTAGACCATTACGGAATACGGAGAGTGGCTCACAACTGGTTGATGTCTTACTTTAACAACAGACAGCAAAAGGTCATTATCCACAGTGTTGAGAATGGTTGTGATGTGGCGTCTGTGTGGGTTACGGTCAAATGGGGCTGCCCCAGGGATCAGTGTTGAGGCTACTCCTGTTCCTTATTTATATAACTGATACGCCCGCTAGAATTATGGGTAACTCTAAAATATTTCTATTTGCGGATGACACTGCCTTGGTAGTAAAGGATGTCTTGTGCAATAATGACTCGGTTTCAAAGCGTGCAGTTCATGACATAAGTTCATGGCTTGTAGAAAATAAACTAACGCTAAATCAACAGTAACACTCAGTTTTTACAGTTTCTAATACACATTTGAACAAAACATGACGTTTTAATTTTAGGGAGTGGGTATATTATTAGTGAAACAGAACTGTTTAAATTTCAAGGTGTAAACTGTCATGGAAATCCCACGTTCAGGATCTTTTTCAAAGACTTAATGTTGTCATTTTTAATATTCGAACTGTATCTGAAGTAAGTGATCGTTCGGCACGAAAATCAGTCTAATTTGCTTATTTTCATTCGCTTATGTCGTATGGCACTATATTTTGGGGTAACTCTTCCCATTCTAGAAGGATATTTTTGCCTCAAAAACGGGCGGTTCGGGCAATAAGTGGTGTAAGTTCGCCAACCTCTTGTCGTCCCCCGTTCACTACTCTGGGTATTTTGACATTGGCCTCTCAATATACATATCCTTTACTGTCGTTTCTTGTTAACAAGAATAATCACAGCTTTCACCAGTTAATACTAGACAGAAATCCAACCTGCATTTCGATCGGACTCACCTTAATTCTTGTGCAGAAAAGTGTGCAGTATACTGCTGCATCCAATTTCAATAAGCTACCACAAGAATTCAAAAATCTTTACGCTAGTCCACGTGCTTTCAAATCCAAACTGAAGAGTTTCCTCATGGGTCACTCCTATTTTGTTGAGGAGTACCTTGAAAGATTAAGCTGATTATTATGTTACATTGTTGATTGCGTTTACTTATACTTCTAGCTTGACTTTTTTTGGGTACATAAACATTTTATTTTATCTCTTATTACTTTTACGTTGTAATGTCGTGTACTGACACGTTACATGACCTTGGAGGTTTATTCCTCAGTTTGGTCCTACTGAACTTGACTTGTAAATAAAATAAATTAGAAAAGGAATTAGTCTCAAATATTTCAGGCGAAATTGATGGTTGCTACACTGTTCAGGCTACTACTCTTTATGAGAAAATCTCTTTGAAAGCATAGAAGGATAAGTGTATAACAGAAATGTTTCCTTGCAGTAACTGCTCACATGGCAAGAACTGCATAACTAAAATAATCAGAATATTGGTCTAATGATCCTCCCCTCAACATTCCAGTTTTTGGTAGAACAATGTTTCGTGACACATATTTATTGTCAGTCTGAATGCTGCAGTTTTGCAGTAACAATATTCTGCTCAAGATGATGGGCTCTATAAAATAAGATCTATTGATTCATACCTGAAAGCGAAAAATTGATATTGGCAAATATCTCCTATTGTTCAAGGGATGCCTGGCTTCTAGACAATGCATTCTATCTAAAAGACTTCATTTTAGTGTAAAAATATTTGTCGTGTTTTACATTGAAGTGAGATTTATATTACACTTTTTATTTTGTATTCTTGCAAAATGTGACGTAGTGGTCAGTGGATACTGTTTGGCAATTACTGGCAATATTGTGACAACGCTTTTGACCTTTATTTCGGAAGTCGTCACACGCTGTATGTGGGCTGTTCGTACAAAAGTCCATCTTCCTTCCACTAATTACCAGAAGAAGAACCGATGCAGCAGATACAATCGAATGATCGGGAAAGGTACACTAAAACTTGAAGCCAAACTGCAAAGATGGAATTTACGCCAACAGACAGTGTACTGTCTTTGAAGTGGCATTACAAAAGAGACGTATGTATGCTGACGACATGCCATACAGCTAAAATGAAGTCGGCTTTGAAAGAAGAGCGCCAAACTAATACCGAGAAATTTAAAACAAAATGTGTGTTGGATCACAGCTAGTCTACGTGTGAAGTTGACAAATTCGACATGATGCTTAGCTCAGCGGGATGTCTTCGCAAAACACTGAAATGATACAAAAAAACTCTTTTTTTCATTCCTTAGACACGTGCATGCTAAATTCCCACTTACTTACAAGGTTCGTATCGGAAAGAATACTTCAGTCGCCGAATTCCATCTTAGCCACATTTGAGAGAGTTTCGAGGCATACGACCAAGAAAGGAAGCATGAGAATGTAGTTAATCAGACGAGGACAAAACGTTGTGACTTTGAGAAAGACGATTTAAAGCACTTTTGAGGCATCGCTAAATAAATGGTTCAAATGGCTCTGAGCACTATGGGACTTAACAGCTGTGGTCATCAGTCCCCTAGAACTTAGAACTACTTAAACCTAACTAACCTAAGGACATCACACACATCCATGCCCGAGGCAGGATTCGAACCTGCGACCGTAGCAGTCGCGCGGTTCCGGACTGCGCGCCTAGAACCGCGAGGCCACCGCGGCCGGCCATCGCTAAATAACACAGACCTGCAAGGAGATGCATTATGTCGATCAAGAGCAAAAAAGGGAAAGAATCTTATTGCGGGCGTAAACAATATGATTTGGCACTGTGCGTTGTGCCGTGTTTAGAAGTATACCAGGAAAAAACCTTCTGAAACCTCCTTCTTTGGAACGTCTGCCAGTTTTAGGAACTTAAAAAAAACAAAGAATATTCAATTTACACTTTATTTTAAGAACCCATTGTTCAGAATAAATACATAAGAGCTTTCGGTGATAAGGACTCCACACAGCAGGCGCAGCAGTGGTCATTTCCATATGGTGCCAACACAAGTAAACATTTGTTTTACCTCGCAGTGTTAGCCTGTAACGCCGGAAATGCATATCCTCCTATTTCCATCTATTGCACTGCAAATTTTTTTCCTTATTTTGTTACCTGAATATATGACGTTTCTGTGTCTTTGTATATTGTAATTGTTTTACTATTTGTATATATATGCATTTATGTCGATGTATAATTGGTTTGTTGTGTAAAGATTATTTGTATTTTTACGCTGGGTCTGGCCTAGGGAAACTATGCTATCGAACCATTACATCGATAGGTCGTGTGGAGAACCAAAGTGTTTAGGATCTTTGGTAGTGTTAACTCTGCCGCGTGGAGCGCGGGCAGAGCAGAGGGAGTCTGGCTGGAGTAGCGAGTGGAGCAGGTGTGCTGTGTGAAACCCCTCGCGAGTTGCCGCACTTTCGGGGTTTGGCAGCATGTAATTGTGCTCGACTTGCGATGATAGTTTCTGACATGGTGTCGCGGACGGGAAGCATTAGCTGACGCACATCAAGAGCCCGTTTCGTCTGGTGACCGTGTCGAGAAGAAGGCGCGCCAACATCCAGCTTCTGCAACAGCGACGGCCGACAATGAGTGACTGTCGGCACCTCCTCGATCGACGACTTCAAACCTTCAATCAACCAACAAGGAAGACTGGAAGCACGTAAAGTTTTAGAACTGTATGGCAGACCTCAGCTTTTCAAACTTTTAAAATTGTTGCATCACAAAATTACAGCAACTTAGCATGAACCTTTGTTGCTCATTGTCCCAATTGCATTGCCAAGCAAGGCCCCTTCCTCTTCCGAAATGAACCCGAGTGTCGTTGAAATTCAAACGCCAGCATTAAAGTAATATAATTCAATTTCGCTGCTTTAATTTCAAAGTTCAATTAAAGTATTCATAGCTGGCTACAATATTTAGATTACACAAGCACAAATTAAGAGTGCGAGTTTTGTTACCGTATTTTAGCTTACCTGTGACTGCAGCTCAGCTTGGTACGTACTAAATTTTACTATTGTTAATTGTTCAGAATCATTTAATTCAAGTTCAAAGTTAAATCTCTTATTTCTAAATTGCGTAGATTCAAGTAGCTTTTGAAATGATCGTTGAGGTAGTCCAAGACTAACCGTATTTTACTGAATTTCGATGTGCTTCAGAAAGAAAGCTCACTATTAACTTCAGTCACTAAATTAACTTTCGATTTTCCGTATTTATTAATTCTTTTGCTAAATTAAGTCAGAGTGTAGCGAAATTTATTACTTCTGACAAACTTTCAGTTTTCACAATCTACGTGTCAACCTTCAGTTGCCACGCTTCTAGTGCTAATTATAGGTGTAATAACCTTTCTTTTTCAGTTACTATAGTAATTGTCCTTAGGACTGGCGACCGTAACTTCCCCCAAATCTCAAATAACTAATTACCGCTAGTTAATTGTTGATGTAACGGCCGCACATTTACTTTCTTTATTAACTTTACCCATTTTAAAAATTAATTTCCACCTGTTTCATTAGCATTTTTTCTTTCATTTGGATGTAACCCTCTCCTCCCTCTTTACCGACAGATTAACTTCGGTGACGATTGCTTTTCCCAAATTTCCATTAGGTACACGCGGTTTAATTTTTCACTGTCATTAAGGTCGATAAATGAGGGGAAGGTTACAAGCCGACCGCAATTTTATTGCAGTTGGGACCGAGGGCGCTTCGCTTGGCTTATCGTCAGTTTTTATCGCGATACTGAATAGGATACTTGTTTACTGTAACGGCGCCGTGTGTTTCCAACAACGGCCACGGGAGGCCAAGTGCAATAATATCGTGGCTGGGTTAAAATGGCTCTGAGCACTATGGGACTTAACATTTGAGGTCATCAGTCCCCTAGAACTTAGAAGTACTTAAGCCTAACTAAGCTAAGGACATCACACACATCCATGCCCGAGGCAGGATTCGAACCTGCGACCGTAGCGGTCGCGCGGTTCCAGACGAAGCGTGTAGAACCGCTCGGCCACACTGGCCGGCATGTGGCTGGGTAGTGCTGCACCGAAAGCTAAACAGAAGTGGAGAAACTCAGTGCCACGGCACTGTGTCCAATACAACACGTTTAGTAGTTTTGTGTTTCACTATAATTACACTGTATTTTCGAAACACCCGATCTCACAACACTAAATCTCCTAACTGAATAAAGATAGAAATTTGAAATGAATTTTAACTTTCCCATAGGACTACAAAGATTTTTGTTTTAAAACTAACGATTAATTATTACAGTGGAATACCTTTTAAGTGCATGCACATAAAAAACAACCACTTTTATGATCACATTTTTCATTTACCATGCAGGGATGTTTAGTGTGTCTTTGACCGGAAGCACGACATATATCCAGACGTTGATGAAACTCGTTCTACACTTTTGAACGTCTGGAGCTACTTCACATATTGTTGCAATGCGGCGACGCCGTTCATCGAAAGTTGTAAGATGAGGAGGCACATAGACGGAGTCTTTCATAAACTCACAAAAAAAAAAAAAAAAAAAAATTCGTATAGTTTAGGCATGGTCACGGACGACACTGGTGTCAATTAACAATAGTTTTCTTTTGTTAGAAAAAAAGTGCAAAGAAATTGTGAAATTCTGTTCACGCGTCAATGTTTACAAGAAAATTCAAAAAATGGTTCAAATGGCTCTGAGCACTATGCGACTTAACTTCTGAGGTCATCCGTCGCCTAGAACTTAGAACTAAGTAAACCTAACTAACCTAAGGACATCACACACATCCATGCCCGAGGCAGGATTCGAACCTGCGACCGGAGCGGTCGGTCGGTTCCAGACTGTAGCGCCTAGAAGCGCACGGCCACTCCGGCCGGCTACAAGAAAATTGTCACCACTAAGATCTTGGTAAAAGTTTGCTACTACTACTACTGTAGACGGAAAGATTTCTCGCAGCATCGCTGTGTTAGGACTTCCACCTATTCACTTCCGGAAAATGTGTTTAATGAAGTGCAGTGTGAGCCATTTAAACAGCTAGGACTATTGGCACAGTAACGGTAATGATGACATCAAATGCACTGATGGCAGATAATTCAGCGTGTCAGTCACTGAGATTGGCGGAGCCATTTGGTCATTAGGGCAGTAGTCATGTTAGTTTATTTATTGTGTCCAATAAACAGCATTGAAGTAGCGGTTATATCTCTATTTTGTTCACTCGTGCACTTTCGTATTTGCATAAAGTTGCCACGGGGTACGATATGTGATCTGAAATCACGCAATTAATCACAAACAGAAAGTGTAAACCGCGCAACCGATGTCTCACTGTGGGATGAAAGTTGTAGTGGATTTAATAGCGGCATTCAATTATCCGTACGAATTTATAGCAACATACGCGTTTCGCTACAGGTTTCTTTAGCACGCGTGAAAGCGTCACGGAGTTGTTCAGCCAACTTTAGTGGCAGACGCTGCAACAGAGGCTTTCTGCACCATGTTATTCGTACATTCCTAGAACAGTCGATCAGTATATTACTTCCTCCTACGCGCCTCTCGTGGAAAGAGGATTCGATCGCACACGGAAGCTTATGAACAGCCGTTCTTCCCATGAACTATTCGTCACAGAAACAGAAATGGAGGGGTGGAGCGGGGGGGGGGGAGGAGAGACGGAGCGGGGGTCAGTCGTACAGTTGTGCACAATGTGCCTTCCGGCCCACACCTTAAATTGTCTTGCAGAATATAGAGGAACATGTGACACTGAGGATACGGAGTAATTCATTAAAGAGATGCTCAATAAATTCGTCTTTCTTGGCCATTGCTCTAAATGAGTTATATGATGTTCATAAAAGATTACTAGAGCTAGGTGGATGGCTCAGTAAGTTTGATAAAAGTCTTATGTAATACAGGGAGCTCTATTAGCAGCATGACTGTTAATATGCATGACTCGTCACAGTTTTGTCGAAGTTGTTAAACAGGAGTGGGCCGGCCACTGTGGCCGAGCGGTTCTAGACGCTTCAGTCCGCAACCGCGCTGCTGCTACGGTGGCAGGTTCGAATCCTGCCTCGGGCATGGGTGTGTATGATGTCCTTAGGTTAGTTAGGTTTAAGTAGTTCTAATTCTAGGGGACTGATGACGTCAGATGTGAAGTCCCATAGTGCTTAGAGCCAAACAGGAGTGGTTGCTTCGTCGAGTTTATCGTAAGTGTCCCACGTTGTAGTAGAAATGGATAGATAAAAATGCAAATTGTCTTGTGAGAAAATATTTTAAAATTACCTTTGCAGAAGAAATGAGCTGAGGGAAGTTCATGGCGAATCAGTATCAATATCAGAGACCTCTGACCCTACAGATTTGACACTTCCTGGAGACACCATGAAGCAGTCTCCTGAATAAATGGCTAATTAAATAAACAGTACCAAGACACAACGTCGGATTAAGATCTGTAAATTTGTTGAGGAGGTAAACATGTAACTATTTTTAGTCATCATTATTTCAATTGGTTCCTGCTGTGCTCTATATTTTTCTATCTGGTGCTAATATTTTAATGAATGCGTAGATGCCATATTCAACATACTCTATAACCGGTTTAGCAATTTTTTACTTCTTACACTACTCTTTGCTTCGTTTTGAAAATTTGTATTAATTACGTAGTCCATTTCTTTCAAACAGGTTTTCTTACTTTCATACCTGAAGAAGAACGATGTCGTCGTCACATATAGACAAGTAAATAATGTGTTACTGAAAATTCTACATCTGAATACGTTATTTCTGTCGGACTGTCACCTTTTCCTTTTGAAATTGTGCATCGTCTAAAGGGAAAACTGGTCATATTAAGTGCTGTAAGTCATTTCTACTCTAAGATATGATGGGAGACTATTTGTAACGAATAGAAAAAGGACTGGACGTCATTGAGTGATGTTACTGGACCGTTTGAATTATGACATCAAGCAGGAGCGACTATGATGCGTGCGAAAAAGAACTCTTCCAGTGACGTCGTGATGTCAGATGCAGACTACCTGGGCTATAAAATAGTTTTCCATTCTCCTAACTAAGTATATTTTACTGTTTTTTCCGCCTGCTTACTATAAGAAACGGCTTTAAATGATATTCGTATGATGAAATATTGCCTACAGTTTATACACGTTTGTGCACAGTCGTGAGAGAGAAGTTATTTTCCAACGGAATGAAATAATACGATCCAGTGTGCCTCGGCCATGATGGTTATACTTAATATTGTCACTATACGAACCATGTTTGGGCACCACACACGTTTTTGCACAGCCTGTGTAACGATATGACTAATTATTGGAAAGTAACAACCAAACGCACTGATGATAAAGGAGGTTGTACACGAAACGTTTCGTTGTGCTGTTGACTTCTACTCGAAGACTGGTTTTATGCAATGTGCATGTCTCTTCAGCTCTGTATCACTAATCACTACTTCAACCTACCCCACCATTGAAGTCTTAAGTCTGCCTGCCCCCCCCCCCCCCCCATAATTTCCACCATCACACCATCATAGAATTAACTATTCTATGATGCTTTATGATGTGTCCTAAAACTGAACTCTTCTTTTAGGAAGTTTCGCAATACATATCTTCTGCAGTACCAGTATTAATTGTCCACGTTTCACTCCCCTACAGGGCTACACACCGCGTACATACTTTCAGAAAAGACTAATACTTTTAGAACTGAAATTAGCAAATTCCTCTTTTACAGAAAAAAATGTTCTTGCTAATGCCATTCTCAGTTTTATATCACTTATATTCGGGCATCGTCAGTTACTTTCCTATCAAAATAGCAAACCCTATATACCAAATTTAGTTTCTCGTTTCCTGATGATAATTCCCTCAGCATCACCTAATTTCATTCGACCATATTCCATTTCTTTTGTTTCACTTTTGTATGTATCTTAAAACTCCTTTTGCAGGCACTATGCATTCCATTCAGTTATTCTTCCAAGTCCTTTGCCGTTCCAGGTGGTATTACAGTATCATCGGCAAACCTCAAAGATTTTTGTCCTTCTCTCTGAACCTCAACCAAACATATCCCAATATACGAGGACCTGCTGAAAAGTAATGCCTCCAAATTTTAATGTAAAAAGTCTTAATTTTTTTAAATAAAGTGAACTTCATTAACATTCTACATCTTTATTCCATATGTCAACATATTTATATCCGAACGTAATGACCCTGGTGACGAACAAATTTCTCTTAACAAGAGAGGAGTTTGGTGATAATGTCACTGTAGAGTGTTTGAATGTGCTGAGAGAGCTACAACGTCACCTCTGGTTGCACCGCTTCATCACTATCAGAGTGAAGTCCTCCAAGCTGTTCTTTAAGTTATGGAAACAGATGAAAACCGGATGGAAGCAAGTTGGGACTGTATGGAGGACGATCAATGACAGAGAAACCAAGGCGTCGAGTTGTGGTAGACATCGCAGCGCTCGTCTGTCGTCCGGCACTACCATACTGAAGGAAAGGGTGCTTCGAATTCAGAACTCGATTACAATTCACTGTTTCTCATGCTCCAAGATAGTTACTTCACACACCGTATTACACGCTACAGTTCGAAGTTTTCTGGCGGAAACGGGCTGTAAATATGTAGACATTAAGGATGAAGATCTACAGTGCTAATAAAGCTTGTTTTATTTAAAAATCATTAAGGGTTTTCATATAAACAATTCGGTGGCGATACTTACCAGCACGGCCTCGTAAAATGTACACATACGTGGTTCGGCAAGAACATACGATTAAACGTATGTGAGCTATTTCGAGGCTGACCAGAGAGCGAGTCCTGGCAATATCTACATTTCCTACAGCAGCTATCTACACCGAACTGTTTTGTTTAACAGTATATTTTCATGTAACACTAATAAGTAAGTGATGGGTCTGATATATTATCTCTCTCTCTCTCTCTCTCTCTCTCTCTCTCTCTCTCTCTCTGCCTCTCTCCCTCTCTCCCTCTCTCTCTCATTCTCTTTCTCTCGTTTGTTTAAATGGCATGCTGCTTGATAATGTGACACGGATCTAACCATAAAACTATTTATTAACAGCTTTTATCCTAAAAAGCGAAGGCATATACCAAATTTTAGTAATATTCCAGTTACAAATATCTAAAAGCTTCTCTGTTTTATAGTGACCTGCTCGAGGAGTGAATAAAGAATATGAATCCAGTCCTTAAACATCTTTCAAGAATGTTATTTAGCATCGAAAATTTAAGGACCAAAAACTGTCGCTGCTTCGATTGTCTAATCTAAATCCATTCAACATTTTTATCTGTGTTGTTTATTGAATTCTGGTCGATGATTTCGTTGAAAGCATATTCGGTGTTCAGAAGTAGTTTGAAAAGCTTGTGTTGCAAGGGAGACTCTGCAGAGAAATAATTATTAAAAAA
This sequence comes from Schistocerca cancellata, assembly GCF_023864275.1. Classification (NCBI taxonomy): domain Eukaryota; kingdom Metazoa; phylum Arthropoda; class Insecta; order Orthoptera; family Acrididae; genus Schistocerca; species Schistocerca cancellata. The sequence goes on from NC_064631.1 coordinate 232,822,151, forward strand.
AACTTATACGTTGCACCGTTTTCGAGGTACTTAGGATTGAATTTAGCCAATCACGTCATCGCACGCGCAAATTCAAGCAGGTTGCCAGAGGTGGTGTCACCAAACGTGATCTTCTTTTTGTTTCCTCAAACCAAAGAAACGTATATTTTTGTTCACCTAGCTTAAATTTATTAGTTCCGAAATAGGCACACTTTAACCAGTAAGGTACTTTTCAACAAGTAACTCACACACGCATTTCTGTGCATTACCGCATTTTAGCGCTTTCTAGTGCTTGAATTTACGCGCAACAACCTGACTGGCCAACGTCAGTGCTACATAATTTACCAACGGAGCAACCTATCGAACTTTTTTATTAACAATTATTTCTTAGCACAACTTCACCTGCAACACCCACACATGGTTTTCAGGCTGTTGCTGACCACTCTGTAAATGTGCTTTGATATAAGTGCTTAAGTGGGCGATACAAGCTGGCATGCATCAGCAGTTCTAGAAGTAGGCACTTCGAACACCTCCAACGATATTTTTTGTTTCCTTTAAAGATTAACTTTTGTAATACGTCCAGACATGAAACGCTTGAATTCTGAGGTTATCCTACTGTCACTGAGGTGCTTTAACTCAGGTGCTGCATGCGTTCATCTTAAGCAGTGATAGATCGCAACACGATATAAAGACGCTGAGGTTAGTCACTGAAATACATACATTCAAAGAGAATCGTCACTTCGGATAAAAATCCGAAAATGTTCTATACGAGAAACATGGTGCTGTGCATGTACTCACGAGCTCATTATCTTACACGCTTCCTTTCGGAGAAAGGAGCGAAGCATCGAAGTTCTAGTCTACTTTCGACATTCTCTGAATCTGTCGCCCCTACGGAGTGAGACTTGCTGAAAGCAACTTTCACGGCCGAAGAGGGCGTTCTCGCGATTTCATTTACATAACCAAAAGTTTTAATCAAGTTTGTTGCAAACAGTGAGAAAAGGAAATTAAATTGAATGCAACAATAAGACACATTAGACTCGGAATTAATGTGCAGGGGTTGAGCATGGGGTAGACGCTGTGTCAACCGTGGAAACAGGAAAGGCGGGCATGAAGACGGGGCAGGAGATTTTCACGGCGGTTTATGAGCTTGAGGAAGTTACTCGCAGGTCTCTTGTTGCACCTCGAACTTATTCCATTTGCTGATTGGTTGTACACAACGGGAAGAAATCGTAACGAAACTGCACCTTGTAAGGAAAGTCAACAGATTCTTTTTAATTATACAGTTGCTAATATTACTGAAACTACAGAAACTCCTTACGATATCAAAAAATTTTAGTTGGTTTTCGATAGCAGTAATATACTTGGAAAATTTCATGGCGTGTCTTTCCAAAGTTGTAATTGTCTCGTTACTGAAACCAACGTCAGTCAGAGCGCAGGATGATCGTAAACTTAGCCCCGTTAATGAAATAAAACATCCTAGCCTATGATAAAAGTAACTGTGTGAGGCTTCTTAAAAAAGAAAGCAAGTATCTGAGTCTCATAACAAAATTATTTCTATGATGATCTGCGTGATGAAATAAAAAGAATTCTCTAAGTTTTTAAATGGTTTTGGTTTCAACGAAAACCATGCAACGTGTGATTCAGGAGAATATCTCAGCATCTAATCGCGTCAGGACCACAGATTCGGCTGAAATGTGTTCCAGCAACTACTACTGCACCGAAAGATTCCCTTTTGTTTGGCCTAAAAACCTGAAAAGGGAGATGGGTGACATTTTCAAGGCAATCGACGCCCTCGCATCGATCGTCAACACACAAATTCGCAGCTTACGAGATGTTCTGCAGCTCTTGTCACGCAAAGACGTGTTGGGCACGTAAAGATATACTGATGGGTATGTAGCAACAGTGGATACATTCTTACGGCGTTCTACGCATTTAATTACTATTGCAATAATTATTGTGATTCATTTAACGATCTACATTATTTCGAACAGAGCAACTGCTTGATTACTCTCTCTTGTCTCTCTACGCACAAATTTGTGCCTAATTTAACTACAGCTGTAGTATGCATGAATAAAGTATGTTCTTTAGATCTTTTCCGTGCACTTGTGAATTAAGGGAAACATTTTCTGAGGAAGCTCAATTTACAGTGGTCGTATTATACAGTACACAACTGTATGTAAGAATTATGTCTGGTGTTAGTTTAGAGTAACTTGCAGCAACGTCTTCATATTACTTGGTATTTTGACAACTGTTTCCTTTACCATTACCAATATTTGTCTTGCGTCAACAAAAGGTTGGAAAGGATGCATACAACTGTAAAACCGTAAACAACCTTTGCAAACATTTCACGGTTCTAAAATTAAGGAGTTACATCCTTGAGGATACATCTAATTTAAAAAATCCTCCTAACATTAAATATTTAGAGCTTACCACTTTAGCTCGAGGTGATATCCGTGTTATGAAATATTACTAGATCATTGAGATTAGATCCTGGTTGTAAACATTGAAATTTGGATCAGCGACATAAAATTGGTGGAACGATCACAACTCACAAACTCGTATCAAGAGTAGGCTGCCGTAACCAGAAAAAATACACGTCTTTAAAATAGGGTATGACCGTTAATTAACTACTTCTACGGTTCTTGGAAGAATATTTTATACATTATGAATGGAAGAACACACGACACTGGTGTCATATTCTACGAAACGACAATATAGAATATTACACCACAGACTAATACTTTTATCAATGTACACAGAGAAAAAAGTGCAGTAAGACAATCGGACTGTCAGCACCGGTTGAACGAAAGTGACCGTTGCACTGCTTATAATCTGTTAATGTATTTACGTCTGTTAAAGATTCTTGAATGTTTTACTGGCTAGGAGAGCCTGCTCTTGAAATGCGTGTATTTTGTGGTCATCTCAGGAATTATATGTAATTGAACTAAATATTTTAACCACATTGAATGTAATAGAGATAATGTGTCTGAGCTCAGGACTGAATGAAATAACATTCCACTATGTGATTACCTCTACTACAGTGAAGAGTATCTTCACTTTTACTTTTACATTTGATGTTTCAGGTCATTTTAGAATTATTAGTGGAACTATAAAACAACATCGTTTCTCGAAATGTTCAGTCAGTGTTCTGCAATTAAATCAAATTAAAGTTAGATGTTCTCTCCACATCCCAGAGTCAGCTCTCCGTGAGATCAATGGAATACCACTGATATAATGTAAAAGAAATAACGACTTCGAGTCTCCACTTGAACTCCGACAATATTTTAAGGCTTTTATTAACGTGAAGCAGAAATTGATAAGAGGGAAGATTCTATAATCACTACAACAGCATTCAACCGTGGAGACATATTTTGGAAGAGCTTTACGTGACGAGGCTGTAATACTGTTCACTTATTATAAAACGTCGTCTTGACCATAAGCATTTATTTTATTTCTTTCATGCTCGTGCGTTTCGGTATTACGTAATTTCAAGAAACTAAATGTAAAAGAAAAGCACACAATGACGAACATGTAAGTTCGCAGCTATACGTAATACTATTAAGTTAGACGCGATACTTCTCAGCAACAGGATTTTAGTAATTGCAAGTCCTGCTGTATGCATGTTGTATTCGGTTGGTAATGCTGATACATTTTCATTGTGAGCTTTTGTTCTTTTGTTTTCTTACACTGAATTTCTTTGACACTAGCGTAATACCGGAACACATAAGGATGAAAGAAATAAACTAAATATTTGCGGTCAAGACGAGAGTTTTATTGTAAGCATTCAAACAACTCTGAGACAGTGGAATCTGCTTGATACAGACTTGTGAAGCCTACAGAATTTCTGCTTCAACTTGTCCAGAAAACACGTAATCCTCTAGCGTTAGCAGCGATGCGCAAAAACAGCTCTCAAACTGCCGGCATCTCCCCAGTTGTATCAGACGTGCTCGCTGCCTTACAGTTCATGTCTTTCATTGTACAAGAGACTTTGAAAAGGCGTTGAGGGTTCCAGTACACAGCAGGGATGAAAATTCCTCAACTTTGGTGTTCATTATACGCGTTGGTCCTTCCATTTCCCACTGAGAGAGAAAAAGTGCACAGAGAGAGAGAGAGAGAGAGAGAGAGAGAGAGCGATGCGGGAGGGGTGGGGAGAGGAGAGGAAGGGGGCGAGGGAGAAAGTGGGTGGAGGGAGGGAGGGAACGGGAGACGATAGTCCCTTCCATTTTGCTCCGCACAATCAGCAGACAATGGCTCCCCAAAGTTGCTGGCTTTGCAATATCTAGCTAGAGCCCTCGCCCAATCCAGGGGCGGCTTGATAACTTAAATTCATTTACAAACTGAAGACTGCTCGTAACTTCTCGCCGATCAGAGGGACGGCGGCGTCGCAGAGCTTGAAATGCGTTGCCACATCATTGTGAGATAGTTCCCTGTTGTAGCTTATTTTGCTGCAGTCGGAAATAAAATCTGTCAGCAAGACCTACATGTGATACAACAATCTCTTGAGTATTCGTTGAGGCGCCTAGAATTATTATTTTAATGCTTCCGTCGCCTGGAGATCGTGTACTCGAACATCATCAGGTTATCCAGATCATCAGATTATTTTAAAAAATAGGCCAGATGCAAGTGAAACTCATGCACTGATGATTTTGTACAAACTTCGTTATATATTTAGTTAGTTGATCCACTACGGAACCGAGGACCTCGGTACCTTTGGTCTGTCATCGACACTGATACTGGGAAGATATCGGTCCCAAGGATTCCAAAACTTTCGAGTGTTTTAATTTCAAGTATGAAATCGGATAACAAATGACAAATGAAATATTTTTTTCGTGTGATGTAATTACAAATTAACGATTTTCTCATTGTTTTTCTTAACTTGCAAAGTTAAACTTTTCCTTTTGTCAAGTTTCATGAATCTGCGTCTAGGGAAACTACATTTTTCTGTTGGGTGAGTTTGCGAGTATCGAAATATGTGACATAAATCTCCGTATATTTTAATTGCAGTGATTTAGACACTAACATCTCTTGTTCCGCGAAGGGCCCATAGACCTTAGTATGTGTCATAAACTTCGACTAGATACGTCTATTCATTCCTGAGACAGAGGGGTCTTAACAGGTGGACGAACAGAAAGGCAGACTGATAGCAAATAACAAATTTTTTTTCGTGTTATGTAATTACAGATTAAGAATTTTCAGACTCTTTCCTTCGGTTTCAGTGTGAAGCCTGACAAATTTCACGATTCTACATCAACGAGAAGTATCGTGTGGGCTTTGAGAAGTGAGTTTGCGACTGTCAAAATATGAGACGTACACGGCCGTATCTTTTGATTGTTATGACGTAGAATCATCACTTTTTTACATTGCCAAGGGATTGTAGACTTTAATACGTGACACAGATTTCACTTTGATACGTCTACCCGATCTTGAGAAAAAAGCTTTTAACAGTCGTACATAGAGACTGGCAGACGGACAACCAAGAGATTCTATAAGTGTTCCATTTTTAACTTTACCATATACGGAATCATGAAACGATTAAGGTAAGAGGTAACTCAGATGAAATTATTACAACATTAAGACATGAGTAAACAACAATCAGAAATACTAAATAGGGAAAAGAGCAGCATAAGTCTAGAGCTATTATACAGGTTACTTAAAAGGTTACCTTATTCTGTTGTCGACAAACGACAGGAGCTAATTCAAAATCTTGAATTCGTACCTGTAACAAAGAAAAAATCCCTCCATAAGTTTCTGGAAACACGTTATAAAATCATTTGACGCATTTTTGTATGTAATATATATTCCGACTCAACCAGTAGCCTAAGAAATATTTCAGGTTCGACCAAGGTTAGATTCTTATGGCAACACCTTTTATAAACGAAAACTGGTTAGTTAAATATTAAGATTCTACTTCATAACGTTGATGCCATAACAACTGTGAGAAGGGGAGGAAACTGGGGCTAATGTAAAGACACCATGACCAAAAGTGCCACATAATTTTCAGATATTGTGGTGTAGAGTCTATGAATTATATAGGAATCTAGGTACATAGAGGGGTTGTAGAACACTGCTTAAACAACAATGAGTACACATGCATGAGAGAAGGTACGATGATTATGCAATGCCCTTTGAGTAGCATGTTAATTTTTTTTTTTAATTTGTAATGCAGCAACTCGACGTGGCATGCACTCGACGAGTCGATCGAAATCCCCTGCTATTATAATGAGCCATGCTACTTCTGTAGTCGTCCAGTACTGTGAAAGTGTTGGCAGCGCAGGATGTTGTACACGAACTGACCTCTCGATTATGTTCGTTCGAATTGTCCAGAATGTTCGTCAAACAAATCGCGAACAACTGTAGCCCTGTGATGTGGCATCGTTGTTTGGGAAATGAAGTCCATGAACGGCGGCAAATGGTCCTCAAGAAGTTGAACAAAACCATCTCCAGCCAGCAATAGTTTCCGTGGGATCAGAGGACCGATTTCGTTCCACGTAAACAGAGCCCACATCATTATGAAGGCACCACCAGCTTGCGCAGTGCCTTGTTGACAACGTAGCTACGTTGCTGCGTTGCACTGTCCTAACGGACAAGTTCGTCGTACGTCCCACATTGCTTTCTGAAATTATTTCACCCAGTGTTGCTAGTCTGTTAGCACTGACAACCGTACTAAGCGCCGCTGATCTCGGTCGTTAAGTGTCCAAGGAGGAATGGTCAGTATTCAGGGAAACTATCATTCGACGTAAAGAAGTCTGGTAAATGAAGGCTCTGAAATGCATGTTTTAAGAGCAATCAGAACTTTAACTTCGAGACTGTGAAACAAATCTCTTCTACTGCGTGCCCTTTGATTTTCATATTTTGGAAGGAGATGGCGTGGAGAAAAATAAGAAAAAAATTGTCTAGTGAGCACTGGCTCTAAAATACATTCCTCATGACCCTTGAGAACTGGTTCAGTAGAAGAGATGTGATCTAGAATAGGGCTGATGAACACTTGCTCGTAGCTCTTATGGTAAGCATTTTAGAGCTTAAGATTACTCTACTCTTTTCTTGTATTGATTCATACTACCACCTCTCAAAATATGGACAGAAAAGAGCTTGCAGCAGAACAGATTTGTTCCAATCGAAGAAGTGCTCGTAGTTGTTAGCTCTTAAGGGACGCATTTTACTATACTTTTTTGCTTTGAATGATCGTACGCATCATATCCCTGAATATTCACCATTTCTCCTACCGCGTCCTTTGTATCTCGCGAAACGAGCGAGAAAGTAACTTAGTGAGGTCACACAGAGGCTTACCAAGACTTTTTACTCACTGCTGAGGGTGACCTGAGCCGCCGCCCGAATACATTGGTCTCATCCGTAGCTTCTGGTCTGCATAAGTTGGTAGTTTTGAACACACCGTTGCCTGTGTCCATTCCTGGTGGAACTCTTTAGAGTTGAGAGCTTCTTCTGCTCAATGTATTTCCATTAAAAATTTTAGTGCCGATATACATCCCTTTAAGGAAGTTTGAAGATAAAAAGGTGTAGTAACAGAGTTACATTGCTCAAATTGCAACTCCACCACTGCAAATGTATTATGATCGGGAGCCACAGTATGACCTTGTGACTCATGTCCATGACGCCGTGTCACAATGTTAGTACGTATAAATCCATACCATCCGGGATTCACTGCATCTCTCAAAATCTTGTCAGAGGTTCACACCAGTGTGCTGTTTCGCGTTGTTATGTTTTGTCAGCCTAATGTAATTCATCCTTTACTTGTTATGTGACTGTGTTTCCCAAAGGTCTTTAATTTCAAGCAGCATTTGCAATGGGAGGAGGAGTGGGGACTGGAGGCGGGGGGGGTTGAGGTATCATTGCCAGATGTCCCGATTTTTCGTATGGGTGTGACGACAGGTTTCACCTAAGGCTTACGCAAACGACATATTTTGTGACTTTTGCTAACAAAACAAAATATAATGCCTCTTCACTTCAAAAGTGTTCGAGAACATTAAAATTCTGACATGAATGCCGGTAACCAAGAAAGTTAAAATAACATGGCCAGCAGGGCACGAACAGTGGATGCACTACATTGATGCCTCAGTTGAGCCGGATCCGTATGTGTCGAAAACATTCAGCGACTGAGTAGCGCTGCCGCACGGCGGTTGAATTCAGCGCGGGGCAGGGTGGTGTTGACGCTGCTGAGATTATTCTTCTTGTTTTACTGTTCCTGTTAATGCACATCTATAAAACAAATATCGCATTAGACTAATCTGAGGCCACTCTATCGAATGTACACGTAAAGTGCAGCTTTAAAAGTTCTTTGTAACGAGAAATAAAGTGTCACACTCCGTCGACACGGTGCGTTGAATTAAAGACGTGGTTAGTACTATTTGCATGGGCTGACTCAAGCTACACACTGGAGAAGCGAAATTTCAGATTCCTTCCAAAACATCAGAGAAAATAAGCACGACAACTTTTAGGATTGACACCCTGTGTAATCCATAACGAAGTAAATACAAACAATTTTAATAAGTCCACTTCTTAACAATAAAACTTAACTGTACTATGACTTGAAGATTAAAATCCAGGTTAATTTTAGTATATATTGTGTTATATATTATTAGTTTTCTGTAGTTCACCCTTAACATTTTTTTACCAGACTAACAATAGTACATATGATAAATATCTGACGTCTGAGTATATACTTTCCTTTGGGTGCCGATTTTTAAGCACCCCATCTTTTTTAACCAGTAGTCCCTAAGTCATGATTTTACGAGAGGCGTTCATTAAGTAAAGCAACATATTTTCTATACAGTGTCAGGTTAACTTTATCCATAATTCCAATACATCTAATGGTTCCCCATTCTTTTGGCTACAAAACCCTATTTTTCATTATGACGGCCTTACGCCACCTTACTGGGAGAGTCTTTTTGCCTGCATGGTACCACTATACTGTCGAAACCAACGTTTTGCTCCACCAGTGACCTTGCCCTGACCCACGTACTTCTTCCCGCGGAGTCGATGCCGGTAACCAAGAAAGTTAAAATAATGTACGCCAGGAGCGCACGAACAGCGGATGCACTAAAGCGATGCGGCGCCTCATTGTGAGCCGGATCCGTACGTTTTCATTGGGCCAAAGAGGTGGAAGATTTGTGTGGTCCTCTATTAAGCTGCGAGGACGCATGTGTCACCTCGAATGAGTGTGTCTGGACGTTCCGACATCGCAGGAGTCACAGTTGTAGGCGGTCTGGCCGAGCGGTTCTAGGCGCTACAGTCTGGAACCGCGCGACCGCTAAGGTCGCGGGTTCGAATCCTGCCTCGGGCATGGATGTGTGTGATGTCCTTAGGTTAGTTAGCTTTAAATAGTTCTGAGTTCTAGGGAACTGATGACCACAGAAGTTAAGTCCCATAGTGCTCAGAGCCTTTTTTTTGTAGGCGGTCGGCCGGCCCGCGGGAGATCGAACTGGTTTGCGCGACCTTGTTGCAGTGATGACAGTCGCCTCACCCAACGACTCACCGAGCTTTTGTTCACCGCCATGTCTCCGTATACGTGCTGCAAACGCCTATGAATACCTGCGATTCTTTGGTTTTCCAGCAAAAAAAACTCGATGGCAGCTTTCTGGATGGAATACATCTCCGTTACAGACCACATTTTGAAGCCTACGCAAAGCACGGCCTGCTATTGAAACTTGAAACTGTAGCGGCTGAAGCAGGAATATTCCACAATGTCCCTGAACATGTTCCGCGTTGTTTCAACCGAAGTTGGACGAGAAAAAATGTCTTGCCTTCCTTACTGAATACTCTTCACATGCAAATTGGATTTGACAACACTCTGCTGCAGTGACAATAGTACGCGATCAACATTGCTCCGCACACATTAAGGTGGGTCACAGAGTCGAAAATACGTGTAGGGCTTTGAACTTCAGGCTTCTACAGGGACCGTTGATCACTGAAAACGCTTAAATCTATTTTTACTCTAACCATCACTACGAGTATGTTAGGATGACAGAGAGGTCCTTTTTTTTCATCCAGTTCGCAACTATCACGAAGCTGCAGAGCCAAAGAAAAAAAGAAAAAGAAAGAGATCTGAGTGGTCTGTAGAGCCGGGCACGTTGCCAGCGGAGCAAATCTGGCGCCCCACGGGCCGCGGTCCGCGCCGCTAATGTGGATTGCAAATGCGGCGGCGTCGAGAGCGGGCGTCGCGACGCCGGCGTCGCGTACTATTGGCCGGCCGGGCGTCGCGACGCTGCGCAGCGCAGACCAGCGCGACGCGGGCGCCGCATTTGCAAGTCCAACGGAAGCGGCCGGCCGACCAGCAGCCGTGTATAATGTTTTAGGGGCTTCGTGCGGCGCCCATTGCTCCTCCCTTTACACTCTTCAACCCCCCACTCCCAGCCGCCCGCCTCCTCTCTTCCACGGCAAGAAAATCTTCTCCTGCTCTCCCATGCCACCAGCGTGGTCGCCGCAGTAGAGCCATTCCTACTGCCTGTCCCAGGGCGGCGCTGGTACCCTCGATAGTTTACGCAACTTATACATTCCGCCAGAATGAGTAAGTTTTGCTCATTGAATTTCATAGCATCCAGCGAAAACGGATATTCGTAGCTTGTGCCCGCTGCCTTGTCTGGCAGTCCCTCGTGGCCCCATCTCTACCCGCACCGCCACCAACACCACCACCTCCTCAGGCCTGCATCCTGCTTTGCCCAGAATGGACTTTCTCCTTCTTTTTTACCGGGAGCCTTGCAACAGGAGGCAGCTAACCGGGCAGGCTTTACGGCATTATTCAAATTCCCGTTGGCTTAGGCCAGTCGGAGAAAAAAATTCGAATGAGGTGACCACGTGGTTGAGTGATTCATGGAGGTGACTTTATTGCGGAAATTCACGTACGTCAAAACACTTCCGACACTAAAATAATCGTTCCCAATTTTACCACGGATCTGGTATTGTTCTCTGCGTTCCAGTAACAATCTTTTACATGGCTACTTTGCAGATTACACTTAAGTGCCTAGCAGAGGGCTCATCGAACCATCTTCACACCCATTGTCTATTACTCTATTTTCGAACAGCGCACGCACGGAAAAAGCGAACATCCATATTTTCCGTGGTAGCTCTCGTTTCCCATCATTTATTATAACGAAGGTTTCTACTCACGTAGGTCGGCGCCAACACAATATTTTCGCATTCAGAGGAAATGAAAATGAGCGTTTGGTGTCATTGGCCGGGAGGCCCCTTACTGGGCAGGTCCGGTTGCCTTTGTGCAGGTCTTATTACATTCGACTCCACATTGGGTGACCTGCGCTCCGGATGGGGATGAAATGATGATGAAGACAACACAACGCCCTGTCCCTGAGCGTAGAAAATCCACAACCCAGTTGGGGATCGAACGCGGGCCCCTTAGGGCGGCAGTCCGTCACCTTGACCATACAGAGGAGAATGTTGGTAAGTGAAATATAGCCTGTGTTTTAATCATTCCCGCCCCAAATCCTTGATCACGTACGTGATACTCTCTCCCCTATTTCTCCATAATGCAAAACGTGCTACCCTTATTTGAAATTTTTCGACGTACTCCGTTAATCCAATCTGATAACGACCCGACACCGCGCAGCAGTACTCCAAAAGAAGACGGGGAAGTGTAATGTAGGCAGTCTCTGTAGATCTGTTGAATATTCTAAGTGTCCTGCTAGTAAAAGGCAGTTTTGGTTCGCATTCCATGTAACTTTATCCATGTGTTCTTTCCTATTTAAATATTTTCAACATTTCGCGGCCCTGCCAGCAACTGTATAAATATCAATTTTCATTTTAATAATTAACAGTCTCAGTTGCACCGTTTCCTAGAATTTACCTAGGTTTCAGTCTGGATAACCCAACCTTCTTCAGAATAAAGTTGTTCTGAAGAAGGATGGGTTATCCCAACTGAAACCTAGGTAAATTATAGGTATACGGTGCAACTGAGGCTGTTGATTATTAAAATTAAAATTAACTTTCCTATTTAAGTTGTTCGTAATTGTAATTCCTAGGTATTTAGTTGAATTTACGTCCTTTAGATTTGATTAAGTTTTCGTGTAACCGAATTTAAACAGATTCCTTTCAGCACTCATGTCGTTGACCCAACACTTTTCATTATTACGGTCAATTGCCAATTTTCGCACCATACAAGCATCTCATGTAAATCGTTTGTAACCGCTGCGCGGGGTAGCTTCGCGGTCTAGGCCCCTTGTCACGGTTCTCCCATCGGAAGTTCGAGTCGTCCCTCGGGTATGGGTGTGTGTATTGTCCTTAGCGTAAGTTAGTTTAAGTTACATTAAGTAATATGTAGGCCTAGGGACCGATGACCGCAGCTGTTCGGTCCCTAAGGTACTCACTACAAATTTCTAATTTCGTTTGCAACCTTCCCACTATTTCTGTTTCAGTCTCAAATTTACCTCAGCTTTACCTCCCACTCTATAAAAGTCCACGTGTTACCAAACCATGCATTCAAAAACTGTTATCCAACTTACACTCATATGGTAACCTTTGACTAAACAGGACCTAATTTGAAATGAACCGTAACTGATCTGAATGCAGCTTCTCGGTATATTAAATGCGCAACGGAAGTAAATTATCTGACCCTAATCATAATTTCCATTTACCTCAAGTCTAGACAACATTGTTTCAGATTTCTCGTCAGCACAACAGCACACTGCAAGCAGGTAGCGGCTAAGCTAGATTTCTATTTCCAAATACATGTTCAAGCTGTTGCGTGTGGTGATTCGTAATGATAGATGTGGGTTTTGGAGACTAGCTATTCCTGTGAAATGATATACCAAGACAACGATTTTATATTGAAAAATGTATCCAGAAAGACAGAGTAAAACTTCATGTGATTTTCACACATAACATTGGTCCGACCAATACTATGCTTAACAGGGCGATCAATGAATTAAAAAGTACAACCTTAACGGAGAATTTTAAACAGCTTAACCAATTAATATGCTAATCCATGATTCAGTATGGCGATGACGAATACAAGCTTGCAATGTGCGTTCACCTCGATGTCGCCAAACGCGGATGTGACCATCATGATACTGTAAACAGAACCTGGATTCATCCGAAAAAGTGACATTTTGCCATTCGTGCACCCAGGTTCGTCGTTGAGCACACCATCGCAGGCGCTCCTGTCTGTGATGCAGCGTCAAGGGTAACCGCAGCCATGATCTCCGAGCTCCTAGTCCATGCTGCTGCAAACGTCGTCGAACAGTTCGTGCAGATGGTTGTTGTCTTGCAAACGTCCCCATCTGTTGACTCAGGGATCGAGACGTGGCAGCACGATCCGTTACAGCCATGCGGATAAGATACCTGTCACCTCGACTGCTACTGATACGAGGCCGTTGGGATCCAGCACGGCGTTCCGTATTGCCCTCCTGAACCCACCGATTCCATATTCTGCTAACAGTCATTGGATCTCGACCAGCGCGAGGAGCAGTGTCGCGATACGATAAACCGCAATCGCAATGGGCTACAATCCGACCTTTATCAAAGTCGGAAACGTGATGGTTCGCATTTCTCCTCCTTACACGAGGCATCACAACAACGTTTCACCAGGCAACGCCGGTCAATTGCTGTTTGTGAATGAGAAATCGGCTGGAAAGTTTCCTCATGTCAGTACGTTGTAGGTATCGCCACCGGCGCCAACCTTGTGTGAATGCTCTGGAAAGCTAATCATTTGCATATCACAGGACCTTCTTCCTGTCGGTTAACTTTCGCGTCTGTAGCGCGTCATCTTCGTGGTGTAGCGATTTCAATGGCCAGTAGTGTAGCTGGGCCGACTACCTGTCTCCACTAAGCGAACGTTAATATTTTAAGTGCAGACCGACCCCTGGAAACTTCTGAGCGCCGCTGGCTGTATTGCCTTTTCTTATTGGTGTTCGATTGTGTATTTTAATGGCTCATAGCCGATGGTTTGAATTTGTATGCTTTTAGTTGGGTTTTAAATAATGGGACTTCAGCCGTTTTAAAATTGAAAGTTCTTTACTTGTAAAGTGTTGCATTGTTTGGGCCTTCAGCCTCGTTTAAAATATTTATTTTTTATTTTTTGGAGAAAGCTTTGTGCCTTCTGCCTTTTGAAAATTCATTGTAGTTGTGTTTTTCAATCATGGGCTCTCAGCCGTCTTAAAATTAAAATTCCTTTCTTGTTAAGTCTTAGATTGTTTGGGCCTTCAGCTTCATTTAAAATATATTTTTCTGGGTTCAGCTTTGGGCGTTCTGCCTTTTGCAAATTTATTGTAGTTGTGTTTTTCAATCATGGGCCTTAAGCCGTCTTAAAATTAAAACACTTTTCTTGTCAAGTCTTAGATTTTTGGGCCTTCAGCCTCATTTGAAATATTATTTAAGGATAAAAGCTTGCGCTTTCTGCCTTTTGAAAATTTATTGTTGTTGTGTTTTAAATTATGGGCCTTCAGCCGTTTTAAAAATTAAATAGGTTGTGCTCTTAAGCCATAAGATTGTGTGACATATTCAGTCGATTGTTAATGTCGGAAATTTGCGCTGTAATGTTTGGGAAACTAAATAAAGTTATATGTGTTCGAGTGTAACTGACAGCCGCTCGTTTTTTGCCCCTTTCCACAATTCCAACTACTTGTTCTGTCCTGGGGATATAACCAGGGGTTTCAGTACGATATAAAATCAACAAAGTTGGTTGCCTACGCAATCCTTCTCCAGGCACGGCTATATGACAAGCAAATAACACATAAACAGCCTCCTAAAGCAAATGAAACCATGTTAATCATTATGAACAATAATCTCATGAAATCTGGCTGAGACGGACGTCTTTCGAGTTAAGTGCTAATAAAATTATGGCCTCGAAATGACCAGCCGTTTCGCTCCATAATAAGATCGTCGCTGCAGGCTTACCAAGGTTCGTATTCTATGTCAAAAGGAAGCAACGGATGTAGCTAAGACCGGGTGATCGTGACGCTTAACTGCATTCTGTCCGATACGTATGCTAATTCTAGGGTGCTGGCAATCTGCCTGGGTACGGTGGCGGTGCGAGGATGTGTATTTTTCGCCGGCGCCGCGCTGGTGACGAGAGCTTTCGGTCCGGGGTAATAGCAGCCGCGTCACCCCGCCAGCGCCGCACAAACGCGCGGCGCGCAGCTGCGGCTGCGGGGGATGGTTCTGGTTCTCCACGGGCCGCTTTGTGTCCTTTCGCGGAGCAGCAATTGGATTGTTTGTGACAGTATAAAACTGCATGCATATAGGCCGCCTTTGTGGGACCGCGCCTCGTTCAAAGGAATAAGCCCGGGACCAGACCGACAAGTGGAATTCAATCCCGGACCCTCTTTTGTGTTGTTAGCGGGCGGCACTGCTTTTTTATTTCCCTTTCTGAAGCATACAAAGTCACACCAAGAAATAATCTAAATTGTCCGAGCGAGTGGGTAACTCTACATCCTCACCCCCCGTGTCTCCCTCCCTCGCTCAGGCCCGTCGCTCTTTCTCACCCTCTCTCCGTCTCTAGCCTGTCTGTAATGTGACACATATTTGTATTTTTTTTTAAATTTTGTTAACTTTCTCCCTTATCCGCCTGTCTGCGGAGAGGAATCACCACGTCTGCAGACAGCCCTTCTGAAGAGAATGTTAATTAAGTCGCTCTGGTTAAATTACGAGCAATGTTGAATAATTAGTAACTGACAAATTGCTAACATCACTCTGTTGTAGAATAACGGAACATGTTTTATGGTCATGCTTTGGAGAACTAAAATCTTCTCTACAAACATTAACATGGTTTCCGTAACTATGCTCGACTTGAATCCGTGAATTCGAAAGCGGTGCAAACAAAGGCTCCCGGGTCTATGTCGTGTTCCTTGACTTTAGGAAGGCGTTCGATACAGTTGTGCACTGCCGTTTTGTGAACAAAATACAAGCTTACCGAGTATCGGGCCAGATTTGCTGACAGAACTTAACGTATTGTAAGAAGTAGAGAAACCCCGGTCACAGCTAAGTTTAAACTATTTAGTGTTTTATTGGTTTGCCGTTTTCTAGCCGCTTGCGAACAAAACAGCACTTCGTTAACCTATTCTATTCTTATGTATAATTAGAAACAACATTGGGTGATCATAAAATAGTACTTACGTCTAGCTACTTTTGACGTCCATAAGACATCGATTGGTGCTCTCACTGTCCAATGATTTGGTTTTAATGTCTTACGGGTGGCATGATTGCGTGAATGTGGCAGCTGTAAAGCCATATCTCGATTGTTAACGTTGTTGTAGGTGGGATTTTTTTGCTGACAATGACTTTTTTGCTCTGGTTACAAGTTTTTTTAATTTTGACAGTTTTCTTTGACAGAACCCCAGCGATGTTATATCGTTGCAGGTTTGTTTTGATTTATTTCTCTATGAGTATCTGCTTATTAGTGATTTGATCTTTGCTGTTAATTTTATCTTTGCTTGTAAACATTACTGATTCTTTATGTTTTCCGTTATATATGAAGATGTCAACATAATTTTCGATATAATGTTGGTGTTTAAGATAAGTTTGTTAGTTTAATATGCTCCATGGATAGGTATATGTGGGTGTATATAAAATTCTGTATCTTCGAAGATGTTGATGGTTATTCCGTACGGTATTTCATGTAATATTTGCATTGACCGTTCCCTGGTCTGCTTTGTGGTTTTCTGTTTTCATTCGATTGAAGAAAGTGGATCTATTTGTATCGCTGTTTCTGGTGTGTTCTCGATATCCAATTTCTTCCTGTTTGTCTCTATATAAAATTTATCGCAATATTGAGATTTGATTTTGTACATGCGATACATTTCCGTCCACTTTCTTCAGTCACGTAAAAACAGCAAACCACAAAATAGAGCAGACAGAACGAGAAATGCAAATATGTCAAAAGAAATAACCATGAATATCTTGAAATCAATAGAAATTAATGTACGCACTTATTGCTATCTACAGAACGTATTAAATGAACAATCTGATCTTAAACACAAACACTGTATCGAAAAATTTATTGATATCTTATAGACGAATTATAACCATACTCAACCAGTAACATTTTACAAGCAAATGTAAAATTGAGAGATCACTAATACATAAAAACTCACAGATTAGTAACTTACAACAAAACTGTAATCAGATGACATGGCTGGTGTTCTGTCAAGTAAAATTGCCAAAAGTAAAAAAAAAATTGTAAACAGAACGAACGACCACAGTCAACAAAAAGTCTCATCTACAATAACAATAACGATAGAGATCAGGCAGTATAGCTACGACAATAATATAATCACGCCACCTATAAGATATAACAACAAAATCATTAGATAATGACATCAACAACTGATATT
Source organism: Schistocerca cancellata (assembly GCF_023864275.1). Taxonomy (NCBI): domain Eukaryota; kingdom Metazoa; phylum Arthropoda; class Insecta; order Orthoptera; family Acrididae; genus Schistocerca; species Schistocerca cancellata. The sequence continues at coordinate 232,839,424 of NC_064631.1, forward strand.
TTATGGACGTCAAAAAGAGCTGTATAATCATCCAATCCTGTCCTTAATTGTAAATTAGAATAGAAACAGACCAAAGTTAACGAAATGCTGTGTTATTCACAGGTAGCTAGAAAATGGCACTCTAGCCGAAATAGGCCTATGAAAAACCAGTTAAAGACTAAATATTTTAAACGTAACAGCGATTTGGATTTCTCTGCTTATTAATGCAAGACATATATCGCACCGCTGGCCCTCAAGAATACAAACTGCTAACACATTGTTACTAACGGAACAAAATCAAAGGTGTAAAGGTAATTTTTGGGAGTGTTATACGACATTCCTGTTTACAATTTATATCATTGATCTGAGAATAACGCTGGATGGTCCTCAGGGTCACTATATCAGCGAGATAACAAAAAGTTATTCTAAACCAATCATATTAAAATTTTTGCTTTATTTAACTTGTCGTAATTAAGAAGATAAAAGCGTGCAAAGTAGATCACTCTTATGCAAATCTTATAAGCAGATTCTGCATGTATACTCAAGTGCAAGTTCATTAAGTATGGTTTTAGAATCACTCTCTTTCTATCTCGTTGGTATAGCCAGCAATAAGTGACCCATTGTAAGAGAATGAACCAAGATATGCATATGATGCGGGCTGACCTTATTGTGTAAGTGACGCAAAAGTAGCGTCCTTAGGCTCGTCGGCATAGCCGACACTTTACTGAAGTTGTCTTTTGTATGAGAATGCAGACGATCCTTTATCACTTTACCGTAGTTCTGACATAGTTTCTTTGCCATGTTTCATCTAACGGTTGTTCAACCGAAACTACACTCCTGGAAATGGAAAAAAGAATACATTGACACCGGTGTGTCAGACCCACCATACTTGCTCCGGACACTGAGAGAGGGCTGTACAAGCAATGATCACACGCACGGCACAGCGGACACACCAGGAACCGCGGTGTTGGCCGTCGAATGGCGCTAGCTGCGCAGCATTTGTGCACCGCCGCCGTCAGTGTCAGCCAGTTTGCCGTGGCATACGGAGCTCCATCGCAGTCTTTAACACTGGTAGCATGCCGCGACAGCGTGGACGTGAACCGTATGTGCAGTTGACGGACTTTGAGCGAGGGCGTATAGTGGGCATGCGGGAGGCCGGGTGGACGTACCGCCGAATTGCTCAACACGTGGGGCGTGAGGTCTCCACAGTACATCGATGTTGTCACCAGTGGTCGGCGGAAGGTGCACGTGCCCGTCGACCTGGGACCGGACCGCAGCGTCGCACGGACGCACGCCAAGACCGTAGGATCCTACGCAGTGCCGTAGGGGACCGCACCGCCACTTCCCAGCAAATTAGGGACACTGTTGCTCCTGGGGTATCGGCGAGGACCATTCGCAACCGTCTCCATGAAGCTGGGCTACGGTCCCGCACACCGTTAGGCCGTCTTCCGCTCACGCCCCAACATCGTGCAGCCCGCCTCCAGTGGTGTCGCGACAGGCGTGAATGGAGGGACGAATGGAGACGTGTCGTCTTCAGCGATGAGAGTCGCTTCTGCCTTGGTGCCAATGATGGTCGTATGCGTGTTTGGCGCCGTGCAGGTGAGCGCCACAATCAGGACTGCATACGACCGAGGCACACAGGGCCAACACCCGGCGTCATGGTGTGGGGAGCGATCTCCTACACTGGCCGTACACCACTGGTGATCGTCGAGGGGACACTGAATAGTGCACGGTACATCCAAACCGTCATCGAACCCATCGTTCTACCATTCCTAGACCGGCAAGGGAACTTGCTGTTCCAACAGGACAATGCACGTCCGCATGTATCCCGTGCCACCCAACGTGCTCTAGAAGGTGTAAGTCAACTACCCTGGCCAGCAAGATCTCCGGATCTGTCCCCCATTGAGCATGTTTGGGACTGGATGAAGCGTCGTCTCACGCGGTCTGCACGTCCAGCACGAACGCTGGTCCAACTGAGGCGCCAGGTGGAAATGGCATGGCAAGCCGTTCCACAGGACTACATCCAGCATCTCTACGATCGTCTCCATGGGAGAATAGCAGCCTGCATTGCTGCGAAAGGTGGATATACACTGTACTAGTGCCGACATTGTGCATGCTCTGTTGCCTGTGTCTATGTGCCTGTGGTTCTGTCAGTGTGATCATGTGATGTATCTGACCCCAGGAATGTGTCAATAAAGTTTCCCCTTCCTGGGGCAAAGAATTCACGGTGTTCTTATTTCAATTTCCAGGAGTGTAGTTATCAGATTTAAAGTTTTAGATTTTTTGCTGTCTAGACAGTTAAAAAGATTTTATACACATTCTTTTAAATTTTTATTGAAGGTGCTGAAGGTTGCTTTTTGCATTCCTGGAAGCGTCAGATACTGCATACAACTGAATTTAATATCAGACATTTCCTTGATTCTACATTTTTCACGCAGTGTAACGTAATGAGATACGATCACATCTTAATTACACAATCATTTACAATGTTCAAATATTGGTCAGCCTTCCCGTAGTGTTGTACACTTCGGTTCATCATGCACCATATATGTGTCAACTACTTTCATTGTAGCTCTGATGTTGATGATGAAGCCAATCAAACTGATATGCGCACGTCCATCACTATCTTAATATCTATCTCATATTTCTTTTATAAGATTACATTCGACAATATATTTTGACGGTCACCAATTTTGATTTTGTGTTTTCACTTTTACAGAAACATTTCACAGGAATTCAGCACCATTATCTATTTTGTCGTAGGAGAAATCAGCATACAGTTTACGATAATACAGAGGCTTAATTGTTTTCTTAATGGATGGATTTTAAACCTCAACAAATCTTTTAGAGGTCCTCATATTTCGTTTTGGAGCAGCTAATGTTGATTAGAATCTAAACCCTACTCTGTTGTTATGGATATTAATTTGCACAATGATAGGTTTTTCACATGGTAACTGTTTGCTATATTCAAATTCTCTGTGCTGCTAATCGACAATGACGCGAAAATTGCATCTGAGCAGTAGTAGCTGCGTTTCGAAAAACGTTTGGAGCCATAAAGGGAAAAGTGATCACCGATGCAGAATCGCACATGCGAATTCTGAATGGGAGAAATCCGGGACGACAACACCTGAAAACCTTTTCTGTCTGAAAGCAAACTCTGCAATATCCGCTGCCAAAGATGGTGATTATTGGTTTTGCGATGTCACCGACGTAAGCGGCGAAATGAATCTTTTTGGTAATTTGTAGAGTCACTTCATGAGATGTGAAGTATTCTCGTCAATTCGTTGCCTTGTCCACCAGATTCAGTACGGCGGTTTTCATTGGTACTACTCCGTAACATTATGAGTGGCAAGCTACAGCTGCAAAGCATAAAATGTTCACTATTCAGGAGTGATGAGGTAGAGAGAGAGAGAGAATCTGGTAGTGAAAATTGCCAGTGAAACCCATTTACCTAAAAAATCAAATTATTTTGAGTCGAGGTTAATGCTGCTGTTAACAAGAAACTGCAAAATTTACACGGTTTTAGTGACGTCACGGTAAACACCAATACACATTAATTATTGACGTGTTCCATCGGAACTAAAATAATTTATAAAACGTGAATTAATGCCGCCCATTTACAACGAAGGGTTTACATCCCTCACCAAGTATTGTCGGACACACCGCTATAAGTCTGCGAAGCCGCTCCTAAAACATTTGAAAGACTTTCTTTATTCATGGAACTTGATAACACATACACATTGATTAAAACACTATAGCAGACAAGATTTGTCAACCTGGAAAAAGAGTTCGTCTATATGCAATGTTGCAATATGTTTAAAATTCTGCAGAGAATGGATGTTAGCTATAGGGAAATATGGCTGATATACGTGTATACAAGAACGAAGAGGGAAAAATGAGACTGGATAATCAAAAACGATGGACTCGAATTAAAAATCGTGTAAGACAGAGATGTAGTTTTTCACCACTAGTGTTCAGTCTATGCATCGGAGAAGCGATAGCTGAGATAAAAGAAAGGTTCAAGAATGGGATTAAAATTCAACTTGAAAAAATATTAATGATAAGATTCACTAAGTGCTATCCACAATGAGAGTGAAGAACAATTACAGGATCTGTTGGATGGGACGAACAGTCACATGAGCAGAGATATGAATCGAGAGTAAATCAGTGAAAGACGAAAGTAAGTGAGAAGTTGCAGCAATGAGAATACCAAAAAGCTTAACATTACACTGGGGATCGCATAGTAGATGAAGTTAAGGAATTTTGCTATCTAGGCAGCAAAGTAACCCATGACTGACGGACGGAAGGAAGAAAGGAATGAAGAATCGGTTTAACGTCCCGTCGACATCGAGGTCATTAGAGGCAGAGCACAACCTCGGATAGTGTCAAGGATGGATAAGGAAATTGATCGTGCTCTTTCAAAGGCGCCATCCTGGCCTTTGCGTCGACAGATTTAGGGAAATCACGGAAAACCTAAATCTTGGTGGCCGGACGCAGGTATGAACCGTCGTCCTCCCGAATGTGAGTCCAGTGTGCTAACCACTTTGCCACTGAGCTCGGTATGACGGATGGAGCAAAGAAGATATAAAAAGCAATCGCATGCAAAAACGGCATTCCTGGACAAGAGAAGTCTGCTAGTATCAAACATTGGTCTTAAATTGAAGAAAAGAGTATATGGAAATGTACATTTTGAGCACGGCATTCATGGTTGTGGAACATGGACTATGGGGAAACCGGAACAAAAGAGTCTCAAAATATTTGAGATCCGGCGCAGATTTGACATGTGTTGCTACAGCAGAATGCTGAAAATTAGGTTCTGATAAGGTAAGGGAGAAGTAGCTACTCCACAGAAATGTCATGGAAAGGAATACATGGAAAACACTAACAAGAAGAAGGGATAGAACAGTAGGACATCTATTAAGACATTAGAGAATAACTTCTGTGGTACCAAAGGGAACTGTATAGGGTAAAAACTCTAGAAGCAGAGAGAGATTGAAATACATCATGTAAATAACTGAGGACGTAAGTTGCAATTGGTAGTTTGAGATATGTCACAGGGGAGGACTTCGTGCCATGCCGCAGCAAACCAATCAGAAAAATGATGACTCAAGAAAGAACTACTCCAGTTTCACAAAGCCCTGTAAACACTAAAACTTCACGAATATTCGGAAATCTGATAATATTAAATATAAGAATTACCAACATTTAAGGACCATTTAAAAGGCAGTAAGTAATTCTGGTACCAAAAATTATTATACAATCACGTAATATAATGTGCCCATAATTGGTACATACACATATATACACTCCTTAAGCCCAACTGCAATGTCTTGCACATTTTACCGCACGCTGGCAAGGGAGCTAGAACAGTTATAATGGAAAACAGAAGTAGTGCAAGACATCTTTCTCGTGACACTGAAAGGGCAAATGAAGCTTAGCAGGTCACATAAAACTTGATATTGAAACACAAGTCACTCCTCTGTGGTAGACGATTGTCACGTTATTAATTTTCTCCCATGCTCCGCTGGCGGTGCCGTGAACTAAGTCGACAACTGCTAGGGTTTTAGGCGCAGCTGCCCCCGGACTGTCAACAGCACTAGCCTTCAGACTATATCACGTTCAGGCCGAGGTCTCCTCAGTTAGCAACTGTATCTCTTCCAACGAGCTGCAGAGCGGAACCATGGAATCCACATGCGGTTGCTAAGACATGGAGCCATTAAGAGAGAAACACAATCAGTAGCCTCCGCACTGCGTAGGCAGCTCTCTGATATTGGGCAGGAGGGGAATAGCACGCATGGTAGCGGGACGCTGTAGCACTCGTTGATACGTTACAACCTCAAAGATACAACAGAGGAAACACCTCTCCCTGTTGTATCCGCCTGGTAGTCGATTCCACAGCACAGCAGTTAGGCCATGCGGGCAGCCGTCTCTCCAGGAGGACGCGGGCAAAAGGCCTCCAAAAAACGAGATACCTCCTTGTATGGACTTGGACTGCTTACCACTTACACGCCGTCTCCACAGCGTCTGGGGGCGCTGTCAACTCCGACTCACAGCTCGCCTGTCGTAGCGGAGAGCGCTGTCGATAGGACACTATTCCGCTACGCCAGGTCACTTGCGTTGTTGGAGTGTCCTGCGTCTGTGTAACGTGAGACGAGGTTGTTGTTGTTGTTGTGGTCTTCAGTCCTGAGACTGGTTTGATGCAGCTCTCCATGCTACTCTATCCTGTGCAAGCTTCTTCATCTCCCAGTGTCTACTGCAACCTACATCCTTCTGAATCTGCTTAGTGTATTCATCTCTTGGTCTCCCTCTACGATTTTTACCCTCCACACTGCCCTCCAGTGCTAAATTTGTGATCCCTTGATGCCTCAAAACATGTCCTACCAACCGATCCCTTCTTCTAGTCAAGTTGTGCCACAAACTTCTCTTCTCCCCAATCCTATTCAATACCTCCTCATTAGTTACGTGATCTACCCACATTATCTTCAACATTCTTCTGTAGCACCACATTTGGAAAGCTTCTATTCTCTTCTTGTCCAAACTAGTTATCGTCCATGTTTCACTTCCATACATGGCTACACTCCATACAAATACTTTCAGAAACGACTTCCTGACACTTAAATCTATACTCGATGTTAACAAATTCCTCTTCTTGAGAAACGCTTTCCTTGCCATTGCCAGTCTACATTTTATATCCTCTCTACTTCGACCATCATCGGTTATTTTGCTCCCCAAATAGCAAAACTCCTTTACTACTTTAAGTGTCTCATTTCCTAATCTAATTCCCCCAGCATCACCCGACTTAATTTGACTACATTCCATTATCCTCGTTTTGCTTTTGTTGATGTTCATCTTATATCCTCCTTTCAAGACACTGTCCATTCCGTTCAACTGCTCTTCCAAGTCCTTTGCTGTCTCTGACAGAATTACAATGTCATCGGCGAACCTCAAAGTTTTTACTTCTTCTCCATGAATTTTAATACCTACTCCGAATTTTTCTTTTGTTTCCTTTTGAGACGAGGTGTAGCATGACAATGCATGGTCAGTGTTGTACGGATAATAGCTGAACCACAAAAACAAAGATTTCACTCTGTGCTACGATACTGACAATAAGCCAAACTGAAGTGTTATTACAAGGGCAGCATTAGCACTGCGCTGGAAGAACATTTTCAGTGTCTGTGATTCTCTGATGGGAGAATAGCCTTGTTACGCTTGTTTATTCCCATCCTAGCTTAGGGAAGCACTAACTTCAAACCATGGACAACATTGAAGATACCTGAATCGATAGCAATCCAAGTATAATTTGAACTTCAGAAAAAGCGTATTTCATTCTTTTTTCCGACTGTGTTCTAACATGACTGGTACAGATCACCTCAAGACTCTGTACCAGTTCAGTTACACTTGTTTCTTAAATTGAAGCTGGCAGTGGAGACTGTCGGGTGGTGCTTGAAAGTTCTGAGCCGGCCGTGGTGGCCATGCGGTTCTAGGCGCTTCAGTCTGGAACCGTGTGACCGCTACGGTCACAGGTTCGAATCCTACCTCGGGCATGGATGTGTGTGATGTCCTTAGGCAAGTTAGGTTTAAGTAGTTCTAAGTTCTAGGGGACTGATGACCTCAGATGTTAAGTCCCATAGTGCTCAGAGCCATTTGAACCATTTGAAAGTTCTGAGACAAGGAAGCGTAATCTACGATAACCCACGGTCACTGTCGTTTATGACAGAAAGATGTGCTCCACAACTGGGTGGCATCCTGGGATGGTTCCCATGACCTGCTCTGGGTATTCTGAAGACGCAGTTTGTGGGAGTTTATCCCTGATGTGCGGCCGCATGGGAATCTTAGCCGCAAAGTGCTCACTTGAGGTGTAGCAACTATCTATTCAGCATCGATGACAACACGAATCCTGCCTTTTAATTTACTTGTAACGTGAGAAACACAGCTCCACATCAACAATACTTCTCTTCACCCAGTCTCGTACATTGCCTCCCTATCTAAACACTTTGTGTGGTATGTCCCACAACATCCGAAGAGCGTTCAGTCTCGGTACCAACCAAATAAACACAATATCAGGGAAAATTTTGCTGTATTCGGCTCCGTTTTAATGTTTGGCTCACATTTGTGTTCATCAAATTTGCTGAAGCTCGCTGCCGTGGTTCCAAAGAGAGTTCACCCTGAGACCAGAGAACATGCTATTCTTGTCACTAATTTCCTCTGTGTCGTCTCTGGTGCACAGTCATTCATTTCCTGACATTCATCCCATGCTTACGCTGCAATGTGAAGATGTAAGGATTGCTGTACCATAGGGTGTTAGTTTCATGTTTCATATATCAGAGATCGCAATCTGAGCAGCTCGCAATTAAACTCTTTGTACATGTGAAGGGGGGGGGGGGGGGAGTTCATTGGGTCATTTCTCTTGTTTATTTGAAATTGTGAGTTTTGCACGTAAGGAAACCTGATTTTCTTTTCCTTTCAGTTTACCTAATGATGGCAATCAAAATCGCTCAGTATTTATTTTAGTGTTCTGTGCTCTTTTTCCCCAAGAATCACTCTGTAACAAGATTCCATATTGGTTCTAAATTTGAATAAATGATTAATACTTTCATATCGACTTCCATTTACTAACCATACTTCCTGCAGTTTGCCCATTTATGTAATAAATATGGTCATAAATACACTAAGGTTTTGTTGCAATGTGATGGTGCACAGTGGAGAAATTATTAATGGGATTTTGATTAAAATGCAAAGCTGTTTATTGTGGTTACGAGTGGCTAACGCTCAAGAGTTTTTATTTCTGAGCTCGAACCAGTTACAACTGCAGTTCAATTTTAGTATATGTTCAATGCAACCGTATCTAGAAACCCCTCCTCAAGGTTTGTCTATAACTTTGGGATACACAGTATTAAAATCGAGACAGTTGAAGATTTTAATTACATACAGTTTTTCAGTCCCATTGTCTTTAAATCCTACCACCCGAAAAATAATACATGGAGTGAAAAATGGTTCAAATGGTTCTGAGCACTATGGGACTTAACTTCTAAGGTCATCAGTCCCCTAGAACTTAGAACTACTTAAACCTAACCAACCTAAGGACATCACACACATCCATGCCCGAGGCAGGATTCGAACCTGCGACCGTAACGGTCGCGCGGATCCAGACTGTAGCGTCTTTAACCGCTTGGCCACCCCGGCCGGCAATACATGGAGTGAAACGGTCTTTATACAACACAGTAGGTACATAACAGAACGAATAACTAGGTGTAATGAATAGTGCAACATCTCTGACTTTAGGAATTAGTATGATGTGGCGGTGTGAATCAAAAAAGAGTTTCAACCGTGACTCCAAACGTAAATGGATGGACTGAAAAAGAGCTGATGTGTTTTCCCAGAGAACCTCCACAAGCACGTTTTCCACGTAATCCCTTAGTAAGTCTCAGGAACCGAATGGAAGCATTACCCACTGTCATTTCCTACTCCCATTATAAGCACTTCCTAGAAAATGCCGATTCCTGTTAGGACTTTTCGGAAGTTTATTCCCTACATCCACGGCTATAGCAAAGTCAGCCGGCCTTACGCCTGCTTACTGTGCTTCGACCACAAATATTTTAGACTAACTTAACAACTCCAGGCTGGGTAAATGCTCCTCCCAGCGGATTCCAGATGGGCGTCTCTAACGACCAAGAAGACGATTACACAGAGCACCAATGAACAATATGTTACACAACTAAATTTTAGGTTTACTGATGTGAATACGTAGAAGGCCTGTAAAAAAGAAAGCACTTGTCTCATGATATGACAGAAGAAAGTGTTGTGGATTGGCAAGACAGCTAACCCACTATAAGGAAGCCGAAAGGCACGCGTTTAAGCTCACGCAGGCTGGCGTGAGGTCTGGAACAGGACAAGGAATTGAGACTAGCAAAAAAGGTACGTAGCTTCTGGAATACTTAACTTTAATCCATAATTGGTGAACATCGCTCTTGACGGTACATGTTTTACAGCATCAATAGTAACTGGTAATGGCGCCTTGCTAGGTCATAGCAAATGACGTAGCTGAAGGCTATGCTAAATATCGTCTCGGCAAATGAGAGCGTAATTTGTCAGTGAACCATCGCTAGCAAAGTCGTCTGTACAACTGGGGCGAGTGCTAGGAAGTTTCTCTAGACCTGCCGTGTGGCGGCGCTCGGTCTGCAAACACTGATAGTGGCGACACGCGGGTCCGACGTATACTAACGGACCGCGGCCGATTTAAAGGAGAACACACCACAGAAAGAATGGGAATAAGAATATACTACTGTCGCAAGTAAATGTGATGAACATTGAGAGCAGACGAGAGGCTGCATAGACCTCTCACAGAAATATTATTACCAAATGACTCATTCTATAATCAATGTACTGTATGACAATTGCCCAGACTGCAGAAGCAGGACAGGCACGTCAATGACCGGACGGTTAGTTCATAATTTTGGGGAAAAAATGTGAGCCACGACGGAGATTTGAACATGGATCTCCTCCTTTGCAGTCCAACACTGTGACCACAGAAGTAGGACAGCGTGATTCTAGCAATTCGCTTGATGTTGCACATCTTGAGCTTGGGTCGTTGGCTGTTTCGATTTTACTTCTTTTTTCATAGGTCAGTACACCTTCTTCCTGTTTTCAGGCTTGATCTGTGTTCAGTGTTTGACGGGTTATCCACAGGACCATCTTACCACTAAGTCTGAGGAGGGTGCGATGGGAAGCTTCCTTGTGAGTTAGAACATTCGCTGATGACTTTTGTATCCTCAGTGAAAGTGAAGAAGAACTGAAGGATTTGTTGAATGGTATGAACAATTTAATCAACACAGAATATGGACTGAGAGTAATTCGAAGAAAGATGACAGTAATGATGACTAGAAAACATTGAGATCGGAGGTTAATGTAAACCAATATTTGGGACCAAGAAGTAGCGAAAATTAAGCTGCTAGTTTGGTAGCAAAATAACACATGACGGAAAAAGCAAGAAGCACATAAAAACAGATTAGCAAGGACAAAGTGGTGATTCCTGCTCAAAAAAGGTTCGTAATGTGTGAACGAAATTTGTGAACCGTATGTTTAAACGGGAAAGGTGGAAATCGAAGCGTCTGAGATACGGTGCTATAAAAAGATTAGCTGGATGGGTAAGATGAGAGATGAAGGTGTTCTCCTTAGAATCGGCTAAGAACGGATCGTATGGAAAACATTGACAAGAAGAAGAGACAGGATGATAAGTGATGTAATAAGATATCAGGGACTAACGCCCGTGATGCTAGAGGCAGCTGTAGTAGATAGAAGAAGCCACATTTAAACACACCCTAGAAATAATTGAGGAGACAGAGTAAAAGCGCTACTCTGAGATGAAGAAGTAGGCACAAGATAGGAATTTGTGGCGGGTCACATCGAACCAGTCAGAAGACAGATTTCTAAAAAGATCGTGATTGAGATTTAATTCCCCATTTTGTTTTTCAAATCGCCTGAGGCAAACACGTAGTCAGTAGCTTTGGAGAGGCCCGAGTGTATAATGAACACAATAATTTCAGACATAGCGTCTAATGAACTACAGAGACTCGTTACCGAAATTTGACCTTAAAAGAATCCCAGTCGCTTTTCATTCATACTTGCTGATCGATTAAATAAATATTTTGGGTCCAAAATTTTCATTGTGACTTGGTTGCAATATTTCATCAGGTAATACTTTAGATCAGGTATCGGTGAAATGATTACAGGAAATAGCGTGTGACTGAGCAGGGATTTAAAATGCCTCGTGTCACGCATAGATACATAAAGAAAATATAAGGTATCACTAAAGACTTTAAAATACAGTAAAAAGTTTTCAAACAATGTTTCACTGGATTCGGGGCAAAAATATCACAGAAAGGAGCCATTTACATCACATGATTGCGTGGCGTATGTAAAGATATGTTTAAGACACTTGTCGCATCTAGTGCTGTCTTACCAAAAGCTCCATCTACGTGACGTATAAAGAACCCCGCCTGACTGGTGCAGCGTTCTTCATGATAAAGAAGCAAAATTCGAGTCTTGATGTTCTTGGGTCAATGATTTGGTTTTATAGTTAAGGGAGTCAATATGATGTCAAGCACAACTACAGCGTAACCGCACAATGACAACAGAAACAACTTATTTTTGTTATTTAAACACGTTTACTCTTGGAAAATTTCATATTGTTCCTCGAGCGTATGACCTCACCATACACATGTTCTACGGATAATGAGTGAACGATACAACAGGTCATAGGCCTTCCTCCGGCTTCCAGGAAGGAAAGGATAACGACCCAACTACACCAGTGTCTGTTGAGAGTTCGTCGGGAAGTAGAGCGCCAATCAATTGGACGTCAGAGGCAGGAAAAGAAAGCTTAGCAAGAAACGCCCGAAAAGTGCTCTCTGCTAAAGGGGGAGAGGGGAGAAGAACGGAGAGTAACAGAAAGAGAATAGGGTAGCTACAACAGTCCCGGCGACACCCCAGAGCCCCACGTGTTGACGGAAGATTTCACTTGTGTCTTTCTCTTCGCCCTTTTTCGTTGCTAGGCGACGTCAGGTACGCCACAGAACTCGACCGAAGACTTTTCCCTGAAACGTGGTGGCTTCGAGTTGCGAAACGTCTCACTTACACTGTTAGCTTCTTGCAGCTGCGACTCGGTGCTGCACGTGTGAGGCTACAAAGGGGGTGAATCAACTTCGTAAAGTTCGTGATACAGTGTGAATCATTTATTCGACTTCTCTTTCATTCTAAGTTCCTTAAATTTTCCCCACTTGTGACACATAAAAAAAAAAGAACGAGGAAGGAATTATACGAATAACGAATGGGACGGAATTCGGTAGATGTGATATACACGTACAGATAAGCAAATGAATTTCAGAAAAGCTGCATGATTTACGCAAGGGAAAGCGCTTCATAGACTGAGCAGGTCAAAAATGCAGTGGTACACCTCTGTCCGTTGCCCAAGCAATTACTCGGCTTGGAATTTATTGACTTGTGGGTGTACTCCTGAGGTATATCGTGCCACATTCCGTTCAGTTGGTGTATCAGATCGCCAAAATAACAAGCTGGTGGGAGGCATCAACCGTTCTCAACTGTGGAGACATATGGCGACCTTGCTGGCCAAGGCAGGGTCATAGATGCTCAGCTGAAAGCGTGACTGATCAATGAAGACAATTCTACCCAGGTTATTGAGATACCAGGCTGAATACGTGTCTTGAGATACCGTAGAACCCGGTGAGGTACAATGTTGACAGTCGTCCAACATACGGCCCGACATCCGGGAGTGATGGTCTGAGGTATCATTTCTTCACATAGCAGGACCTCTTTGTTTGTGATCCATGGAATTCTTACCGTACGGCGGTACATGGACGATATACTACGCCCTTTTCGTTGTCCTTCTTGGCAACTCACCCTGCCCTTACATTTAAACAACATAATGTCCGCCCGCACATGGCGAGAATTTCCACTGCTTATCTTCGTGCTTTACAAACCCTACATTGGCCAGCAAGGTCACCTTATTTCTCTACAGTTAAGAGCGTTTGAAGCATCAAGGGCAGGGCCCTCCAACCAGATAGGAATTTTGACGATCTAATGCGCCAAAAAAGAAAAAAAAAAGGTTCAAATGGCTCTGAGGACTACGGGACTTAACATCTGAGGTCATCAGTCCCCTAGAACTTAGAACTACTTAAACCTAACTAACCTAAGGACATCACACAACACCCAGTCATCACTAGGCAGAGAAAATCCCTGACCCCGCCGGGAATCGAACCCGGGAACCCGGGCGCGGGAAGCGAGAACGCTACCGCACGACCACGAGCTGCGAACAATCTAATGCGCCAAATGGGCAGAAATCGGCACGATATGCCTCACGAGGACATCTAACAAGTCTGTTAATCAGTGCCAAGCTGAATAACTGCTTGCGCAATGACCAGAGGTGAATCAATGCGTTATTGACTTAATTTGTGAAGCTCTTTCTCGTGAATGAATCATCCAGTTTTTCGGAAATCGTAATCATTTGTTTGTCTCTACTGATTTCCGTCACATTCCGATAATTCCTTCATGATAATTCTTTCATAGTGTTTCGTATTCTTTTTCTTTTTTTTCTTTTATTTTTATGTTCTTAGACTGTATTATGTGAGAATCTTTACTAATGCGGGCACATGTTTTGCTCATTTCTTCAAATGGTTCAAATGGCTCTAAGCACTATGGGACATAACATCTGAGGTCATCAGTCACCTAGACTTAGAACTGCTTAAACCTAACTGACCTAAGGACATCACACACATCCATACCCGAGACAGGATTCGAACCTGCGACCGCAGCAGCAGTGCGGTTCCGGACTGAAGCGCCTAGAGCCGCTCGGCCACAGTGGTCGGCCTCATTTCTTCCCTTTTGAAACATTTTGCAAACAACTTTTGTTTCACAGAAATTAAAGAATAAGACGTTTCATGCTACTGAGTCTATAATTTCTACCTTTGGCACTCATGTTGTTACTACAATGATCTGATACGCATTTAATTTGATTTAACTCCAGCCTTAATAGACCTGTTCACCAGTCTAAAGGATTCTAGTCTCTTCATCAGAAATTCACCGGTAGGGAGTTATAGTGACCTGTAGACCCTAGATCAGAGTGTGCAGCACTGTTCTCGATTAATTCTGAAATCCTGTCCTTATGCATATGAACATTTGATATGGCCAGTCCCTTTTAATGATGATGACTTTAAGTACTGCGGCAGCTTTAATGTCAAATAGCGAAGTAGTCTACCCAGTATGGAATCGTGGAGTGCTGGATTACCAGAAAAGAGAATATTAGAACCGTTTGAGACTCGGTGTTAAAGAAAGATGCTGAAAAGTAATTGAAGAGATGAGATAAAAAATGAATAGCGTCTCCGCCGCAAGACCAGCAAAGGAGCAAGGCAGAAAATAACGACTAGAAGAAAGGACTGGAAGTGTGAAGACATCATAACCACCTTCCACGCTAGCTGAGGCAGCTATAAACGATGAAAACTCGTGGGGAAAAGGGAGACTGGATGGTATCCAACATGTTGTTAAGGTCATTTAGCTGCTAGCGCTACGTTAAAATGAAGAGGTTGCCACCGAAGAGAAAGCCGTGGTTGATCATATTCATCGATAACAACACAGACATGTACATTCATACATACCTACGTATGTACACATATCCAGCGATTCCTCGTGTCACATAACGGGAATGTCGCTGCCATCCTGCAACCCGTATTGACATACAGACGATAATGGTGGGAACAGAAATAACTGCTACTACGATAGCTGTCTGATTGATTCCACAAAATATGACTGATCCCCCTCGCAGACTACGCACTGTTTCCACAAACTGCCTCCATTATCTTCTGTTTTGAGAAAGACGAAGGTAATGAGAAGTAGTAGAAATGAGAACAGCGAGAAACTTAACATCACGATTGATGGTCACGAAGTCAATGAAGTTAAGGAATTCTGCTACCTAGGCAGTAAAATAACCAATGACGGACGGAGCAAGGAGGACATCAAAAGCAGACTCGCTATGGCAAAAAAGGTATTTCTGGCCAAGAGAAGTCTACTAATATCAAATACCGGCCTTAATTTGAGGAAGAAATTTCTGAGGATGTACGTCTGGAGTACAGCATAGTATGGTAGTGAAACATGGACTGTGGGAAAACCGGAACAGAAGAGAATAGAAGCATTTGAGATGTGGTGCTATTGACGAATGTTGAAAATTAGATGGACTGATAAGGTAAGGAATGAGGAGGTTCTACGCAGAATCGGAGAGGAAAGGAATATGTGGAAAACACTAATAAGGAGAAGGGACAGGATGATAGGTCATCTGCTAAGACATGAGGGAATGACTTCCATGGTACTAGAGGGAGCTGTAGAGGGCAAAAACTGTAGAGGAAGACAGGGATTGGAATACGTCAAGCAAATAATTGAGGACGTAGGTTGCAAGTGCTACTCTGAGATGAAGAGGTTGGCACAGGAAAGGAATTCGTGGCGGGCCGCATCAAACCAGTCAGTAGACTGATGACCAAAAAAAAAAAAATTCAGTTCCTCCAGGTGCCATTAGTCTCCGGGGCTGGCAAGATCTTCGCCAGGCCGTCCATCCATTGCTGCCTTGGTCATCGTAAAGGTCACCTGGCAGCGTAGCTTGAGTCAACCCGGGTAATTACGGCTCGTTACGTCGTTCATGCGACGCCATGTTACGTCAGAATACGTCGGTTTGCTTCCATGACAAACAAAATTATTTTTAAATCGTTACTTTACGTGCCCATTCGATTTTAGCAGTCCCAAATTAGTCTAGTCCGATATTCGCTTTATCGACATATATTTACAGGAACAGTAAAACACCATGAATAGAAAGCAATCCAGCGGCGACTCATCAGTGCCGCATAGTTTGTGCTAGTAGTCAGAGTGGGCCAAGGTGGTTCTTCACTCCTGGGGTACTGGTTTTTCTTCAAGTTTTACTGTCCCCGTTAATACATATCGATAAAACAAATATCGCACTAAGCTAATACAGGTCCACTCTATCCAATCGCCAAGTAAATTCCGCTTGAAATATAGTTTGTTAATTTTCTAACGGGAAACCGACGGTTTGTGTCGACACTGTGTGTTCGTGAAAAACGTGATAGATACTATTTGTGATGCTGACTCCAGCTACACAATGCAAAAACAAAGTTGGAAATTTGTGTTGAAACGCCGGAGAAAATATGCCTGATGACCATTAGGTGAGGCACCACATACCTGTACAGCGTGGGGCAAATAAAAGTGGGCTAGAGAACAGTGTTCCAGGATACAAAGAAACACGGCATAGGAAGGGTAATAAACCCTACTACAGCAGATGTTAAAATTGACCACTATTCATCTCTTGGTACTTTTGGGCCCTGGTCAGCGAGTTCCTGAAGACAGATCGAAGCTGGACTGATGGAACAGCTACAGTCTCATTCAAAATGTTGTGCTGCAGTTCTTGAAGACTATGAATGTCGTAGCGATACACCTTAGATTTGAGGGCTCCCCGTACGAAGCAATCTCACACTGACGTATCAGATGACTTGGGTGGTCAGCTACGGCGGCGGCCATCCTGGCATCTGGTAACAACTCTGTCAGGCATGAAGACTGTGTAAATGTGCTCCAAGGTTCGGCTGGCTGTATGGGGAATTGCTCCATCCTGTTCGAAGTAACTGTAGGTCTTTCCCTCCTCCCCCGACACAATTGTATCCACTCGTCGGGGTCACTTTTATTTTCCCTACTCTGTATATGGATGTATCTGTGCGTGCTTGCGTCTGTGTGTGTGTGTGTGTGTGTGTGTGTGTGTGTGTGTGTGTGTGTGTGTGTGTATGTGTGTGTACTTCGACATCTCCTAAACCACTTGAACGATTTCAGAAAAACTTGGTACACTTATCCCTTACTGTCAGCAAACAATCTCTGTGGGGATAGGAGACATCTACGTATCAAAGTTCAGCAGATAAAACTTCATAAACAACGAACAGGACGAGACAGGAATAGAAAGCAGAACCGCTAGAGGTACTCAAGGTAGCCTCCGCCACACGCCGTCAGGTGGCTTGCGGAGTATAGATGTAGATGTAGATGTAGATGTAGAGATGCGTGAAGAGCTCCCGAATAATGCATGGCATTTAAATGTTTTAGTTCACTGTTGCTGACAGCATTCGCAGTGAATTTATCAGGTAATATCCAAGTATATATCTAAATCCAACCACAAAATTATTTCATGTCAGCACACGTAGTTGAATGAATACCCGGGGAGTGCCGCCACGTTGAGAGAGAGAGAGAGAGAGAGAGAGAGAGAGAGAGAGAGAGAGAGAAAGAGAGACAGACAGACAGAGAGAGAGGGAAGTGTTTGGAGAAGTGGAGGGTCAAAGGAGATGGATAAGTAGAGAATCGTACAACATACCAACAGTAGAATTCGAAATTTCGAAGTTTCAGTTTTTGCCCAGGCATAGCTCCGGCATAATGAGAAAATCTGTTTTTTAGGATATGGGAATACATAAATCAGACGTCGGGAGAGAGAAATTTTGTGCGTAATTCGTCGAACGTCAGCTGCAGGAAGGCAACTAGCAGTTAACAGAGATGGGCGCTGCCAGACACTTCCACTTAAATCCCCCTGGCGTAGACAGGGCTGACCAGCTGTACGGAAGGCCTGCCGTAAATTGCTGGAAAACACAGTACACAGATCTCGCCAAACACAAGCCAGCCGGCCGCGGCGAATGGCCTCGCAGGACAGGAGGGGACGCAGCCAGCTCTGCCCACAGTTCTCCATTACTGGAGGCTGCTGCTAGTAACGTAATATGGGACACCTGCCACTTTCCCTCTGGCACGGGGCGCTCACCATCCCGAATCGTTAACCAGCGCCTCATTTCCTCCGAGGTAATATTACCATCATTTCCGACCACCATTTTCAACGGCCGGAAATAATAATCCGACTGTGTGTCTCTAATAGGCCACGTGACTATCACAGATGTTCCCGGGGTCGTTACATTACGGAATAATGGCGGGATGTGGGCTCGAAAGTTGCTCTGTAACATGAAACAGGCAGTTTCGAGTGACAAAACCATGAATCAGAGTCGGGAGGTAAGTTCACTTATTTACAGGACCCGTCCGTTGCTACAAAACAAAAACACCAGCCCAGATACACTAACTATCGATTGTACTCAGTTTGAAACTTCAATGTACATTTGTTAAAATCTGATAATAGTCCAGTCTACTAGTCACAGTGTAAAATCATCTCACATAACCGCTCGACAACTCTGAATTTCATTCTGCTATCTCCCAACCTTCCCCCCAACCCCCTACAGCCCAACTTTCTTTAACATCAAGCGTTTCACCCTCCTTAAGGAATGCTCTTTGTGTACAACCAAATCAAACTAACTCCTTTCTTCTCGTAAGGGACACGTATCCCCTCATTTCAATCATCAACTTTCTCCTGCGATCGCGAACATATTTAGTTGACGCCGACCGACACAGGGAGAAACGATCGTCATAATGAAATAAGGGAAATCAGAGCCCGCACGCAAAGATATAGATGCTCGTTCTTTCCGCGCTCTTCGAGTGTGGAATAACAGAGAATTAGTGTGAAGATGGTTCGATGAACCCGCTTGCAGGAACTGAAGCGTCATTTTCGGAGTAGCCATGTCGATGTAGGTGTGCATATAGCTCATTAGAGCGTACTTCCATTTTTTCTTTTCTTTATCAAACTACTACCAGATGTACATGGCCATCATTAGCGGCATCTGCATTGCGGAAGATGACATGTATTTCAAAAATAATGTGTTTTTCGTATTAGTTAACTTGATTGCTTTTTTCTAATAATTGGAACTGCCTCATATATAATTGTTTCTTAGCACATTCCACAGACTTTTAACGATAAAATTCACATATTTATCAAATTATATGACAGTTTTGAACAACGCACAAATTTCAGTGACTATCAGTGGCTATTTGCTGTTCAACCGAAGATAATGAGTGAGGTGTTCATATGACACTAAGAAATATAGCAAACACAGTGGTTACGATCCCATCTGAGTTGTTCTTGTTGTTGTGGTCTTCAGTCCTGAGACTGGTTTGATGCAGCTCTCCATGCTACTCTATCCTGTGCAAGCTTCTTCATCTCCCAGTACCTATTGCAGCCTACATCCTTCTGAATCTGCTTAGTGTATTCATCTCTTGGTCTCCCTCTATGATTTTTACCCTCCACGCTGCCCTCAAATACTAAATTGGTGTTTCCCTCGATGTCTCAGAACATGTCCTACCAACCGATCCCTTCTTCTAGTCAAGTTGTGCCACAAGCTCCTCTTCTCCCCAGTTCTATTCAATACCTCCTCATTAGTTATGTGATCAACCCATCTAATCTTCAGCATTCTTCTGTAGCACCACAATTCGAAAGCTTCTATTCTCTTCTTGTCTAAGCTATTTATCGTCTACGTTTCACTTCCATACATGGCTACACTCCATACAAATACTCTAAGAAACGACTTCCTGACATTTAAATCTATACTCGATGTTAACAGATTTTTCTTCTTGAGAAACGCTTTCCTTGCCATTGCCACTCTACATTTTATATCCTCTCTTCTTCGACCATCATCAGTTATTTTGCTCCCCAAATAGCAAAACTCCTTTACTACTTTAAGCGTCTCATTTCCTAATCTAATTCCCTCAGCATCACCCGATTTAATTCTACTACATTCCATTATCCTCGTTTTGCTTTTGTTCATGTTCATCTTATATCCTCCTTTCAAGACACTGTCCATTCCGTTCAACTGCTCTTCCTAGTCCTTTGCTGTGTCTGACAGAATTACAATGTCATCGGCGAACCTCAAAGTTTTTATTTATTATCCATGGATTTTAATACCCACTCCGAACTTTTCTTTTGTTTCCTTTATTGCTTGCTCAATATACAGATTGAATAACATCGGGGATAGTCTACAACTCTGTCTCACTCCCTTCCCAACCACTGCTTCCCTTTCATGCCCCTCGTCTCTTATAACTGCCATCTGCTTTCTGTACAAATTGTAAATAGCCTTTCGCTCTCTGTATTTTACCCCTGCTACCTTTAGAATTTGAAAGAGAGTATTCCAACCAACATTGTCAAAAGTTTTCTCTAAGTCTACAAATGCTAGAAACGTAGGTTTGCCTTTCCTTAATCTTTCTTCTAAGATAAGTCGTAGGGTCAGTATTGCCTCACGTGTTCCAACATTTCTACGGAATCCAAACTGATCTTCCCAGAGGTCGGTTTCTATCAGTTTTTCCATTCGTCTGTAAAAAATTCGCGTTAATATTTTGCAGCTGTGACTTATTAAACTGATAGTTCGGTAATTTTCACATCTGTCAACACCTGCTTTCTTTGAGATTATTATATTCTTCTTGAAGTCTGAGGGTATTTCGCCTGTCTCATACATCTTGCTCACCAGATGGTAGAGTTTTGTCAGGACTGGCTCTCCCAAGGTTGTCAGTAGTTCTAATGGAATGTTGTCTACTCCGGGGGCCTTGTTTCGACTCAGGTCTTTCAGTGTTCTGTCAAATTCTTCACGCAATGTCGTATCTCCCATTTCATCTTCATCTACATCCTCTTCCATTTCCACAATATTGTCCTCAAGTACATCGCCCTTGTATAGGCCCTCTATATACTCCTTCCACCTTTCTGCTTTCCCTTCTTTGCTTAGAACTGGGTTTCCATCAAAGCTCTTGATATTCATGCAAGTGGTTCTCCTTTCTCCAAAGGTCTCTTTAATTTTCCTGTAGGCAGTACACAATGAAAAATTAAGCGCCAATGAAAATAAAGTAAAAGACAGCAAAAACACATGAAACCTAAAGACCTTAGTTAACTGTAATGCTGTATTAGAAGAAACAGGTAAAATTACGGTTGCACTTTGAAAAACTAACCTGTGCATAAGCATCAGAACACAAAAGACAGTGCGATCTCGAATTTCACATTCCCTGTAATAGTGCTGAATTCAGTTGTTTGCAAATTAAAATGCGATAGATGTGACAATGTACACAGGCAAGCAGGACAAAGTTACAAAACATGATTTAGGGAACATATGAATCTCTCTGACATGAAGCGACCTACATGTAACTCACATCTAAAACAGTGACAACCCGCAGCCAGTGACATAACACAATGCCTATCCATCTCACACCTAGGCGAAAGAGGTAGTTGCTAAATATTTCAGAAGAAATTGAGATATTGTCATTCCTGATTGAACAAGAGGATGTTATTTTGAATGAACAGAATGACCTAGAAAAACAAACAAGTCATGCTCGTTAGCATTTAGTTTTGAAATACTTTTCTATCTTTACATATTCCATTAATATACGTAATACAATTTAGAAACGAAATTTAATAAACATTAAATTGCACCTGGTGACGGATACCCAAAGTGACTGTGTCCTTCTGTAGGAAGAAGGCAACGACCTACCACCTACATACCGAGAGAGATGGATTAGTAGTTCACACATCGTAAGGATCGGAGTAATTTTCCCATCCACGCTCCATCAAGCTTATGCTCCATCTGTAATGCTTCAGTCATCGAAGTTAAAACCTTAACTTCCCCTGAAAAGGACCTTGGGACGTTGGTACCGTGATGTTGAAACCAACATTTTCTTTTAGAAAAATATTACGTTACACACCGTTATCGTGACAGTGATGTTATGTCACAGTGTCTGATGTAAAGACTTGTGAAATCTGTTGGTATTATGACAATCAGGAGGAAATATTACGGAATGTATTTTACAGGAAAGATGAAAAAAGCTTTGTTAGTGTATGATAGCAAGTCATTTTATTTACTGTCCCACTTGACACTTGGCAGAGAGACGGAAATGCACTCCTCGTGTCATCTAACTGGAATGTCATTGCCATTCTGCAACCCCTAATGACACGCCGGACGGCAATGGTGGGAAAAGCAATCAGCTACTACGACAGCTATCGAACGGATTCCACAAAAGATGAATGACCCCTAGCGGGTAATTTCCACCAACCCAAAAAGATCATTCTGTTGTTCGGTGTAAGAGTGAATTGTTCCGACATACTCTGTCAGTGCATATAAATGTCGGAAACTGTGATGCTTTCTGTTTGTTTTTGTTGCTTGTTTTTGTGGTAAGTTTCTATGGGACCAAACTCCTGAGGTCATCGGTCCCTAGGTTTACACACACTACGTAATCTAACTTCCACTAAGGACAATACACACACCCACGAACGAGGGATTACTCGAGCCTCTGACAGGCGTAGCTGCGCGAACTGTGGTAAAGCGCCCTAGACCCCGCGGCTACCCCTCGCGGCATGCATTTCGTAAAGTACTCCTAACTTATATAAGAAAATATTATTCAGTAATGTGGAAATAGAAGTGAGTTCGCGTTACTTTGTAACTATTTGTAATCCTTTTATAGTTTCATATAATGTACGTTCTATTTCACAACTCATTGGTGTGCTGTGAGCAAAATATCTACTTAAGTTTAGTTATACTATCTAAAAGCTCCAGATTAGTTCCTTCTCCTCACTTCATTATCACCATAATCATCATCATTACCATCTGCTGTATAAATGCGTTACCTGGATACTTCTGTGGTTTACGGGCTTCAGCTACACGGACCCATATTGCACCTGCACATTTTCGAATGTCACACACGTTCCCCTTTCATCACATCCTCATGCCGGTCAACTCTTAGTCCGCTTTAGTGAAACTGACAAAGTAAGTGAGGAGAGAGCCAGTTTCATGTCAGATGCTGTGTAATCACTGAAATCAGTCTGCTGACGGAGGCCAGAAGTGGCACGGATGAGATTGCACAATAGCCCTTGGTATAAAGATGGAGTGAAAGCGACTCGGGAGATTCCATCGTCATGGTGGCATTGGTGAAAGCCAGTCGCTCCCCACGCAACCACTGCAACTGTACATTCTGCTGGCTGGCCCCCCTAAAGAGCTGGTGTCAGCTGTACAACGCAACCAACGAAACACAGCCCTGCATCTGAGTAGTGTATATCCTCTATACTATAAAGCATAAATAAAAGTAATCCGTACACATAGTCAGAGAGGTTCTGTCTCCCACAGAGACGCAAAGGCTGTAAAAATAATATATTTAAAGATAATGTTTCATGGAGGGAGGTAAAGCCTGCTGATTGGCTGCCACACATAGTAGTTGTGTAAGGTAGTCTGAAGACCATACTGTTAGGAAAACGACACTTTTCCTGGACGCTCCTGAGTGGCGAACGTGCCACACTTGTACAGTGATCGGTTTCAAAAACATGGCTCACAATTGGTGAGATATTATATATCAGATACCTTACTCCATTGGTACTGGTTTCCCTCTCCAGGATCAGTACGGTGTATAGCCACTTTAGCATAAATAATTAGCTTATGATTTAACTTGTGCTTCCTACAAAATAAATCCGTACTGTGTAGTAAAATGGGAAGCGATTATCTTACTACAATCCAGTCCTATATTGACTTCGCTTTCTTTATTACGGGTTGAGCTGCGGAGGCGACCTTCGCCTTTTATTAATTCCTGCTGATGGTGCTGCTCCTGCTGCATGCAGAATGTTGGATGAGACAAATGAGCGACAGAGCTCGGATGTAAAGGTGTAGGTTGGGAACATTTTTGATGTAGCGTTACAAAGAGATCTCTAGCTACTGGTTTCCACAGGTCATGGAATCTGCAACCACTGCACAACTCAGTAACAGCATTTCACATCCCATAACGATACCCACAATTTACACTATCGCACCACCTATCCACCGGCTGAACTGCACGTTCCAGCCACTTTTGTTTCATTCATTGTAATTATGTACTCCACTCCAGGTTATCTCCTGGTCTGTTTATTTTCCTAAAAATTAATAGATCCATCTCTCCAAAGGTAGCTGAGAACCCAGATGTTTCTAAAATGTTTTCACGTTTAAATTTTCTGTTGCATTGTCATAAGTCTTAACTAGTGACACATTGATTATAAACCATTATCATTAAATGCAAGGAACGCTTAGCTTTGAAAATCGTATGTCGTTTTCGTATATTATTTATAGTTTGAAGTTAGACTGGAAATAGAAGTATCGCATACTCCTTGACATTGCTAAAGGAAAGTATTCGAACCCCCTTGATGAAAAACGTGAGTGGGAAAAAGAGCAAACAATTTATTTCTCTGATTTATCGTTTTCCTTTCACAATATAATACAATTTCGTTTAGTGGATACGTAGTCTGCCCAGTTTCTGTTTATTAATAACGATACCAGAAGATAAAATTGTAAGTGCTTATGTAGCGGCATTCAGTTTCTGTGGATGTTCTTCGATGAGCTGTTTGCAAGAACCTTTTAAAAAGTAATGCAACATATTTTTTTTCTGAAAGCAGTTTGGTTTTATTCATGAGTCCAATACAACATATTATTCCCCACTCCTTTGGCTACAAAATCCTATTTTCAACATAATCTCCGTTCAATGGGAAGGCCATTCGTGACGTTACAGGGAAGGCCTCTATGTCCGCATTGTACCACGCTACTCGTCAACGACGTATCCAACGTCTTGCTGCGTCAATAACCTCGTCATCATCTACATACTGCTTCCCACCGAGCGCATCCTTCAATGGGCCAAGCAGATGGTACTGGGAAGGTGCGCGACACGAGCTGTAGTGCGGATGACCAACAACAGTACAAGTTCGTCAGTTTCGTCGGTGAAGTTTCGTCAGTTCCTCTCGGGTGTACGGACTTGTGTGAGGCCTTGCGTTGTCAAGGAGTAGGAGAAGGGAAAAGGAGAAGTTTGTTTGCGTCATCTCGAATGAGAGTGTCCTCACAATCCAAAATTACAGAATCACAGCTGCGTGCGGCCGGCAGGCACAAGGGAACTCGGACGGGTATAAGCGATTTTATTGCGATGACGACAGATCCCTCGCCCAACGACTCACCGTGCTTTTGTCAAATGACGTATCTTGGTATCCATTCTGCAAGCGCCTATGAGCATCCACGATTCTCTGGTTTTCCGCCAAAAGAAACTCAATGAAAGGTGGCTTGGAACGCACCTCCGTAACAGAAGCCATTTTGAAGACTACATGCAGCGGTGCCATTTATCGGAACTTTTTGAAACTATAGGGGCTAAGTGGAAATATTCCACGGTCTCCCACAAGAAATTATGCATTGCATTACTTCCTTAACTCCCTTATATATGAGTCTTTTCTGTCAAACTCTTCACCTAGACTGTTAACGAGGCCGTTCTGAGAAGTCAAATGTCATAGGTAAATAAACTGATTTACAATATAGTTCACATCCGCTTTTTCTGTTTCCACAACCACAAAAATTCTGCAAACCACTGTGCAGTGCATGGCGCAAGGTACATCGTGTCAGTATTACCAATTATCTGAACTTATTCCACCCGCACAGTCTTCTTGGAATACAGTTTTTTATCATTTATGTAATAGGATTTGCGAAAACAAGATCGCCATTCCTTCCAGGATTCCCGTGTAAGTTCCACGAGCATTTCTCTTACACTTCCGTATGAACTACCTTTCACGATTCCAGCAGCTAGTTTCTGAATGAATTCTATGTCTACTTTCGTACTTACTTGATGAGAACTCCTAACAATGGAACAATACTCTAGAATTACTCACACTAGCGTCTTGAAAGCAACTCCCTTTATAGATACACTGCATTTGTCCCAGAACCATTCCAACAAATATAAACCTTCCATTCACCTTGTAAAATTTCTTTATTTTCTGCGTACGTCACAGCTAGGCATTAGTTCACTAATGTCCCGATAAATGAGTGAATACAAACTTTAAATGACGTAGACTATAATCGTTAATTATAGCACTTCTACTGCTTCCTTCGTTTTTCTTCCTTTCTTATAAGAAGGAGACGAGGAGCACCAAGTACGCTGTTGAAGTATGTACAACGCATTAGCTTTCTTGACTGGCTTGAGGTGAAAAATGACGTATAGAAGCTTTAATTCGCCGTTGCATGCAAGCCTACTGATACGGCGGCATGTGCGATACTAATATAAATTTGATGAAGAGATTATGTTTCCGAACCGCGTGCCCAAAACTGTAAATCAAAGATAAATATCAAACAGTCTTCAGTATCTAACGAATTTTGTTATTAAAAATATGAGCTGTTTGTTCCATGAAATCTGCCTCACTAAATTAATTATTACATTCTATGTCTCAAAACATTGAGATGGGGTACACTATCAAGTATGTTATTTACTGGCATCACACTGAACGACATTTGCTACGAAATATAAGTAAGAATGTTGTAACACTCCTAACACCGTTTACACTTGATCGTCCCATGTCATACTGCTCCTTAGTAGTAGTAACAGTGGTTGTTTTTGTTGTTATTGCGGTTGTGATCTTCATTCGTGAAGAATGATTTGATGCAGCTCTCCACGCTCCTCTATCCTGTGAAAGTCTCAACATCTCCGTATAACTACTGCAGCGGGCATGTATTTGAGCCCGGTTAGTATATCACTCATCTCTTGGTCTCCCTACGCATTTTTTACCCCTCACAGCTCCGTCCGATACTAAATTAACGATTCGTTGATGTCTCAGTATGTGTCCTATCAACCGTTGTCTTCTTTTAGTCAGCTTAAACCACAAATTTCTTTTTTCTACAAATCTGTTCAGTATCTCTTCATTAGCTACGTGATCTACCGATCTAATCTTCAGAATATTAAAAGCTCCCATTATCTTTACGTCTGAACTGCTTCTTATTGTTAGTGTCAACTACAAATACACGCTGTGATGTGGTCAAAATGTTCGTCGCTGATCTTCTAATCACCTACGGTCGGGTTCTTTCTGCGTTACAGACTTCAGCTGGGTGTAAAACGTAGTGCCCTCATCAACGTGTTTCGAACACAGCGGTACTTAATAGGGAAGTTCCTATTAAGGATCGTATATCTTTGCACTAACGTACCCATTTATTGGGAGACACGTAGATTTCCAACCATAATACAACACAATATTTTTCATTTTTATAACTCACTGCCAGGGGTAAACGAAGCGTTAGATGGAAAAAAAAAGTTCTAGGGCGCATTTAGCTACAGAGCTACGCGACTGTAGGTAAGAAGAAGAATGACTAATTGGGAGAAGTACAGGGCTTTGAGACGGATCGTTCTTTGTAGAGCACTAGTGTAATATACGCTGACGGCGCCTAATGTTCTGTGAGCCAACGGTGGCCGCGCACCTCACAGTGTTAAGTTTCATTGTGACAGTGCTACCGGACCTCCCCCGGCGGCGAGCGCCGTACGCTGCTGGTGAGTGCCAGATTTACGGCGCCGATATTGCACCAAACCCGGCGGCCGTCTCAAATCCGCGGCTTATTAACGAAGTCATAACAATAACTCTGCACGCCCAGTACCCGCGCTGTTTTACAAATGGGGCGGCGCTGTTATACCAAAGCCATTCATCCCTCCAATAGCCGCGATCACACGGCCCTTGCAGCTCGTTTTATTACGGACCGCCGGGCGGCGTTTGCCCAGTGCTGCCAACCTACTCCATCCGCGCCCGGCAGCCGGCCAAGGCGCGCCTGGGTCAACGTCAGCGCGGGTAGCAGCAGGCTCGCTGCACAGTGAAGCGTACAGAAGTGTGATAACTGTCTGAAAGTGTTGCGTCTGCTTTTTCTTTCATGTCCGAAAGCACAGACACTACGCATTCACGTAATTTATTAGCCTCGGTGGACAATGAATCTACAAGTTTCACTGCAGATACACATATACGTCCAACTTCCAGCGGGAATCTAACATTAGCGATGGTGGAGGACATGAGCGGGGACTACAGATAGATGGCGCTAGTTGGGAGTGTAGGTCAGCCCGGCAGCGTGTCGAGATAGTCCGTGCATTTGTAATAAGCACCGTGTCCAGGTGTCGGGTCCCAACGTGGCACTCATTTTCACTCATCACCGCTGATTTCCGCACAAAGTCGCGATGCACCTCATATCATTAGCTCTTTCAGTTTACTCTCCTTTCTCCCCCTCCCCCCTCCCTCCACCTTCAATTTACGTGTGTGATAATGCCTTTGATGTTTTCACAACCGACACTAGAAAACAATGTGCCAAAAGCAGGCTATTCTATTTTCCATATCTAGAACTTCTAACAACCCTACCACAACAAAGGTCAAATTTTGATAATGATTTTGCTGTTGCTCACGCTGCTAAATACTGCATTTTCGGGCAACAACAAAGTTATTATGTGGCAAGTGTCATTAGAGCACAGTTAATAAAGTCATTTAATGTAATAATGAATAAACTAGGCACCCATCCTTTCGTGTTTCCCACGCTGGTCTCGTTGTAAAATCATGGCGCAATCGTCGAAAATCTAGGTGGTGATGATTCCAAGCTCGGATGCTAAGGCGCCTAGATTTCATTTTGCTATATTCAAAAATTTTGTAGATGCGCTTCGCAAACCATTCTTGAAGATTAAACATTTCAAAGTTAGCACAATGGTGATGTAAAAAAATAATCAGCACTCCGAATTTAAGTTACACTTCCTTTTTATTGCTTTTGTTGCAATATCACGTAACACACAAAACATCACTTCACAATACAAAACATGCTTGAAAACATCTTCCTCACTGTTAAAGTTCACATTTTATAAGCTGACTACAATATGCGTCTTTCCAACATGACGTCCAAAACTTGACTCTCTCAAGGTCCGACTCTCTACCAACTAACTAATAATCGCTTACGCGCCCAAAAGATCATAGTGACAAAAGAAAGAATACACATAAGAACAATATCATTGCAATATAAACATATCGATGTATCAAAGTACCTCTACATTAATGAAATCAAATCTGAATGTTGTCTCAAAAATATGTCAACTGCTTTACAGATATGCATCAGGACATTGATGGTATCGAGAGTTTCGGGTGAGCTGCCGTAATGGTTACGTAATTCAAGTACCATTACAAACTGTACTCCACAAGTAACTGCAAAGTAGTCGATATTTAACGTAACTAATGAAATGAGTGTCATTGTGTCATACCTGCTAAAAACAAGGTATATCTGGTACTAGAACCCATTAAATTTTTAGTAGTGTGAATCACCAAATAAAAGGGAATTTCTACAATTCGCCTCATCTTTGGATAGGAATGCCAACTATTTAGTTTCTATTACAGTGTCTTTCTCCTTGCTGTTAAAATTTCTGTAATATTAAATAAATCCATATCAATCGTGTCTTGTCACTGTAGTAAGTAGCCTCAGTCTCCAGACCTACTGTACTCCGTGCTGGTATTACCACATATTTTGTTCATTGCATACTACCCGCCCCGCACTCCTCCACTGCCTCTCATCTGCCTATGTTGTTTGTTGTATTTCAATACATCAATTAAACAAAATAGCTATATCATGTTTTTCATTAAATGTATAGTTTCAGTTCCCAGCTTCAACCAACCACATCGTCTCAACTCATAAGTTGTTACGAAACAACACCTGGGAAAATACACTGATTTTCTTACGTGCCTTCCGTTGCTAAACTCATTTTTTCTCTAATACATGTTCCATTCCTGAAAACAAACGGCTTTTCGTCCAGTACACGTTCACTTCTTATGTACAGTGTGATTGCAACTGAAGTTCCAGTTTCAAACTGCCGTAAAACAAGAACCACCTCTCAGAATGACGTTAAATTTCAACGGAATGTTATAGAAGCAGGGGAAACTTTATGGAAACAAAAACAATTTAACGGAAATTATATGACTAATGCTGCCGTTGGTGGCAGAATATGCAATAAAAAAGACGCAGGTTACACGGCTAGTTTTCACTTTTCGTCTGAGGCGATCGACATGACTGTCTGAATGAAGGTTCGCACGATGCTGGTAAAACTCTTTTAGAAGAACGGCGACTGCACGCCAGTAGCTGCAGAGGTTCCAGACACTTAGGGGAAAAAAAGAGGCTCGTCTGCTACGGGTCTGGAGGTAATGATTACGAAATTCGAAAAGACAGGTTCGTTTGAAGTGCAATGTGGCAGAAGAAGCAAAACAGTTGATCCGACATCACTCGATGATGCGGCCACAGAATTGCAGGAGAGGTCGATGAGTGCACGGGAACTGCCCTAACTTTGGACATGCCTGTGAGCTTCGTGCTGTGGACAGACGAGGCCCATTTCCATCTCCACAGAACTGCAGAATATGGTCAACGGTAACTTCGTACCGCTTCAGTCCGAAAAGATGACTGTGTGATGACGGTTGACGGCATCGTTTTCTCTCTCTCTCTCTCTCTCTCTCTCTCTTTCTCTCTCTCTCCCTTTTTCCGAGGAGATGGGTTCTGCAGGTCCCGTTACCTTTATCGTCACTGGTAAACGCTACGTAAGTCTTTTGTGAACCAGTGTCATTCCAAACCTTCAACAGCATGAGTGTGCCGGTAGTATCATTTTTATGCAAGATGACGCTCCTCCGCACGTTGCACAGCCAGTGAAGCAGCTGCTACAGAAGCTTCCTCAAAGCCAGATCTTCATCCTTGTGACTTCTGGCTGTGGGGTTAGTTGGAAGATGCTGTATTCAGTGCTCCGATTAGAAACGTAACTGGGTTGAAGGCCCGCAATGGGTAGTGCATTCTGTACATGACCCCTGAGACGCTCGATTTCAACTTGTGGCAGAAAACTCTGGACAGCATGTAGGTATGCATATAACTAGGGATCTAGAAACGACGGAGAGGCTTCGTCCCTGTCATAGTCCTCAGTGGTAAACAACTCCACAACAGGTTACAGCAGTCCACTCACCCGACCGCCGCCCCAGACCGAATCCACGGTTATTGTGAAACACACAATTCCCCCCGGGAACGTCTTGTTCCAGACGAGTGTAACCCCAATGTTTGCGTGGTAGAGTAATTATGGCGTACACGTACGTGGAGGCAGTTTGCGCAGCAATCGCCGACTTTGTGTAACTGAAGCGGAATAAGGGGAACCAGCCCGCGTTTGCCGAGGCACATCGAAAACCGCTTTAAATCCATCCACAGGCTGGCCAGCACACACGACCTCGACATAATTCGCCGGGCGGATTCGTGTCGGATACCGGCACGGCTTCCCTCTGGGGAAGCAGAGCGTTAGACCGCACGGCTAGCCGGGCGGGCCTGGACAGCATACACAACATCTCTTACTCCAGTCTCAATATAGTTAAAAACAGTTTTCGTAGCTGCTTTTTATTCATTTTTTGGCCTCAGGACAGTTAAAAATCAGTTCTTTCCGTCCGATATTGTGCGCAACAACTTCTGTATGCGGAACTTGCTTGGTTCTGTTCACTGCACAGTACGGCTGCTTTATTATATAACTCACACAACAACCGTCACACAGTGATTCATCTGTCATTTGTAGCCGAACCCGTCTACGTTGTGACGCTTACAAACCCATTCAGTGGGAAACTTTTCGTTAATTTTTTTTATGATTCCACTATTTTTATTCGTTCTTCGATAATATTCCGTTCAAATTCGACGTCATTCTGAGCTGCGCTTCTTCTTTTACAGCTTTTTGAAAATGGAACTTTAGAATAATATACAGGGTGATTATAATTAATCAGCAGTTCTCAATGGTGACTACCGGTATGTCACTGCATAAGCCTGAATTTCCTCACCGCACAACCACTATGTGAAATGAATGAAGCGTAGCGATAGCGCAGATCTCGAGACTTCTTGCCACTTTAGATTCGCATTATCCACATAATAAGTCGAACATTTCGGTGACATACATATCCGTAACAAATCACGATCCTTTTTGCATATCTTATTTATCGCTTCCGTGAATCTAGGAATTTTCTTGGAAACGATCTCCATAACACCACAAGACGGAAAGCAGCAGTTTAATACTTTGCTGCTAATAACAGACACTGGCAATGATTCAAGCTTCCTACCAGGCTAAATCTAGTTATTTCATTGTTCTGATCTGTGCTCAAACAGTAACAGAAATCTTACGTTTCCATTATGGAAGAATCCTAGTGCTGAACGCTAGGGAAACACGTTGTTTTACCATTATTAGTGGGAATTGCTGGCTGTGATATCGTCTACAGCACTCAATATTAAGCATACTGCGAAAAAAGCGAAAGAGTAGAAATTAACATTCAAGTTGTTTTAACAGTTGATGAATTCTCGTATTAAGACAATGACAAGATGAACAGTAAAAGAAATGAACCGCTAACTTGAGAAGAAACCATATCCAAAATATGGAAAGTTTTTTTATTGCATCAAAGAAATCAAACTGGATAGGATCACGGGTTATTGTAGATGTGGAACTTTTCCACCGCCATTAAAGCGAGTTTAGCAACAAGCATAATTCATCGCTTATTGAAGAAAGGGGACGATTCCTGGACATGTGCCCTTTCTGCTGAAAACAATATACGTATTCTGGCATCATCACGAGAAAACTGAGAAACCAGGAACCATATCACACTGTTAGCGAGATGATAGACACCATATTGGGTTCATCACAAAAGAAAGAAAAATTTAGTGATGTTCTCACGAAAATAGAAGACTTTTCAAAGTGGAAAACACGGTGGTCAACATTCCACAAAAGAAACCTCGCCTTAGTAATGACTCATACGGAAAAATTGTTGCAAAGGAGCAAGAGGTTTCTTTCGTCCTATGAACCATTAATTTAGTGTCGGCAAAGATATAAACAAGTAAGTCTTACGTAAAATAAGCATCAGTGGCCTGCTAGCTGAAAGCTTGTAGGTAAGGAATTCTCCGATGAATCTAGAGCTTCCCAATGAATCTGCCTACAAGGCCAAACTACACGTAAACTTCTGAAAAGGGAATGGTATTAAGTAAAGTTTAATTTACAATCCAGAAGAAAGAATACAATTCTGGAATGAAATTTTAACTTATCCCACAACAAAGGGAGACGAAACTGATGAGCATTTTTAAGTCCACGAACTTACTTTGATGTAATAATGTATAAAATATATTTAGTTCGACGAAAATTTGTAAATAAATTTGTATCTTCAAAATATAAGGTCTTTAATTAACCTACATTTTAAAATGTTTACTGTATAAAGGTAACATGTGTGTCTGCAAATAAATAAATAAAAAGATAACATTAAGCTACCTGTTACATAAAGTTGGATAAAAATTACATAATCTAAAGTTCCTTACAACCATATATTTTTATAAATTATCTAAAATAATTTTTCTTTGGAGTTTTTGAATAAAGCATTTTTTGTCTCCCCTGTAAAATTTGTAAAAGTGGTCTTGTTCCCTTTCTACAGTTATCAGTTCAGACGTACAGAATAGTAAAAATGTCAAAGAGGGCTTTTCTTGAACGAAGCCCTGTTGAAAACTAACTAGGAAACTAGAAGTTTCTGTAGTAAGTTCTCACTTAAGGCTGTGTGATATCAACACCCACAGTAAAAATAATAGAAAAGTGGAAGATTTCTCGAACAATGACGAAATTCTTAATGAAAATGGCTAGGAGAGGTCAGAAAAGAAATAAACTGATCAGAGAAGACGTAAAT
Source organism: Schistocerca cancellata (assembly GCF_023864275.1). Lineage (NCBI taxonomy): Eukaryota > Metazoa > Arthropoda > Insecta > Orthoptera > Acrididae > Schistocerca > Schistocerca cancellata. The sequence goes on from NC_064631.1 coordinate 232,873,325, forward strand.
ATGGCTACGAAATCTTTACCGAAAGAACCCTTCCATAAAAATTTTACGGTGAACATGCTGCGTTAAATTCTGATAAAATTCAAAACTTCCGATTATTGTCTCCATGATCATCGTCTAGGGCTAGGTACGAGTGTAAGTATGACGATAATATGACTGCAGTGAAAATGACAGAGAGATGAGCAGGAGACCCACCACTGTAAACAGATAACAGACGAACCAAGAAAATTCATTGCTGGACCTAAGGGAAAAGAACAAGGTTATAACGATGTGGTAAAATGGTAAATGACGTTTGGGAGCAACGTAGACACTATGACTCATCTTCCCTAGGTAACAAGGTACCTTGAAGCGTGAGAGAAGAGAAATAATAAGCTACCACCGATCTATGTCGTAAATGCGACACCGTGCACATAACATTATTTCCCCCACGATAGAAAGTCCGAGTTTGAAAACACTGGCGCGGTCGCTCACTCGGCCCGACGTAAAAGCGAGGACAAGGAAAGCAATTTAGGCGGCTGCTTTGCGTAACTTGGCAGCCGGGGGCGGCGATGCCGCAGTCTGACGCGTACTTACGCTGCGGCCGTTCTCTGATGTCGTCTTACGTTGCTTCCGGGCCCCAGTTCAAAAGGACTTTTGATATGAATTCAGCTTTGTGAGCAGCCAGCTGATTGCAAACAAAATGAATACTTGATTTCATGCGGCGCGCGCGTCCAAATGAGGTATACAACGGGTTCTCTGTTTCGGAGCAGATGAGGGGGGATCGCAGTCGTACCCCTTTGTGGCTTCATTGACTTCACACACACTGTGCTCAGTCAATTAGAAAATTAAATTTTCATTTTTTCATTTATATACATGTTGGCCTTCGCAACAGTTATACAGTGTCTGTCAAAGCAGTGATAGTCAGTAATGCAACGGAATATATTCCGCACACTTTCCCTCTTATACATATACTGGAAGCTACAATGAAGCATTTCTTTTCGGTGAGGTAAACTTTAAAGCAACCTATAGATCTCACACGAAATTTAGATAGGAGTGTTTTGCTTAGTTTGGAGTTGAGTCATTAAAGTACGGAAACTGATAATTAATGTTTTCCCCGGCACCGACTACGGCGTGCTGTGTACTCTCACGAGTTGCTTTTACATCTGTACCCCACAAGCCAGCTAATGCTGTGTTGTCAAGAATATTTTGTGTGTATCTGTCACTACAATCTTTCCCGTTACATTCGCGAACTGTTCGCGGGAAGAACGATCGTTGGTAAGTTCAGCGTGAAATTTTATCTCTAATTTTATCTTCAAAGCCCTCCCCCGAGATGTACGTTGAAAGAACGTGCACTAGGGTTTGAGACTTCTATCTAGAAGTGCTTCCTGTCCGAACGAGCTAACCGTGGGAATCGAGTATAGGCACTGCGTGATTATAGAAACGGACATGTTCTTCCTTTTTGATGTTGATATAAATGTGGACTGAAACCATGCAAGTGCTACTCTAGTGGATCTTTAAAAACGGACAAACCTAGTCCACGGAAGAGTACAAAACTGTTTTCGAAGGCACAGTGCCCTTGCAGTAAATGTGAAATGCAACAAAGATACATGTGTCAGGCATCGATAAGCTATGATACTAAGTTTTAGCAACAATAATGCTGCCCAGGTGCTACACTTTACGTACAGAAATTTTTGGACTGGACTGCTTGGATTCGCTACCTGAGTCTCACCTAACGTAGTTCGAATGAACGGGCGCGTGTTACTACAAGTCCTTATAAAACCGGCAACAACTGATCCTTACGTGTCAGAAAGAATGAAGACAATTTAAGCTTTGTACGCATCAGAAAGCAGAAAAATTAACTTCATGATCATAAAATGCGTCATTAGTTGTGAAATGAACTCCTATGTGACTCAATGTGCCTTTCTGGCATCCCTGAAACGAACGAGAACGGATACCTGAGACATCTGCCCATTTAATATAGCTCAGAGGGTTATGCAAGTGATTTATACCTATGACTTGAGAAAGAAAAATACAGTGCTGCTATTGCACAAATCAATGTTTTTGTTAAAGCCTAAAACTCTAATTTCCTGAACTTCAGAACAGTTGCAAGAAATTATCATCCTGGTTTTAGAGTACTTTTAATGCCTTTATTAGCGTTAAAATGCCAAAGCGCCATCATAACTGATTCTCAAGGGGAAATTAATGAACAGCACACTTATTTAAGTGATATCTAATAGAAAATAATTGACAGGGGGACTTCTGAAACGGGATGATGTCTTTGTTGAGTTTTGGAGAAAGAGAGATATAAGTAGGCTGGAACTTTGTTGGGTAAGATTACATGGAAACTAGAACATATACTTAAAGTAAAAATATCAGTGTAATATTAATATACTGTAATTTCTACTTTTGACTTCTTGGATTCAGTGTGCGTTTTTTAATTAGGCAACTAATTACATTATATTGTACTGTGAAAAAAGTGAGTTTACTGACAAAGACCTTCTACGTCATTTCATTCGTTATGGCAAATAAACTTTTGTTAATGCGATAAGAGGAAGAGATGTAGAGCCGGGCGGTGTGGCAAATCGGTTCTAGGCGCTGCAGTCTGGACCCGTTCGACCACTACGGTCTCAGGTTCGAATCCTGTCTTGGGCATGGATGTGTGTGATGTCCTTAGGTTAGTTAGGTTTAAGTAGTTCTAAGTTCTAGGGGACTCATGACCTCAGATGTCAAGTCCCATAGTGCTCAGAGCCATTTGAACCATTTTTGAAGAGATGGAGAACTTATAAAGATACTACGTCAATTCCCTGGATTTAATATATATCGATATTACTCTGTCGTGTCATGGTATAAACAGAGATTTTCTAGAATTTAAAGCTCTTTTTCAGTTGTGCCACGAACTGCAGCATTACTAAGTAAGAAGAAAAAGAAGATGTAAGAGACGTTCAGAGAGATTTTAGAATTATTTAGGACAAGTATCGACGACACTATCCACTGTGGGCTGCTAGTGAAACTACTGTAATTGTAAATTATAGCAGCAAATTTCAGCAAAAAACATATAAAGTTTTCGATTAGTCAATTTTCATGAACGCATACCAGTATGTTTGTTTTATGTGTACAATCTGCCCTTAATCTTAAAGATTGTTTGTATCTATATTTCGTTAAATATACATCTCCCTTTGTAGTTTTTATTGGCCAATAGTGAAGAAATTGTGGATGCTGTGTTACATCAAGCTCTTCATTAGCATAGAGCTGTAATAGAGGACTGCAACATTAAGATGGAATTTATGAGGCTTTCAGAGTATGGAACGGCACAGAAGTCATTGTAACAGTAGATGTGTGAGGTCATTAGTGACTACTAAACGCCGCTAGTAAACGAACATGTGAAGGACTAATCCGGAATTAAACGTTATGTGTCGCTGGACTCGCCTGTAACGTGAAAACTACGTGAGAAAAATCTGTATTTTGTGAGGAGTTTTGTTCTGATTGAGCGTTCACTAGCGAGTCTGCTTGGACCAGCCTCTCTGAACCCCCGGCTCACTCTCGCTACCTACCCTGTACAACTAGCACTCTTCGGAGATACGATATTGAAGGGAGACGGGTTTTGATATTACGTGTGAGATCCTCATACGTCCCTTGCAGCAAACGTTTTATTCAAGGACGTCGCGTGCGTCAACCAGCCAAGTTTTTCATGGCAACCCTTTTTTTAGTACTGAACTAATAAGCTACTGTTTTTCAGTAGTATGGTTGATAATAAACTTCATTGTCCACGCCCATATTTTCAGATTAATAGAACTTAACAAGAATGTAGGCGTACTGTTTTTCTATTATTATCATTATTTTCAGTTCACATGTTATTCAAGTGCGACAGCTATATCTCCTCAGATGTCAGGTAAATAATCTGGCTGTTTTGGCGAGGTGGGTCTTTGAACTGCTACTTGTGCTTATGACCACCATGAATCAACTATATAGTGAATAAATACGTTAGTGAAGAACGTAGGCTGTCAAAATGATGACCGTGTTTACGTACTCAGAGACATTAACAAAAACAGTCGATACAATGACATGAAGTTTAGGCCTCCCGCTATCTGCTACTGGAAGATTCTCGAGAACTGCTAGTTTTAAAATAAACTATTCCTTTAACTGAAATCAGATGTGGTACATGTTATAACACTTTGTTGCTCCCAGTGTAACATCTCTGTTGAAAGCACTGCAGTTTTTCCGGAAACTTTTCCATGTATAGACTTCTGAAGATCGCATAGAGTTTGAGAAACAGTCGCATCGCAGGGACACTTTTTCACCTTCTAAATTTGCGGTAGACAAGTACGGCACGAGGCGGTGATTCTACAGATAATCCTCGATGGTTTAACAACAATGAAATTTTTTACATTTCTAATGTAATCCTTATGAACGTGGTAACCTCAGTTCTGAGGACGGTTTAGAGAATTCCATATCACGGATAAGAAGCATCGTTCTCCGTAGCAAAGATAATATTTCTGGGAAGCTTGCAAGATTGTTCAATAGAACCTCTGAGAACTGTTCATGTCCTTTTTTTCTTAAGCAAAAGGGGGAATGTTTGTTTGTTTATCTGGAAATGTACCAGACAAATATCCGGTGGCTTTATCAATTTCATACTGACTCGACTCCGCAGAGGGGAGTTCTTCAATCGTGGCCGATATCACTTATTGTTCCGTCGACTGACCAAACTAACAACGGATCCTCGTTAGCGTAAAATAATTTCTAATCCAGCAAAGTATTAATTGCTACACAGTTGTGGCGAGGACGACGTTTCAGTTCCTTTCTAGCAGCTGCTGTCTACATCTCCAATGAAGAACGACACATGTCAAATTTATTAATTCTGTGAGGTTATTCTGTGTTTCGTCAAATCACAAAACTCGTTTCTGAAAGCTAAGCTCTCTAGTACAAATATTCTTCACAACACATGCCCAATTACTACGTATTAGTCTTCGTTTGAGTTTACCAAAATCTGCGAGTGTCTTCAGCGAATCACAGGTTCCAGCCACTCGCCTCAGAGGTGCTCCTGTAATAGTTGAGAGGCGGAAGGAACTTTTAATTCAAAATTCAGGTAGGAAGCAGAGGAAGAATCGGTTGAGCTCACTCGACCATCAGATTGTAACCAGTGTTTCACAGAGTTTAAAAAGTGTCTCGCAGTTTAAGGCAGGGCTAAGAGTGATTCGCTCCTTGGAAGACACGCTACGTCTGAGATGGCATCCATTTGCTTTATGAAAGGGGGTTGGATTTAACGTCACGTCCATTAGAAGATCATTAGACTCAGAGAATTCTCAAAATTTCTCAAGTTCAGATCCGAGTATGATACTATTACTCCTCATTAGTCAAGTAATTCCATATTCGCCTGGGACAATCTGTTTCTTACGTCCTCCATGGTTTTTTCATTATACGTTCTTTTCGTTCGTAGGAAACAGCTTTCCTTTGCTTTGTCTACTTCACGGTCTCTAATTCTGATATTAAGTTTATCTCTAAACTCATTTCTGCTACTCCTCAATAATTTCGTTTTTATTCAGTTTACGCTCAATCCATACACTGCACTCGTTACATTGCAGGCCTTGTCTTTTTCACTTTCACTCAGGATGGTAGTGATATCAGAGAATCTCACAACTGATGCACTTTTAGCCTGAATTTCTGTCAGCAGAAGCTTCCCTTTATCTTTTTCATCGCTTCTGCGATATGCAAGATGAACAGTAGAGGAGTAAGGCTGCAATCCGATCTTTTGTAATCCGAGTACTTTATCTTGTACTATAGCTTTTCCACCACGGTTTTTATACATATTCTATTGTACCAATCTTCCTCTATAGCGATTAAATATTTCCCTGTACTATGTCGATCTCATTTTCAAGCCAAGTATATTGATTTACCTTACGTCTTGCTTCTGTTATCAAGAGTAACGTCATAACTGCCTGTCAAGCGTCTTTAATTTCCTAAATCCAAATTGCTCGTCCTTCACTTCTTATTTCATTCGTCTATATAATATTCTTGTCGGTAACTTGAATACATGAGCTGTCGGGCTTGTTGTGTGATTTATCTCGCACTTGTCTGACATTGTTGTCTTCAGGATTCTGTGGATGATATTCTACCAGGCAATCAATTATTATAGCAAAGAGAGGATCCTCGTGGGCACTGTGAAGTCGTCTGGCAACGTTGTTGGACGTCAGTATGAGTAGAAAGTAGTTAGCTCACCATTCTACCTTTAAGATAAATATTACCAAACCGATGCATGTGCATCTCCACTATGCGATCAAAAGTATGCGGACACCTGGCTGAAAATGTCTTACAAGTTCGTGGCGCCCTCCATCGGCAACGTTTCCACTCTCACAGGTGTACGTTCTATCAAGTGCTTGAAGGTTTCTTAGAGAAGAGCACTCCATTCTTCACTGAGTGCTGCACTAAGGAGAGGTATCGATGACGGTCGGTGAAGCCTGGCACGAAGTCGGCGTTCCAAAACATTCCAAAGATGTTCTATAGGATTCAGGTCAGGACTCTGTGCAGGCCAGTCCATTTCAGGGACGTTATTGTCGTGTAACCACTCCGCCACAGACCGTCCATTATGAACAGGTGGTCGATCGTGTTGAAAGATGCAATCAGCTCCGAATTGTTCTTCAGCAGTGGGAAGCGAGAAAGTGCTTAAAATATCAGTGTAGGCCTTTGCTGTGATAGTGAGACGCTAAACAACATGGGTGCAAGCCCCCTCCATGGAAAATACGACCACACCATAACACCACCGCCTCCGAATTTCACTGTTTCACACTGGCAGATGACGTTCACTGGATATTCGCCATACCCACATCCTGCCATCGGATCGCCACCGTGTATCGTGTGCCGTGTACTGTGATTAGTCATTCCAAATAACATTTTTCCACTGTTCAATCGTCTAATGTTTACGCTCATTACACCAAGCGAGGCGTCGTTTGGCATTTACCGGTGTGATGTGTGGCTTATGAGCAGCCGCTTGATCATGAAATCCAAGTTTTCTCACCTCCCGCCTGTCATGGTACGTGCAGTGGATCCTGATGCAGTTTGGAATTTCTGTGCGATGGTCTGGACAGATGTCTGCCTATTGCATATTACGACACTCTTCAAGCGTCGGCGGTCTCTTAGAGTCAACAGACGAGGTAGGCCTGTACGCTTTTGTGCTGTACGTGTCCCTTCACGTTTCCACTTCTCTATAACGTCGGAAACAGTGGACCTAGGGATGTTCAAGAGTGTGGAAATCTCGCGTACAGTCGTATGACACAAGTGACTCCCTATCACCTGACCACTTTCGAAGTCTGTGAGTTCCGCGGAGCGCCCCGTTCTGCTCTCTCACGATGTATAATGATTACTGAGTTCGCTGATATGGAGTACCTGGCAATAGGTGGCAGCACAATGCACCTAATACGAAAAACGTATATTTTTGGGGACATCCGGATGCTTTTGATCACATAGCGTCTTTCAAGTCACAGGACGCATAGTCGAACTAATGTGTTGAACCATGATTTTAAACTGTTTCACGGAGAAAATTCTGAGATTCGGGAATGGGAATAGGTTCCTTCGAATGGCACAAACACGTTGATTGCTGCGTTATGAAGAAACGAATAACCTCAACAGTCGCAATATTAACAATAATATTTTTTCATAGGTTCTCACTTTCACGATTATCCGTCACCGGCCAAAAGTTCGCTTACTACTGTATGGTCACTTAGTGTTATAAAACAAAGTGCAAGTTTCACAACTCATCTCATTCATCACAGGGCACGCCTTACGTTTTGTAAACAGTGGTGAGGCTTAAGCTTTGTTTGTCACTGTCTAAAGACGTCTACTCCTGGAAGTATTGCCCCTATAAAAATCAAACATTTGTTCAACATAAGCAAACCACTTCTCACGCGATTTACCCATTTTCGTTGACAGTATGGGTTAAATTACGGTTTGAGGTGATTACGCCGCTAAGATTCGTCCGCCACTCACGGCATGATCTGCACTCTGCCAACCTTCGCCACAGTCCCTCCAAGCAAAAGAAAGCTACCCCTAACATAAGTAAGCTCTTCTCCACATATGTCGTCACAAAAATACTTTTGTTACAACAATCTGTTACGAACCCTTATTTTCACACGGGATAACCATTACTAGAATTTTATGATGTATCTATACTTACCTTCTAAACACTGCAATTACTGACGATTTATTTTATCTTACACCTACTTTAAAGATAAGGACGATTCCATTTCTCCGTTTCCATGGAGCATCCCTTCACTCAGACTGCCAACATTGTTGAAGAATGGCGAGGGCATGTTGGCAACTACACGTGAAAGAATTTCCGCCCACGCCAGCGCCGGCGCTGTTCGCAGGAGTTTCCCCATGTGCCCTCTGGAACAATAGCGAAAAAGGCTATCTTGTTCCTCTTTCAATTATGCTGCTTCGCTATCTTCAGAACTGCATCATACCGTATCGTAATTTCTCTGCGAATTCCATCAATGAGCTGGAAATTTTCCACAGCATATTTTCAAGCGTCGTGAACAATAATTTATTAGGATGCAGCAACAACTTGACGTCACCGAACCCTACGAAAACTGCAGCAATATTGTTTACGAAGAAACGGCCGGAACTAATGATACGATTTTCCATCAGTGGACAGCCAATACCCTGGACTACGACAACGATAAAACTGGGAATGATATTGGGTTAAGGGATGAGTTTTACCCTACACGTTCAACAAAGAAAATTGATTAATATGAAGATGATCCTGGCAGTCATGCAGTTTTTCACGAGCAGTAATCAAAACCCATCAGCAAAATTAAAACTTTATAGAGCAACGGTATAACCCTCCCTGCTGTACGGCTCGGCGTCTTGGGGAACATGTGACTCTACGTAATATACGCAGTTTGCAACCACTAAAAACCAGGTACTTGAAGTGGAGCCTAGGAGCCCCTAGGTGGGGAGAAAAATACACGAGATGAACGGAAAAAAATACGTAGCTGAGAAGATAAAAGACCAGGCAACACGTCTTTTTCAAAAATTAGACGACTATCAGGGAAATGTCCGCCAACTTACGAATGTAGGCCAGGCCCTGACACGACACTTGCACAAATACAAAGTGCCTCTAGCCATTATTACACCCGCACAGGACCACCAAAGATGATGAAATGTTCATTTATTCGGTATCTTACCAGTAAATTGTTTCTGTCAACCACTCGTAAGACTACCTAACCAGCACCCTCAAAGGACTAAAGGACCCATAGTGAGCCCAAGTACCTTTAAATGCGAATAAGCAATAAAGTGAAACTATTTCCGTTATCTTGCCATCCCAGAAGAAAAAATCACAAAAGGCGATCACTCTTTGGACACAACACGCCAAAATAAATCAAAGTGGACGTAATTTATTACGTAATATTACAGCCGCTAATGAAGGAGGGCAATGAACTCAAATACCAGTGCCACGTCTCAAGCCACATGAAGAAGAAATTCTCTGTAGCAAACGGCACGTCGACTTACAAGGGGGGTTTCAAAAGCAAGTCACACTACTGCAGCACCCCAAGTAACTTTTACCGAATGCTACACCACACTTCAAAGGGACACACATGCGTGACACTATTTTCGAACATAATAAGTATCTATATACCATAGTCGGAACATTTTCCCTTTTTCTTCTCGCGAATTACCTGCGGCTTGCGCTCCTTCTCAGCCTCCAGTCGCCATCTTCTTCTGTCCTGACTTTTCCCAACGTTCATATGCCTTGCTTCCAATGCCTCCTCTCCATCATTTTGTTATTTGCGTCTTGTGCTACCTTTTTCTCTTCCGTCGAGATGGTATCCATCATATTATCCTATTTGGTATTCATCCAATTCACATGACCAAACCACATCAGCTGTTTTTGTTGAATGTCTCCGCAGATATCACTATTTATTTTCATCCTTTGTCGGATTGGGTCGTTTCTTGTCCATCCATTTTAGCACAGCTTGAGCTTCGTCTTATGTTATCCATCTGAGGCTTAAGCTATTTTTTTTCTTTTTTTGATAACGTTCCAGGCTTCTGCATCGCACAAAACTACGCTCTGGACTATTTTCTTATAAATTCTCTTCTTCGTTGTCTTTTTATCTATCTTTTTGTTCCATACAATACAGTTAATTGCTCTTGTTACATCTCATCCTTCAGTAAACCCACTAGTGATTTCATCACTGCTCGTGCTCTGTTCCTCAAGATATTTGGCCTTTTACTCACCTACAGTTCCATCTCTATCTACCTCCAAATTATTTACATTTGCATTCCAACAGCCAAGTATTCACCCTTCTTCTTGTTTTAGTAGTTTCAACATTGCAGCCCAGTCAGCAATCGTGGTAATCTAATATATAAGAAACTATCAGCCTCGACTGCGGCAATGAAACCAACCTTTACCTAGGTTTTAGCCCAAGTAATCGAGAACTAAAACAGCCTGAATAGGCGCATTTTTAATATGTGACTACGCCTATTCAGTCTGTTTTAGTTTTATTTCTAGATCATGCTCTCGTAGACATATTATAGAATCAGGTATATCTTCTGAAGAAGTCTCAATTACTTGTGCTGAAACCTAGGTAAAGGATGGTTTCATTACCGCAATCGATGCTGATAGTTTCTTATATACTACTTCTTGTTCATCTTCAGGTCAGCCATATTGTATTCCTGTTCTATCTTTTTTATCATGTAGCTCAGAACATCTTCATCTGCCATTCGCTCAATTCCTCGATGATAGAAATCCGCTCCTTGGTCACGGCCCATTCCTGAACCACTGTGTGAACGTCACCGCCAGCCACAGAAGTTCCCCCTCGACTACCTGAACACTTTCCTCTTTGGCCCATAACGATAGCCTTCCTTCCCGATCAGCATCAACTACATCTGTGCTGCCTTGCCCACATTGATGGTAAGATTACCCTAAGGCTACATGCGACAATCCATTTCATCCATATATCGCCATAATTTCATGATAACCGTGTGTGCCACTTAGCCGTTTTGCCCCCAAGAATCGTATAGTCTCCGGCACTTCAATTTTGAATTGAGTGTCCAGTTGCCGCTTCATCTCACACGAGCACTATGATCAATTGTTCTTGGTACTTCAGCAGAACTGTGTGTCAAGGATGCTCGGGATGTGTATTCTCTCCTCTCCACTGCTCGTGTTGGGCAATGGTTTCAGCGAGGGATGACATGTGTAGCTTACTTTTCATACCAACTCCTGCAGTAAAACGGCACCTTATGTAAGAGTCTTTATTGGCATGTGGCTTTGTTTCGAAGGGACTGCTACCCAGTTCACCAAAGGATACAAATTTGAAAGTCAATTACTAGCCTCAGAATCGGAGGAAATTACCTGGGCTAGTATTTCATTACAGCTGTAGTGAATCTTCATGCGGAGAGAGAGAGAGAGAGAGAGAGAGGGAGATGGAGGTAGATAGATACATGGAGAGAGAGAGAGAGAGAGAGAGAGCTGCCGTCATGATCTCAGCCAATACGTGACGGAGCGTCGCGGCTCGGCTTTTTCCTACGTGGCCATCACGCACGCGTGCCTCTATAACGCCGGCGTGGCCATAACTCTTGGCATTTGGCAGCCATCCGAACGAATGGGACGCACGTTGATTGAAAACGTACAGCTAACCTTCCCAGCTGCGGACAATATCCCGCGGCGGCGGAGGGAGACCTGTGTTTTGCCGTGATTACAGATTTGGGACTGGGCGCGCGATCCAATTTCGGATACAGGGCTGAGCCGCGATTATCTGGAAGCGCCGGCGAACGCACACATCACTGAGCCGCCACTGGCGCCTGGCTTCGGCAGTCGAATGCCATCACCCACGCTCTAGTGGCAGTGCTCGTGAGTTTCATATTCTTGCGTCTTTCTTGTTGCTGTCTGTTCAGAGATAGACTGAGGTGACGAAACTCATGGGATAGCGACGTGCACATTTACAGATGGCGGTAGTATCGCGTACACAAGGTACCAAAGCTATTTGTACTCAGGTGATTCACGTGAGAAGGTTTCCGACGTGATTGTGGTCGCACGACGGGAATAAACAGGGTCTGAACGCGGAATGGTAGCTTGAGCTGGGCGCAGGGGTCATTTCATTTCGGAAATTCTTAGAGAATTCAATAATATGAGATCCGCAGTGTAAAAAGCATGCCAAGAATATCATATTTCAGGCATTACCTCACACCATGGACAACGCTTGGCCGACGGCCTGAACTTAGCGACCGAGAGATGCGGTGCTTGCCTAAAGTTGTTAGTGCTAAGAGACAAGCAACACTGCGCGACATAGCCGCGGAAATCAATGAGGGACGTACGGCGAACGATGTTAGGACAGTGCGGCAGAATATGGAACTAACGGGCTGTAGCAGCAGACGACCGATGTGAGTCTCTTCGCTAACAGCACATCGCCTGCAGAGCTTCTCCTGGACTCAAGACTATATCGGTTGGACCTTAGGTGAATGGAAAACCGTGGCATGGTCACATAAATCCCGATTTCAGCTGGTAAGAGCTGACGGTACGGTTCGAGTGTGGCGCAGATTCACGAAGCCTTGTACCTAGGTTGTCAACAAGGCACTTTGCAAGGTGATAGTGGCTGCATAGTGGTGTGGGCTATGTTTACATGGAACTGACTGGGTCCTTTGGTCCAACTGGTCCGATCATTGACAGGAAATCGTTATGTTCGGATGCTTGGAGACCATTTGTAAGCCGTTCATGGACAACTTGTCCCCAAGCGATGATGGAATTTTTATGGATGACAATGTGCCGTGTCAGACCATTCTGGCGAGCGAATGAACGGGCCATCCAGATCGCCCGACATGAATCCCATCGAACATTTATGATACACAATCGAGAAATTAGTCCATGCACAAAATCCTGCACAGGCAACATTTCGAAACTGTGGGCAGCTGCACAGGCAACTTGGTGATTTCTGCAGGAGACTTCCAACAACGTGTTGAGTCCAAGCCATGTCGAGTGCTGCACTACGTCAGGCAAAAGAGGGTCCGATGCCATATGACATTTGTCACCTCAGTCTAAGTAGAAAGAACTCATACACGCGTAAGCTATCCAACCAAAAGTATACAAACACCTGTTAGTGGAGATTAATATGGAATGTGTCCATCCTTCGCCTTCGTGACGGCTTGTACTCCGCTGGGAACCCTTGCAGTGACGTGGAGAAATGGCAGTCCATTCTTTCTCAAGAGCCGAACAAGAGAATGTAGTAATATAGACCGCAGATGTCTGGAGTGAAGTTGATGCCGTAACTCAATCCAAAGATGTTTGGTTAGCTTCAGGTCGGGACTTTGGACATATCACTCCGTTTCACGAATTTTATTCTCCACAAATCACTGCCTGAAAGATACTATTCTATGACAGGGTACAGTGTCATGCTTATACCGTCATCGTCTCTGAACCCTTCCTCTACGGTACGCAGTTCACAATTCTGTAACTTCTGTTCGCATCATTCGGAATTTAGTGTTTTATCATGCGCAGTAAGGAGATCACACTCAAAAATTGCCCTTCTATCGTAGCACCACCTCCTCCGTACTTTGCTGTTGGCACAGTACGTGAGAGAAGGTAACGTTCTTAAGGCACTGACAAAACGAAATTCATCTATCTGATTGCAACAGGATATAGCATGGCAGTCCTTTTGCCCCCTTAGCTGAGTGGTCAGCTCTGCAATACAGTGGGCCCGTGTTCGATTCCCTGTCGCGTCGGAGATTTTCTCCGCTTTGGGACTGGGAGTTGTGTTGCCTTCATCATCATGTCATCATCATCGGCACGCAATCGCCTATTGCGGTTTCAACTGAAAATCAACTCGGCGGCCGGATTTCCCCAGGTGGGGACTCCTGGCTATCCGTCTCATATGACCATTTCGTTTAATTTCAGTTGGTATCATTCCAATCGTTTCCAGTCATCTACTGTTTAGTGGTGTCGTTCTTTTCACCCCTCAAGCGCCGCTACAGAAATATGTGGCCTCTGAGTTACCGCTCGACCATTGTACATTCTTTTTAACTGCTGCGCACAGGCATTGTGCTCACTTGACTGCTGGTAGCACTTTCGAACTCATGAATAGTTCCTTCCGCTGATTTTATGTTATTTTTCACGGCCACCCTCTCCAATGCTTCACGGTCCCTTTCTTTCAGTACAAAAAGTCTGCATGGTCTTGGTGGTTGCTCCTTTGGGTTTGCACTTCACAATCATATCACCAGTAATCAACTTGGGAAGCTTCAAAAGTATTCAGATGTCTCTGAAGAATTTGTTACTCAGTTGATATTCATGACTAGTCCATGTCCAAGGTCACAGAGTTCTCTTGACTGACCTATTCTGCCCTTACTGCTTCTCTACTGACAACACAGTATTGCTCTCCAACTTCTATACCGACAGCTCGCCTAACAAGGCGTCAAGTGGCAAGTTTCACATTACATACGGATGTACGGATAGCTTTAATCAGATAACGTATAACTGTACTTTTCAACGCTACCCAATCAATAATTTCGAAAGAGTTTTCATATGCCATTAGTGCACGTTCAAATTCCTTCACCCTATCATCGAAGCACGGGTACTTCGGTTTCTTTTGGATCAACTGATCTTTACCCGTGTGGTTTCCCACAAGTCGGTTCATTCTTCTGAAGATATTTCATTGTAATACCACATTTTATTACGGAAATAACTATGTCCTACACAGTGCTGTATGTAGGAACCAAAGACATTATTCCTTGCATAAGAAAAGCGAACATTATATTGCATTATCTACGAATTTTTCTCTCTCTCTCTTGTTGAATGTAATGTTAATGACTTCGGTTTTGTTCTTGCCCTGATAAAGACGAAGGGAACATATAATTTTGAATATTACTTATTACAACTCCACAGTAAAAGTTGTATTCAAGGAAGAAATAAACGAGTGCTCATGTACGGTAAATAATTAGGTCATACTCAAACGTCAATATTTCTCTTTCTAGTCATTCCAGTTACCACAAAAAGTTCTAGCTTAACTATGTCGACCTGGAATTGTAGAGACGCTGGGGAAATTGGCAAACGAAACTACAAACAAGCACGGCGACTTTCAGCGGACCCGAGAGCACGCAACAAGAAATGTACCAAAGCTCTTTACCACATATTACCACACGAAAAAAAACACACACAAGGCAAGTTTGGTTTCAATCGACATTTTCAATATCCCCTTTGAAAACCAAGAAGGCATGCTAATCTTGTCTATACCACCATAAATTACAATAAAAATAGCAATATGTATTGTTAGTGATTTTCAACAATGACACAATTTCCACCACCTGCTTTCCTTGGCATTGTGATTATTACATACTTTAGAAGTATGAGGTATTTTCATCACATGTGTAATGAGGCGCCTCTCAATGAACTCAGTAACTATCCGTGGATGCCACTATCCGTGAATGCCACCTGCTCCATGTGTCATGGTTTGACTAAGTTCTGTAAGAATCTCATCACTTTTAGACAAAAGCAGCGACCAGTGGGCGGACAAAGTTTTCTTTTATTTGCCTGTTTTATTTAACAGTTGGATTCTATGTATCTTGAAACTGACTAAGTCAAAATTTTTCAATCTTTATTGGACTTCTAAGCTTATTACTGGAAATGATAGGAATAAAAATCGTTTATTTCAGAAACTGGTTACTTTGAGCGGTTGAAGAAAAAAACGAACTGGAAACTGGTCGTTCCAGCGATAACTGCTATCCCTACTTTTGGGGCAGTTCCCGACATTTGCGGCCCCATGTGTCTTTTATTAAATTACCTATCTCAGCGACATCTACATCGCTACGGAGGTTTTTAAACGTTAGTAAGAGTCGCTCTGTATATACAAAACGAGAATTTCTTGATGTGCGTTGCTTTCCATTTGATTCATGGGTTTTACATGAAATACTGAATCTGTATACGCAGTTAAGGCACACAGGAAACGTCCTACATGTGACCACAACGCTGCTGATTCATTATTCGGCCAACAAGATCACGTAAACAGAGAACGAAATAGAGAAATTAGCCGATGGCGAGTGGAGGAGGCGGTTTCGCGTCGGGGCACTGCCCGGAGCGACGTCAGGCGCATACAGAGAGCTAGTTTGTTCCCGCGGACGTGGCGAGCGCGGAGACACGCCGCCAGATAGCGACGCAATACAATCTGCACGGCCGCAGAGGCGGGTCGTAATCAAGTTGGTCCGCGGGCGAAGAAAAAGCGAACACGCTAATTACAAAACACAGCACCGAGGCTCGCCGCCGGTCCGAATAGACTGAGAGGTGCAGGGTGGGGGTGGGGAGGAAAGGGGAGGGGTCTGAGCAGTGTTGCAGCGGCAGACGAGCCGACTCTCCCTCCTCCCGCTGTTCACATAATACGGCGTCGGACGGGTCGACGCTGCACAACCATAGCGAAGCCCGTCTCGGACGAAATGAAATACAACCGGTCCGGCCTGGAACCAGCGGCAAAACAATGTCCGCGTCGAGGAGCAGCTCCACCAGCGACCGAGCCAGCCGCGGGCCGTCGGAGGGGGCGGTCGCATTACGACAGACCCCTGGCTCTGCTGGAGATAGCACGGCGGGCACTGGCGGCGCCAGATAGGTGCGTGCGTTTGTCTGCGCCGAGACTCCTGCGTCGGCATCTGCGTGCGAGCACCGCCGGCAATATCGCCGCGGAGACCGCAGCTCGGTGCCGCCTCCGCCGCCCCCGCAGGGCATTAGCAAGCCGGGGGCCGCGCCTTCTCCGCCTCCGCCGCCCCCGCCACTCCGCTAATGGGCCGGCGCTAACGACCCGGCACATGGCCCGGCGGGTTTACTTTCTGCGCCTTCACCAGCTTCCGTCTGTTCCGCTTCCTTTGCCCAACCCTCCTCCCCCCTTCCTTTTTTTTTCTTTTTCTTAACTCTGGTGACGCCTTCCCCTTCTTCTTCCGCACGGCAGTATTCCCTGGGCTACCCTTGGGGATAGGAGAAATTCCTTTGTCTTTATCGGACATTTCTGAGCAGCAGAATCCGCACTGATATGCATGTTTTCCATTCGAGAAGGAAATCGATATATAGCAATGTTTATATAATAATTTAGCACGTCACGATCGCTCAAAAGTATGTAATATTTTTACTTTACCAATTTCGACACCATGTTCGCACCTTCAGATCCGATTAATCAACTGAAAAAGCATCGTCAACATATATAACAGCCACAAATCAAGAAGTTTAAAATACGTTCAAAAATGTTCAAATGTGTGTGAGATTTTATGGGACTTAACTGCTACAGTCATCAGTACGTAAGCTTATACACTACTTAACCTAAATTATCGCAAGGGCAAACACACCCATGCCCGAGGGAGGACTCGAACCTCCGCCGGGACCAGCCACACAGTCCATGACTGCAGCGCCTCAGACCGCTCGGCTAATCCCGCGCCGCTTAAAATACGTCATTGAATGTACATCGTATCGTCATATTTTTACCATTTAAATATGTAGAAAGGGCAGTCAAATCTAAACGCGAACACCCGCTAAAACGGGACATAGAAAAGTTTCTTTCGAAAGTAATCACCCCAGACGTTAAGATATTTATCCCACTGGGAGAGGAGACGATCAATTGCTGATTCGTTGAACGTGATCGGCCTACGACGGATCCACAACAGCACCAACTCTTGCATTTCCTAGTTGTACTGAAATGGACATCATTGCATATCTTTCTTCAGATCACCAAAGATGTGCAAACCACACTGTGAAAGACCCGGGCTGTACGGAGGATGCTGCAGTGTTTTCCATTCACGCTACAGCGTAACCTTAGTCCGATTGGCAGTGTTGGGGCGAGCGTTATCGAGCGACAGGATGATTCCGTCCGACATCGTTCGTGGGCGTTCTGACTTTACGGCGTGTCACAGCTTCTGCAAAATGTTTTCATAACGCTGCGAACAGATTGCGGTTTCATGCTAGAGGAACTTGACGAGCAGAACGCACCTGTAGTCGAAGAAGAACGTCATCATGACCTTTCCAATACTTACATGAACAGCTTAGGATTTATTTGGCGGGGTAGGTGTGGGACGTTTCGACTGGTGGCTTTGCCGCTTGGCCCCGGGCTGTCGGAATGCTGTCCTACGGAATCATCCTGTTTGCACGATAACACCCTCCCAAGCACTGTCAATCGGACAAGGCCACGCTTCAGTACTTTGATTGGGAAACACTAAAACATCCTGCGCACAGCCCGTACCGTTCAATGTGTGATTTTCGCATCTTTAGCGACCTGAAAATAGACATGCGTGGATGTTGGTTTCAATCGGACGAGGAAGAGCAAGAGAGAGCGAGGTTGTGGATCAGTCAGCGGTCGACTGCGTTCTACGAAACAGGTTGGTTGGGTTATAGAGCAAGGGGACTAAACTGCCTGTTTATAATCCCTTTACTAAGCAGGGATAGACCGTCTAGTTTCCCAGTGGCATAAATGTATTAAAGTTTGTGGTGATTACTTTTGAATGGGAACGTTCCATGATCCCGTTGTGGCTGGTTTCTATACCTGATGACGCTTTTCAGTGGACCACGCCTGAAGATGACAACTTCATGTCGATAGTATATATCTTAAAGGGATTCTGACACCATTAGTTATAACACTAACATCTATGAAGGTTGCAAACATCCAAACTTTCAAAAATACATCAGCAAAATCACATGCTACCCGAACACGCTTCGAAGTTATGAATGTTCAAGAAAAAGGATCTCCTGAGACAGCCAAGACCTGCTGATAAAATTACTATTCAATTTCAACCGGTTTTTACCTTTTGATTATATTTAGGTATCATAAAATTATTTACAACAGCCTACATGGGAACGTTCTTGCAATGGTGTTGGACAAGATTAATCTGCATTGGCCGAGCACAACTTGGTATGAAAGCGTATTTTAGATTTCGGAAAGATGTCTGTCAACTGCTCACCTAATGGTTTGTGGGACAGCATTGTTCACGAGGTAATTGAGATACGAATGTCAGCATATCTTGTTAGTCGAGATAAGGGGTTTGTCATCAGTGCAGCTTAATAAATAGTCACGCGACAAACGTCTGGTTTTAATACTGACTGCCCAGTTTTTCATTTTCTCGTTCAGTTGGTTTTTCATTTGCATTAATCAACCGAATCAAACTAGTATCTTGTGGCTACATCATTTGTAGGATTGTATTTTGCTCACTCACTAGGTCGCAGTTGTTTCATTTAATGTTAAACAACCGACTCACATGTCGCTGACGGATAGGTTTGTATGAATGTTTGTCAATGACTCTGCGGTTTTCGGTGGTTTCGATCTCATACTATTTCAGCTTTTCCGGGTATACAGGAACCATGACTAGTTTCACGTAGTCGCGAATATGAATATTGATCCAAAAAATGTGCAGTTTGTTTCTTTTATTCCAGAGTAAGATCACAAAAAGTGTCCTCAGATTATCAATTTCTGTGGTAGGCACAATCAGATCTGCAGAAAAATTGGAAGCTAAATACAACTAATGAACATCCTACATCCCGTAAAGAATAGGTATTGACTAGAGCCCGGATATGTAATTACATATTCTGTTCCTTTATATGTAGTTATGAGAAAAACTAAGATTCCGACGAATTAAATTGAATGGACCTTTACTTCAAAGTTTTAAACTACGTATTTTTACTTATTTTGAGGCTAATACGTATGTCATATTTTAATATTATTGTGGAATTTTTATACATTTTCTTATGTCCCATACACTTTCGTTACATAGCAAGAAACGAAAGAAAATTTAGTTTTATTATTGTGGTTCTCATACTGTCATCAGTCCCGCTACACTCAAAGCTACATCACTCAAGTTCGATGCGGACAACAATGACTCGTTTTAAACGCTTCGCTTTCTTGTTCTCAGACGCTTCACAATATGCGATATCATCTCGAACTGAACAACATTTACGAAGCATTTATTAGGAATAAACAGAGACAGTTAGACATCAGTTCCCAGAAGTAAATATACTAATATCAGCAACGAAGAAGATGTTCTTCATAAAATGTCCTTATCGAGTACAACACTAAGCGCAGCAGCTACCTGATGTAACTCTGCTTCGGAAGCTAGGGAAAACATGGTGGGCAATATGGAGTGAAGCTGTGATTGATTTTCTTCACTTTGTGAAGTCGGTGACGGAGGAATTTTCTTCTGATCCCGCAGTGTCTGTGAGTGAATCCTTGTCAGCATTCAACAGTTCTAAAGTGCTCAGCTCAGATTCATATAACGCATGTCACTTCATCTGACTTCCCGGGAATATCAAGAAACTACAGAATTCAGGTATGCATCTCCAAGAGGCTGTGGGAATAATGAAAGATACTGTTCGGAAGGCCGGTGTTGTATGAGGTGAAGTGCGTATTATAGTTTCCAGTAAACTGCAAAGTGTGCTGAACAAGAACCCTGGATATTCAAATCTTGTTTTGCCTATTGTAATTGATGGTGGTATTGTAAAAACCCAATGAGAATATTATTCCTAGTACAATTACTCTGTATAAATATTAACCACTAACTACTTGTGAAGGCAAGCGATGATTATTTATAAAAACGTTCCGTCAAACGTTTGACTGTGTATGACAACAGAACATAAGTATATAATAATTAACTGTGCATCCCGTCCCATTAGACACTTGCACTTCAGTATTTTGTAGCAGGACTGAACAAGACTACCTGTGAAATTACATTTTTAGAAAACAATGAAATTTTGGCTTTTAAATATAATTGTTGTATTATATATTTATTTACATATTTCACCAGCTTTTGTTAGGTATTAATGGATAGATTTCTAAAGTTGATATTACATAAAATCCAGGTTCTTGTTATGAGAGTGTAAATGATTACTTTCGTACATAAAGAATACATTAACTTGAATGTGAAGAAGCATTAAAGTTTAAAACATATCCTAAAGTAATAGAGAAAGAGGAGCATCGTCAAGATAAACTAAATCGGCAAGACATCGTCGAAAGTAACTGAAAGAAAGGTGCAAACTAGACCACAGTGTCAGGGAGTCATCTTACGAACGAAACTACTGTTCACAACAAACTGAGGTAGTCTATTGTTGTCACACACCGTATATCTCTGTCGTAAACTCGCTAGATATCACCACCGAAATCAAAAGTCTGAGAAAATTTTTGTGATGGTAGACTGGAATGAAAGAAACAAACCATGATTAGGATAACCAATTGATTTAGAGGCAGATATGATATCTTGTATAGAGAAGGGGTAAATAAGAGGCATATTTCCAAAAATGAAGTATTTTTTAAATTTATATCTTTACGTAGTTAAATTCGAATTTTTCGTACTTCTCGGATGAAATATCAATGGTGTTTGGTTTTAAAATTTAATAAGGGAAGTACCACATACGTCTTTGTACCCCCCACTATTCCTCAACCTGTTTAGTTGTATATTAACTGCAGCTGGAACAACTTAATCCACAGCAAGGTATTTACGAGCTTTAAGTGACGGAAAAATGAATCAGTGTATTTAGTATTTAATTAAATTAATATGTATAACGTTTATGTTAACTTTGAGGTACTCTTTGAGGCGTCAGTGTATAGCACTGGTTTATTTCTAGCAATGAAAGTGCTGCAGACTGGTTTCATTCAGAAGAATGAATGTATGATTCAGTCAACTAAAACATTAAAGAACGGTTTCAGACGGAAAGACGGAAGAACGAATATACAGTTCACCCGACAGAGGCTCTACAGAATGATTTCACTTGATGAGAAAGAATGAGTGATTTAATACGCAAAACTACAAGGGACTGAATCTGTTGTTTTCATTCGGTTGTTCCCCTTGACTGGTTTCACTCAGAAGGCGAATGAATAAATCAATCGACACGTAAAATTACAAACTAATGGGTCAAATGTTTTTCAACAATCGACTGAATCGATTGTTTTCATCGCGTGGGGTAGCAGTGAATAGTGTACACGAGTTGCCAGCTGCGCAAACAATGGTCCTGGAGCCGCTAAACTGTCATGGAGCGGACGTGACGAGTTTTGTATGTCCACTGTTGGCAGCTGTTTATGGTGACGGACTGTGTCACTGGGACTTCGCCAGAAGGTGGAAAGTGACAGTAGCCTTCTGAAACGTCGTGCGTACTCCAGAACCGTACCCGGCAAGAAACCCGTGAAGATTTAATCCATACATGTTACAAAACTTTATGTACATGTGTATGTATATTTGTATGATGAATGTTTCTCACTTCCTCCTAAATCATTGGACTGATTTCTACCGAACTGGGTACACATATCACTTTCCTGTTAATTGTTGTTGCAATTGCACCCGTTGTCTGACGTGGGTTTCTCCTTGATGGTTGCAAAATTTAGCGGTCATCTCCTGCTGCAGCAGATCATGAGAACGCCCAGGGACTTTCAGCAAACTTTACATATAGTTTCAAAATCTTAAGCAACTTTTCTCTCTAACATACGCCACAAAATAATGAAAGGAAAAAAGTTTGTATCTTTTCACGTTTTTGCTTTTGATACAGTAAAACTGCCACATGTAGCATGAAGTTTCAATTTGTTACTTCTTTACTACTAACTATATTCGCGACACATTTTGCATCCAGTTTTCAAATACCAATAAATTTACTAGAAAAATTATATAACTGAAAGGCACAAATTCAGGAGGTATGATGGAAATGCACGAAAAGCTGCCGCATCATAAATGATTTTTAAATTTGTTACTTGTTTGTTGCTATCTCTATTCGGTACATATTCCGCAGGCAGTATTCAAAAATGTCGCTGAATCTACCTAGAACAATATATCATTGAACGATATAGAGTTTAGGAGAACTGACGTCATAAATGAACGAAAGTATATTTGTAAATTATAGATTGCAGCGATCAGTCGTCCTTTTTAAATTTTATTGTGCAGATCTAGATTTCGGCTAGAAGCTAGCCATTCTCAATGCTAAGAATAAAAGAAGTACATAGTTAGATGATGTAAGAAGTTACAGGTAACGGCTTAACTCATATGGTTTGTGTATTACATACCACTACTATTTTCGCTCAATGCATGCCTGGAGGAGCTAGAGATCTTCTGCCATCACAAAAATACCGGCAGCAATCTGATTAATGATCAGGTTGCTACGAAAAATGCGCGGTTCTAGGAAATGTTCTAGGATTTGTTGCTCGGAAGCGGTGTAGGGTTTGACCCAGGGAGAATAGGTTTCCTTTTATAAACTCGTTCCATTAGATCTACTGTCAAAATGACTGAAGCAAACACAAGTAAGTACATAATGCTTTCCAACAAGTATACAGCAAGAAGCTTCTGACTACGTAAAGCGAATGAACGAAATGCTGTGGCAATTTTTCACGCGTCTCGCAATTTGACGTAATATCTTCCAAACTGTCTCATAGAATAATATATTTTTGTAGGTACAAAAAAAATGGTTCAAATGGCTCTGAGCACTATGGGACTTAACATCTATGGTCATCAGTCCCCTAGAACTTAGAACTACTTAAACCTAACTAACCTAAGGACAGCACACAACACCCTTTGTAGGTACATTCAGCGACACATGTAGATGGTGTGGGAAATATTTTGCTAATGGAATTAGTAGTAAAGAAGTAGTAAATTACGAAAATATAATTTTGTAGGTACATTTAGCGGTATTTGTGGCTCCTCACTTCGGAATATGTTGTGAATAGAGTTGATAGTAAAGAAGTAACGAATAAAAACGTCATACTGCGAGGAATTCGCAGATCAGGTGTGCAAAGGAGCATAATGTCCAACAGCTGGGTATTATGTGTTTGTGAAACATTGTTCTTGGAATCATCAAAGAAGTAAAGTAGTCACAGAATGTCAGATCTATTGCGAACTGTAATACAAATACAATTACGTGCTGGTCCCCATGGCAACAAGAGATGCTTTATACGGGAAATGGGCAGATTAATTGCGCTTGTTGCATCTATGACGTCAGTTAGTTCAGGTTTGACCTGCACAGTAACCATTCGTCGGTCATCACCGTCAGCATAAAACATTTAAACATACCTGGTTTATTATGTAATTCAAATGTTTATTATACAAACGAAAATCTTCGTGCAACTTTTTTTCGATAGTCCGAACATAAATTTTTCTTATTTTTATAGAGTTCAATATTTTCTTTGCTTTAATTATGAGTCCATTCCATTTTACCTGCTTCTGGCTTAACACATATTTTCCGTATGATATCTTACCTTCTTAACCAACACACCAATTTGTACTCCTCCAGTGTTCGAAAGAATTTCATCCCTGTATATCTCATTATTCTGATTTGTCATTTTATCAGAATTCACCATGCGTGCCCCAAAGCAATGTTGGAGTGACATTACTTTATGCAGTTCATTACCTAATTTTCGTTCATACTTTCTAAAGCTTAATCTATAAATATGCTAAATAAAATTTTTCCTTCATAAATAAAGATCGCACAGATCTTCGACGAGTTCATCAGTAGACCAAACGTCAACGAATTAGAAATATCAGGAATTTTTCTTAATATTACTTTTTAGAACCAAGTAAAAGATCATACACCGTCCAGCGACATTAATGTGACCACTTGTCAAAAGACTAAATAGTCAAAGTTCTGCAGCGTGGATCGCTGGGAG
The DNA here is from genome assembly GCF_023864275.1 of Schistocerca cancellata. Lineage (NCBI taxonomy): Eukaryota > Metazoa > Arthropoda > Insecta > Orthoptera > Acrididae > Schistocerca > Schistocerca cancellata. The sequence goes on from NC_064631.1 coordinate 232,897,870, forward strand.
CCATGCAGGAAGAGTGTCAGTGATGTTCTGGAAGCCGGCCGGTGTGGCCGAGCGGTTCTAGGCCCTTCAGTCTAGAACCGCGCGACCGCTACGGTCGTAGGTTCGAATCCTGCCTCGGGCATGGATGTGTGTGATGTCCTTAGGTTAGTTAGGTTTAAGTAGTTCTAAGTTCTAGGCGACTGATGACCTCAGATGTTGAGTCCCATAGTGCTCAGAGCCATTTGAACCATGTTCTGGAAGGTATTCGGCAGGGGTGAGGAACCGTCCCGACTTCAATGAAGTGGCTAGATTTCTCGGTTGAGGATCCATGGGGGGGAGTCCGATTGAGGTGGTCCCACAAATTCTCCATTGGGGGTTAAATCCGGATAATTTGGTGGCCAGAAGAGTACAGCAACTCATACTGGCGCTGTTCGAACCTGACACTCGTGGGCTGTACTACACTTTGCATTGTCCTGCTGGTAGATGCCATCGTGCCGAGGAAAAACAAACTGCATCTAGAGGCGGATGTGGTCCCCAAGGATAGATGCTAACTTGTGTTGATCCATTGCGCCTTCGGAAATGAGATCTCCCAGGAAATGTCGCCATCTGTCGCCACTCAATGGACGTCCAGTTGCGTTGTTGGTGTTCCAGGCTTCGTCGACGACGAACAGCCGTCATGATGGGTAAATTAACCATGTTCCTGCTGCGAAGGGACTTACGCAGCAACGTTCACTAAATGGTCTTTGAGGAGACACTGGTGGTAAGCACTTGGTTTATCTCAATTATATTTTCCTCGATGGTGAGTGTTCATCGGAGGTGAGGGTATCATCTGGAGTGCCCCAGGGACGTGTGGTAGGTCCGCTGTTGTTTTCTATATACATAAATGATCTTTTGGGTAGGGTGGATAGCAATGTGCGGCAGTTTGCTGATGATGCTGTGGTGTACGGGAAGGTGTCGTCGTTGAGTGACTGTAGCGATATATAAGATGACATGGACAGGATTTGTGATTGGTGTAAGGAATGGCAGCTAACTCTAAATATAGATAAATGTAGATTAATGCAGATGAATAGGAAAAAGAATCCCGTAATGTTTGAATACTCCATTAGTAGTGTAGCGCTTGACACAGTCACGTCGATTAAATATTTGGGCGTAACATTGCAGAGCGATATGAAGTGGGACAAGCATGTAATGGCAGTTGTGCCGAAGGCGGAGAATCGTCTTCGGTTCATTGGTAAAATTTTGGGACGATGTGGTTCATCTGTAATGGAGACCGCTTATAAATCACTAATACGACCTATTCTTGAGTACTGATCGAGCGTTTGGGATCCCTATCAGGTCGGATTGAGAGAGGACATAGAAGCATTTCAGAGGCGGGCTGCTAGATTTGTTACTGGTAGGTTTGATCATCACGTGAGTGGTACGGAAATGCTTCAGGAACTCGGGTGGGAGTCTCTGGAGGAAAGGAGGCGTTCTTTCTGTGAATTGCTACTGAGGAAATTTAGAGAACCAGCATTTGAGGCTGACTACAGTACAATTTTACTGCCACCAACTTATATTTCGCGGAAAGACCACAAAGATGAGATAAGAGAAACTGGGGTTCGTACAGAGGCATATAGGCAGTCATTTTTTCCTCGCTCTGTTTGGGACTGGAACAGGGAGAGAAGATGCTAGTTGTGGTACGAGGTACGCTCCACCACGCACCGTGTGGTGGATTGCGGAGAATGTATGTAGATGTAGATATAGATCTGGGCTGTCAGTTGCTCAACCATAGCGCCACGTGAACAGTTTACGTACTTTGCCGTTTCGGAAATACTCCCCTTTTGCACTGAAAGACAATTATCATCCCCTTTAGGACATCAGATAAATTACTCTTTTTCCACACTCTGAAAACGACTTCACTGTTTTACGAGTCCTCCCGATGAGCTTTATACGCTCTAGAATGCTAGCGCTTGCACCTGCCGTCTGTGTTTATTGACATCGATCATTGGCGGTGAGCACATTAGTGTGACTGGAGCGTGCTAAAGCCTTTACATGCCTAAGAATTATGAAAAAAAGAATCTATTGTTGTGGTAATAAAAATCTGAAAATTTTTCCTATTGTGTATACTTCTCTCTGTCTAAGAAATGTAGTGCAGCTCAGTGCCCTGGTTAATGACATAACCTAGGTTTTAGCGCTAATGTTTTTATTCCACTAAAACTTTATTAGATGTCAGAAGTCATTGTTCTGTTAGAAAGATTTTTAATGATACAATAAGAATTTATTCACATTGCATGAAAGCTAAACGTATTTGTCCTAATACATTGAGTCTCATCGTACCACAAAATCTCTCTTTGTGTTTCTACAAAGAGTGCGACCATCATTTACCATAAAGCTCACCGTCCACGCTCCACTCCGCTTCACACACACACACACACACACACACACACACACACAGCACTATGCACCGCTAACCGTTTAATGACCCTTGTGGGCGACGTATAGGGCCGGAAAATACACCGTTAATTAGTGGAATCATTAATAACTGGGCTACCGTTACCGTTAAAATGAGGAGCTATTGATAACGCTTGAATCACGGGGCTCTGATGTGCCTAATTATCCTTGTAAATAACGCTAGCTTACCGGTACCAACTGTTTAGCGGCCGGCTCACGTGTGTTGTTGAGTCCATTGTGCAAAGATGCATCTAATTTCCGCATTTCTATACACGACACATCCACTAGCACACATCTTTGACTAAAACGACGAGTGTTAAAAACGACTCTGGGCTAAAAAAGGCTGCATACGTTCCATAACGACTCTGGGCTAAAAAAGGATGCATACGTTTCCTAAAAATGGTTGGTGTTTTGCCACGTTCTGTTACCGAACTTCGTTATAAGAATCAAACTTTCAAAGGTGAGCGAACTGTACGTGGCATTTGATCACCGCTTAGCTTCGAAATACAATAACTGTATCGTGACTGTACTGTTCTGTCAACTGCCGTCTCTGGTACATCTTTTTATGTCATTACATTCAGTAATATATCAGTGGGAAATATCTTCACCTCGTCGCTTAATTTTTGGTTGAATAAGACCTGCTTAATAAGGATCTGTTTTCTAAGCACCATTCACCTTTCCAAGTAATTCTCAAACGCCTTTGATTTTACTAGTAATAGAGATTTGTAAACTAAATTTCTTTCTACAGCCTTTGGATTTTGGAACCAGACACTTCACCTGTTTTAATTATAAAGCATCAATGAGAATTCTGTAACTCGATCGTTGTCTTGTTATAGGCTACCACAGTCGAGAATTTATTGAAGGTTGGACACATTGCTCTTCATAGACTGTTATTGCTTGATTTGCAAACGTGTTTATTTTCTACATTTTACAGGATTGGCCAGTTTCGGCATAAAGGGATATTTTAAAGCGCTATAGGTATCAAACACCATCTGCACGTAGGCGTACTCATGTAGTAGCTTCCTATTCAGGAAGTGCTTATTCAGGAAGGGGTTTAGTGTACCAAAGTCCAGTACCTGCAGAAAGAGAAGAAAGTCTGGTAATCACGTAGTAGCCTCATATCATACAACATTATTGGTGTTCAAATCCTACGTAAAGATTTTTGCCGTGTAGCATTTGTGAAATATTAATGTCTCGCTGAAGTGGAATATAGAGCGCTAGGACTCGTCATCATATTATACGCTACCGACAGCTTCACTGACATCACGACTGTCCATTAAAAACCTATGAATTGTCACGAATTATCAAACGAACCACAAGGAGAGAAAGCTGAATTTCGTCAGAGATTGTTTGGGGACTCACAAAACGCTGACTGTGTAAAAGAAATGCAATAGAAACATTTGATTAACTTCGAACACAAAGCATAATTTATTAGCACCCACAATTCTGTCTTGTGAGTAGTTGGATGGTAATGGCTGACGGTTGATATAGTCTAACTTGAATAGGTATTCACACCAAGGACTAAAAAATTGAAAGGAAATGAAAACGTTGAAATGCTTTACGAAATGATTTGTCTAAAAACAAGAATCAAAACAGATTAGAGAAATAGTACCAGACACAAAGAAATCATGTACATTAGCTGCTGATGGCCATTGATTTATATTAAGAGGGCAAGTTGAAAACTTGTGCATGACTGGGATTCGAATCTGTGTCTCCTGCATACAGTGATCACCACAACTGCTCGGACCACCCTAGCACGCCTCCTATCAGTCCCAAATTGTCAACTTACACCACACACCACTGATGTAGTGCCCCTGCTCATTAGCCTCACTACTCGTTCACTCAAGGTATTCCTTCAGTACATCTTGATATAAATCAATGCCCACTGGCAGATAATGTCCTTAATTTCTTTTTGTCTTGATTCATACTGGCAGCAAGATCAAAACGATGATTCTCCTTTCCCAACAACATATACGTATAGTGAAATATTTGATGCCCTTTTGAATTGTTCGAAATCAATACCACAGCTGAAATGCTCGTATGTTAGTGACGTAAAGAGACCAGTCTATGAAATACCAGAAGACAAATATTTCCTAGTACTGTTTAAAATTATAAAATTCTAAGTTAAAAAATAAACTTCAAATTCTCAGTTGGAACATCATTTGATGTACATGGTTCCGAGAAACATCCAAAGCCACGTAGAAGGTTTCTCTAATCTGTTTTATTTCTTACTTTTAGATAACTTTACATAACTCATTTCACCGTTTCTTCAATTTTCTTTTATTTTCAAGCATTGTTCAGAAATTATGAAATGCATTTATTTATCAATAGATATTCAATTATAATTAAGACCGTATAATCAACAGAAAACAGGTATGTTTCTATTTATGCTGTGATTTGATATTTTTGACGCTTCATTTACATACATACAGTAACAGCAACTGTCCGTGTAATATTTCAGTTTTACCTAAAGTGACTATTTAAGTTTTTAACCACCCTAATTCCTTTCAGGGAACTAAATATTCATTTTGTAAAACTGGTTAATTTGATACTCAATTTGACTATTTCAGGCTCCCTATTTGGATATGAAAACTCCACTGTGTAATTTCTAGGAATTATTGTTTGTGCACCACTCAAAGTTTTGCCCAAAAAGATGAATAAGCACCTCTACCGCTTTGTCGTTCTGCGGTACCCATTAAGTCAAAGAAAAATGGAAAGTTTGTGTATAAACTCTTGTAAACAGTAGCACAGTACAGAAAATAGCATCAGCTCCTCTGGAAAAGGTTGACGGAAGGATGGGTATGTAGCTTCACTGAAGGCTGAAGAAGGTCAAAAAATATAGTGCCTGGACCCTAGACTTTTTTATTTTTTATGAATGTTAGCGATACGGTTAACAGATCATCTTAGCTAGTGCTTCAACAGTTGATCTAAAGGGTTTCAGTTTTGATGATGTAATATTAAACTGTTTTTAATGTTACTATACTGCTGTGTTTAACGCTACATACGCTTATCATATTTTTGACGCTCTGCATTTTTCCACACTAGAACTAAAGATGACCATTAATGAAATCTAAATTGGCCATCACGGTAAATAAATGAATACACTGCTCCAGACTGCGTTTTGTCTCTTTATATCAACAGAGGCCACAATTTTTTCAAAGCAATGCTTATTCAATTATGCTTTTTTAACGAAATGTCCCTCGACTCAACTCTAATTTCTTCCAAATAATTTCTCTTTAAAATCTACTCATATCTGAAAGTTACAGAACACGACTCGTTGTTTTAATACTTCATCTCTCGTTAATAATGCGTGGCTAACACACTTTCGTTGGTCACTACGTGTCGCTACACGTGAGGAAGCCTTATTAAAGGGAGAGTACAAACTGCATCCCACGTTTCGCGGATTTTTTTCTCCATTTGCAAATTTATTACCTCACTTTTCCCATTTTCGGTCACATCGGAGATGGCTGATATCAATGGTCATGCCCATATGCAGTGAATGGCAGTGCAAGTATTCTACTACTAATGCGCTTTACCACACACACGGGGTGTACTGCTGTTTTTAATGGGCTATTAATCTCTTATAATTAAATTTGTACGCATTCCCTCGAAAAGAGAAACATTTATCTGCGCGCGATCGCATGTGCTAAGAGCGAATGGTACCAGCAACTGGCACAATTACAACGGCGAAAAGGAAAATTAGTCTTCTACCCATACTGGCGTTATCAGGGACATTTGTTACCGTAATCACCCCGCTGTCGTCAGCGTGCTTTTTTGCAGATGCCCCTACCGGCTATGACTCTCTCCACACTCTTTGCAAAGATTTTATTAAAACATTATTTCTTCCGTTTGCTACATGAAGCGAGGTATTGAGGATTTGAATTATGATGGTACACTCAAATGAGAGTCGAAAATGTGTTTGAATTATTTATTTTGAACATCTGCGGAATATGATGTGATCCCGCGCTCACTAGTAGTAGCGGTATTTATTTAAAGTAATTAAAGAATGGGGAGCCATTGTGGTCGCAAATAAGAGAATATTGTATTTGCCAATGATTTCTTCATTTTTATTATTAATTTCATATGTGTTGCTAAAGCAGATAAGAAGTAAGAGAAACTAAGGCTAAGGCTGTCTTATAGACAGTCGTTCTTCCCTCGCCTTATTTGCGACAGGAGCAGGAAACGAAATGACTAGTTTGTGGTACTTGGTACCCTTCGCCATGCGCCATACGGTGGCTTGTGGACTATCTATGTAAATGTAGATTTAGGTGTAGATATTACATAGGAACATTCCTTGATGATGTTACAAGCTTACAGCGATGATGGTGAAGGATAAATGTATCGATTTGAGGTAAGGGACCCTGATACGGAAATCATCGTCGGAAAGTATTAGCCGATATACACCCAAGTTTCGCCTTAGCCTCGCGCAGCGCGGAAACCAGAGGGCCCCAACTTCCGAACTCTGGGCATAACGTACAGAATACCCTCATATAATTTCTCCTTCTGATGGCGCAGTAGCGGTGCACGTCAGTTGACGTCAGAGGGACCGAAAATCCTGTTTATGATAAAGTAATAATGTATTCCATTTACCTGCACAAATTTCACAAATTATTACATTTACAACAGTTGTTCAGAACAGCGTCCCTCAGTGTTAATGAAGCCATGGCGTCGTCTCACAAAGTTCTATGCTACCTGTTCTAATATCCCCGGTGTCGTTAGCACATTGTTGCAGGCAGCGAAAATTCTTGCCAGGAGATCCTCTTCTGCCCACCAGGCGTCTCTTACGTAAGACTGTTCACAAGGGCCACACGAGAAGAAAACAAGCGGAGTGAGATCAGATGAACGTTCTGGCGAGGAAACAGGATCTCGTCTGCTTATCCACTTTTCAGGGAATGTCTTATCCAGGTGTTCACGAATCCTCACTCAAAAGTGAAGTGGAGCTCCTTAATATTGGAACTATATCTGCTGACGAACAGCAAGTGAAATATGTTCCAGAAATCTAGGTAGTGCTACCGATCTCTGTATTCTACGGTCAGAGGTATCAAAATGATTTTGGCTTTTAACTTACGACTCGGTCGTTTCTCGACCTAGTGTCAAATTGATACATTTACCCTTATCCATCATCCCTGAAAATTTTTACCATCATCACAGAATCACCCTGCATAACTAGTGAAGCTATGTGATTATAGAAGTACGAGAGTTGGAACTTAAATAGTGGAAACTATTTATTCACATCCGATACAAAAGAGTTACATGTTTGCACCTGTTATTCAGAGTAGTCACCAGCGTTGCATAGAACCCGTTGCCAGCGATGTGGAAGGCGTAGTTTACCGTAAGCAGAGCCTGTTCTGTTGATGATGAGAATGGAGCGGTCGACTGCCTGTCGAATCTCTGGAATATTCTTCATCTTCGGAATCAAATCAAAATCACAAGGACTTAAGTCCGCGGAGTATGGTGGATGGTACAGTACTTTCCAGTCCCATCGACCGAACAGAGCAGCCACGTGGAAAGTGACGGGTGGGTTGCACAGAACGTGTCGCCGCTTCTTTCGCAAAGCTGGTCGCAGGTGATGCTCAAAAAACGAAAGGAGAGGAGGACTATGAACGTGATAAACTTTAACTGAGAGTTTTCTTTCAAATCGTACACCGACGTACTTTTATCTGTCTCAATGGTTGTCAAAAAGATCATATTGCACACAAACTAAAGGATAATAGCACACACGAATAAAATACGTATATAAGAAATGTCAGTGTTTTCACGTAACATTATTGATGAAGCATTCCATCTTCAGGCTACAAGTGGCCCATTGGGATCATCCGACCGCCGTGTCATCCTCAATGAAGATGCGGATAGGAGGGGGGTGTGGTCAGCACACCACTCTCCCAATCGTTATGATGGTTTCCTTTGACTGGAACCGCTACTGTTCGGTCGAGTAGCTCCTCAGTTGACATCACGAGGCTGAGTGCACCCCGGAAAATGGCAACAACGCATGGCAGCCCTTATGGTCACCCATCCAAGCGCCGGCCACGCCCGACAGCGCTTAACTTCTGTGATCTGACGGGAACCAGTGTATCCACTAAGACCGTTGCACATATTGATGAAGGCTCGGTCTTTATTTCAGTTTTAATCTCTTAAGGCATCGAAACACTCAGGCACCAGTCACAGAAATTTTTGATCATTATTCAAAAAAGGTGGTCCTGAATATTTACTCCATCTTCAGTTGATAATTTGGAACAAATAGTTATTTAAATTTCTCTCACTTACGCAACGTCGGAGTGTATCTTGTAGTTTGGTGGTATTTGCAACGTGCATTATACCGGTTGTTCAGTATCCGAACGTTACACCTTTCCATTGCTGATGACGTAAAATGTAGATGGGTCTCAGTCCGTGTAACGTGTATCGAGTGCCAGATATATTAGCGTATTGTCACTTTTACAATTACTATCTTCTTACTCCATTAGCTTAATAATTTTACATTCAACTGATTGTAGCTTTGAATAGAAAAAGCTGATGATTCTCAGGAAACTGGAATATTTGCAGAGTGGACATACCACTGTGATCTGAACACACTAACAGAGTGGTGTGTCATTTAAAACAGTCTACGCACAAAATATAAATGTTACGCATCACAGGTATTGAACAGTAGGCAGGAAAAATGAGTAGCAGAAATCCGTGACTGAAATGATTTAATAAAGCGCTCTTTCATTAACGAATTGAAATGCAGAGCAGTATGAATTTTTAAGGGCAGTTAAATAATGCAGCGTATCTCTGCACTATTTCAATAATTAATGTCGAATTATGAGAATACCGTTATCTGTGCTCGTATTATGCGCCGCTGCCAGCGCCGTCTAATAAATTTGGAAGTGCCCGGAGTTGCCAATGAGTATAGTTTTCCGTTATTGCAACGTCACGCTGCCGCTCTCATTACTCCCGGAAGAAACCAATATTGCTATGTCCCCAGTAATCAGCTGTAGTCCACAACGCAATAAAACACTATTTTCACCATTATAAGCCTTTCTTTATTACGAAATAATGTACCTAATTACCACGAAGTGGACCTACAGAAATAATTACTCCTAATAAAATTTTGAAAAAGGCAAAGTGATTTAGCGTGCCCTTTAGTACTCCCCCTACCACCTCCCTTACCGAAAGAAAACGAGGCGCCCCCCCCCACACACACACAAGTGTATACACACACACACACACACACACACACACACACACACACACACAGACGTATGAAATCATTATCAGTTTAGAGGATGGCAGAACATTAGATGAATACCATCAGTAACAGGTCTACCCTGACTATATGTTGTGAAATCAACACTGTTACCGCATTCTATGTGAAACTTATACGAGTTACCACAGCCGTGCCAACCTGTCCCCGATCCTTCCCATTCCTCCCCCCTCCCCCCACTCGATCTCACACCCTCCATACCGAGCGAGGTGGCGCAGTGGTTAGACACTGGACTCGCATTCGGGAGGACGACGGTTCAATCCCGCGTCCGGCCATCCTGATTTAGGTTTTCCGTGATTTCCCTAAATCGCTCCAGGCAAATGCCAGGATGGTTCCTTTCAAAGGGCACGGCCGACTTCCTTCCCCGTCCCTCCCTAATCCGATGAGACCGATGACCTCGCTGTCTGGTCTCCTTCCCCGAAGCAACCAACCAACCAACACCCTCCATAGATAAAGAACACTTATCTTGCAATTCGAAATCCTGAACACAAGTAGTCCTGGTTAATGCCATCCAGTTTCTGGAACTTCAGCTACTTACCTAAATCTATATCTACATTTACATACACATTCCACAAGCCACCGTACGTTGTATGGTGGAAAATACCTTTAACCATTTTAATCTATCCCTTCATTGTTCCTCTCACAAATGGAGCAAGAGGAAATGATAGTCTATATGCTGTCGTACGATCCCTGATTCACCTTCTTTTTGCGGTCATTTCGCGAAATGTATGTTGGTGTCCTTATAATCGTTCTGCAATCAGCCGGAAACGCCTGTTCACTAAACTTTATATGTAGTGTTCCGCAAACTGTAACTCATCCCTCCACGGATCTCCACGTAGCATTTCCGTGACACTCACGTGCTGATCGAACCTACCGGTGAAAAAGCTAGCAGCACGCCTTTGAACTGCGTTGATCTCTTCCGGTAATAGGACTTCGTGGAGATCCCAAACTCCGAACCAGTACTTTAGAACAGGGGCTCCCAACAAAATTTTCTCGAGGACCCCCTCATCGAACATGATTGCTACCTTGTCATATCACAGTATCAAGTCCGTAAAAAACCAAATTAAGTGTCTTTTCATACGTTTTCTATTTTTGGTACTTAAAAAAAACATTGGCATATTCATTACTGAAACATATTGAGCGGCCAAAACAAAAAATCTTTTATCATACGAAATATATTTAATATATTTTTTATTCTAATAGCATCTTGCCGACCCCTCTGGCGTAGCTCGTGGACCCCTGGGGGTCCGCGGACCACCTGTTGGGAACCAGTGCTCTAGAATGAGTAGCACAGGTGTGCTGTAAGCAGTCTCCTTTGGTGATTAATTACACTTTATTAAAATTCTCTAAGCAAACCGATGTCGACCAATTGCCTTCCCTACAACCGAACTTACGTGGTCGCTCCATCTCAAGCAGCTTACTTCATGAAATTGGCGTGATTGGATTGAGCAAAAAAAGGTTGGGAATTCGTACGGGGGCTGATAACTGCGGAGTTGAGCGCCCCCACAAACCAAATATCATCATCAACAAGCAGTTTACAACGTTACGCCTAGATATAATGATTAGGTCTATTTGGAGCTCTCAGGTCTAAAATATTTCTATTGCTGTAGGCTATCGTACTAGTTGCTCAAGATAGTTTCCGGAGAAAGTGATCAGTGCAACGAATCCATAGTCTTCCCTGTCCGTACTCGGTAGGTATGCTAACACCGCAAGGCGAGAGTACTTCCGCGCTACCGACAGGCGTCTTTCTTTGAATGATTCTACAACTTTTAGCTAGTGCACTGGACCAAAGGAAGTCACGGACTTAATTCGTCAATGTTTTCTCATTTTCTCGTAGTCCATGCTGTAAATATTACTTACGTCTTTATTATTTACATGATATTTAATAATATTAAAGAAGGAGAAGGCATAGATTTTAACTAATTGAAGGCGACGCCAACAGAGACAAGGCAAAATTCCAACACAATTTAGGTATGCAGTTGTCGTAATTTAAGGATATCACAGGTTAACTGTGACGACAGATGTCATTTCCACTCGTAATAAATACGACTGTAAGCACACTAATTTTAATTTTAAAAGGCACACATATCCTTACAGTAATTGCGTAGCGAATTATATGCCTAAGATACCATTTTTCCAAAATTTTACTGTATTCATTCTACTAGCTTCATTTATCAACCACCATATGTGTTTATTAATGCTTCAGCGTCGTAATTCTGGATCGACAAATAGCGTTATTTACCGACTGAATCGTTGCCTAGAGGATAATTTTGTGGACTGCATTCGCACTAAGTAAGGTTACGTTTCGCTCCCAGTTAATGACCTCGTAAGCATAATTCATCGGAGAAATGGTATAAAGACCACATTTTGCAGTAAGAACAACAGAGTTTCCAATGTAAAACAGACGCACCTCAACTCAGCAGCAGTCCATCAAGCGTCGTGTGGCTGTGGCAAGGTGTACATAAACTGGAAGCACAGTAAAAGGAATATTAAAGAGCACATTCCACACGTTTAAAACAAAGTGTGAAAACCTGCGTTATCTTAACATCGGGACAACTGAGGCGAAGATACAGATTTCAAAAACGCACGTGTGCTAGGCAAGGAAACAAACAGCGCTAGAGACATCTAAGAAAGAAAGTAATTTCAATAGAGACGATGGCTTCCCACCGTTAAGGAAATAAGCACTCAACTATAGTGAACGAAGACTACAAACAAAGTCCAGAAAATCGCCTCTGCTGCACGATGATAATGTTTTGGTAAACATCGTCCATGCCAAACCCCCTTCCCCCTCACCCCCCCCCCCCCTCCCCGCTCCTGCCTCGTGCCTGTTTCACTACCTATCTAAAGACATGGCCCACCAATATTAGAAGCAAAATATTCACTAATAAACTTCACATCTTCAGAATAATTGCGGGAAGCTCTCCTGTAACAAGTGAACCCAATATATCTTTGCCTTTGTTCCACTAACAGAGGACATCAGAAGAGTCTGGAAAAGATCCCAGCAGAGGGGTAGACTAGTCGCTTGTCTAAGAAGAAACTGAAGAACATGACGCAGCATAACCACCGAGAAGATTTCACCTGTAATTTACAGATCGTTGCTAAATACCAACACAACGAAAACAAGACAGCGCTGTAGTGAGAAAATGAAATAACTTAAAATCACGGTAGCTGAGATTTCATCTGTGGGGATGCAAATCTCTTTCTGCCCTCGGTATCTAGACAGAAATTTTGTAGCTACCAGTGGGCACCATAACTAAGGTGAGACGAATAAATATCATGGGTGACCTTTAAACTTTCTTCCTATCTCCGAAAACGAAAAATTATCAGAGATGTAACTTCGCGCTTCCCGCTGCAAAAAACTTCAGAATAACAGATTTCAGGAGACATACAGACTGGCGAGTAGTGTTTAAATTCAATCCTCGTTATTTTGGAACACATGTACAAGATGATGATGATGATGATGTTTGGTTTGTGGGGCGCTCAACAGCGTCGTTATCAGCGCCCATACAATTACCCAATCTTTGCTCAGTCCAATTGCGCCACTTTCCTGGATGATGATGAAATGATGAGGACAACACAAACACCCAGTCATCGCGAGGCAGGTGAAAATCCCTGACCCCGCCGGGAATCGAACCCGGGACCCCGTGCTCGGGAAGCGAGAACGCTACCGCGAGACCACGAGCGGCGGACACATGTACAAGAATTCTGCGTTCACCATTGTCTTCCTTTAACACCACACCTACCCCGCGGCGGTAGTTTCTGCTCATTTCGCATGTGAATATAATAATGACACGGTGTATCCACGCTAAACAACGGTTTTAACAAGGCAAATATTAGGTTTTTATTCTGTTTTAGCGTCGCCGTCGGTAGGGAATGCTCTGTTTGCCGGCAGCAGTGTACACAAGAGAATTCAGTCATATGTCAGACCCGAGGCCAACAGGTCTATTTACTCTAACGTCATCAATTGAGCGATAAATATTAGCGCTCTCGTTAATCGGTTCACTTGGTTCAAAATTAACGAAACCTGCAATCCCGTGTTAGTTCACTGTTTCACGTTTTCCATTCTGTCAATAATGATGGTTAAATAACGCTTTGTTCATTTTGTAGGATAGCAGTTACAACAAAATACACTTGTATTCAGCAAATGTTAGTAATTTTTCATTATTTCTTGACACAAATTAATAATTTAAGTGATTGTTAAGCATGCATCAACTAAAAATGCTATAGGGACTACAGAGAATAATAGTGTGTCTGGTCATTTCGAAATGGGAAAATAACTGCCATTAAGGAATTTCCATGCAAACGTCTTTAGAATTCCATAAATTATCTTTCCTAGGACAAAATTGGTGTGAGATAATTTTTTATCACTAATAATTTCCATAAACGAAAATTTAATAGTCATTGTTGACTGGAATTCGAGTGTAGGAAAAGGGAGAGAAGGAAACGTAGTAGGTGAACATGGATTGGGACTAAGAAATGAAAGAGGAAGCCACCTGGTAGAATTTTGCACAGAGCACAACTTAATCATAGCTAACACTTGGTTTAAGAATCATGACAGAAGGCTGTATACATGGAAGAACCCTGGAGATACTAAAAGGTATCAGATAGATTATATAATGGTCAAACAGAGATTTAGGAACCAGGTTTTAAATTGTAAGACATTTCCAGGGGCAGATGTGGACTCTGACCACAATCTATTGGTTATGACATGTAGATTAAAACTGAAGAAACTGCAAAAAGCTGGGAATTTAAGGAGATGGGACCTGGCTGAACTGAAAGAACCAGAGGTTGTACAGAGTTTCAGGGAGAGCATAAGGGAACAATTGACAGGAATGGGGGAAAGAAATACAGTAGAAGAAGAATGGGTAGCTTTGAGGGATGAAGTATTGAAGGCAGCAGAGGATCTAGTAAGTAAAAAGACGAGGGCTAGTAGAAATCCTTGGGTAACAGAAGAAATATTGAATTTAATTGATGAAAGGAGAAAATATAAAAATGCAGTAAATGAAGCAGGCAAAAAGGAATACAACCGTCTCAAAAATGAGATCGACAGTAAGTGCAAAATGGCTAAGCAGTGAGGGCTAGAGCACAAATGTAAGGATGTAGAGGCTTATCTCACTAGGGGTAAGATAGATACTGCCGACAGGAAAATTAAAGAGATCTTTGGAGATAAGAGAACCACTTGTATGAACATCAAGAGCTCAGATGGAGACCCAGTTCTAAGCAAAGAAGGGAAAGCAGAAAGGTGGAAGGAGTATATTAGAGGGTCTATACAAGGGCGATGTACTTGAGGACAATATTATGGAAATGGAAGAGGATGTAGATGAAGATGAAATGGGAGATACGATACTACGTGAAGAGTTTGACAGAGCACTGAAAGACCTGAGTCGAAACAAGGCCCCCGGAGTAGACAACATTCCATTGGAAATACTGACGGCCTTTGGAGAGCCAGTCCTGACTAAATTCTACCATCTGGTGAGCAAGATGTATGAAACAGGCGAAATATCCTCAGACTTCGAGAAGAATATAATAATTCCAATCCCAAAGAAAGCAGGTGTTGACAGATGTGAAAATTACCGAACAAGCCACAGCTGCAAAAAACTGACACGAATTCTTTACAGACGAATGGAAAAACTAGTAGAAGCCGACCTCGGGGAAGATCAGTTTGGATTCCGTAGAAATACTGGAACACGTGAGGCAATACTGACCTTACGACTTACCTTAGAAGAAAGATTAAGGAAAGGCAAACGTACGTTTCTAGCATTTGTAGACTTAGAGAAAGCTTTTGACAATGTTGACTGGAATACTCTCTTTCAAATTCTAAAGATGGCAGCGGTAAAATACAGCGAGCGAAAGGCTATTTACAATTTGTACAGAAATCAGATGGCAGTTATAAGAGTCATGGGACATGAAAGGGAAGCAGTGGTTGGGAAGGGAGTAAGACAGGATTGTAGCCTCTCCCCGATGTTGTACAATCTATATATTGAGCAAGCAGTAAAGGAAAAAAAAAGAAAAATTCGGAGTAGGTATTAAAATCCATGGAGAAGAAGTAAAAACTTTGAGGTTCACTGATGACATTGTAATTCTGTCAGAGACAGCAAAGGACTTGGAAGAGCAGTTGAATGGAATGGACAGTGTCTTGAAAGGAGGATATAATATGAACATCAACAAAAGCAAAACGAGGATAATGGAATGTAGTCGAATTAAGTCGGGTGATGCTGAGGGAATTAGATTAGGAAATGAGACACTTAAAGTAGTAAAGGAGTTTTGCTATTTGGGGAGCAAAATAGCTGATGATGGTCGAAGTAGAGAGGATATAAAATGTACACTGGCAATGGCAAGAAAAGCGTTTCTGAAGAAGAGAAATTTGTTAACATCGAGTATAGATTTAAGTGTTAGGAAGTCGTTTCTGAAAGTATTTGTATGAAGTGTAGCCATGTATGGAAGTGAAACATGGACGATAAATAGTTTGGACAAGAAGAGAATAGAAGCTTTCGAAATGTGGTGCTACAGAAGAATGCTGAAGACTAGATGGGTAGATCACATAACTAATGAGGAAGTATTGAATAAGATTTGGGAGAAGAGAAGTTTGTGGCACGACTTGACCAGAAGAAGGGATCGGTTGGTAGGACATGTTCTGAGGCATCAAGAGACCACCAATTTAGTATTGGAGGGCAGCGTGGAGGGTAAAAATCGTAGAGGGAGACCAAGAGATGAATACACTAAGCAGATTCAGAAGGATGTAGGCTGCAGTACGTACTGGGAGATGAAGCAGCTTGCACAGGATAGCGTAGCATGGAGAGCTGCATCAAACCAGTCTCAGGACTGAAGACCACAACAACAACAACAACAATTTCCATGTGCATATTTATCTGTGTGTCAAGATTATCATCATCATCATCACCACCATCACCACCACCACCATCCCCATCATCATCATCATCATCATCATTAACAGCAGCAAATTCGATTACTTAATGATACAGCATCTCTGAGTCGGAGTGCAACATAGTATCTCCTCAGGTTCTTCCATTTATGCCGATTTTGACCTTCCCGTTTCCAATCCAACACTGCTGGCAGTGGTAAGTTTCTGTCCCATCTGTCTATTGGTGTTCCTCTTAGTCACTTTTTTGGTAAATTGGGCTTCAGTCTGTTACCTGTTTTGACCACCTGCCATCTTCTCTTCGAATGACACGATCTTCCTTGATATTTACAAGCAATATCCATTGCTTTTTTATTTTCATAAGCAAAGCAAAATAACTATGTTCCCCTTCTGTGTGATAAGACATTAATGGAGTATGCCACACATAACGTATACAGTAGAAGGAAGTAAAATACCTGTTAACAACCAGCGAACTGTAACATCACATCTTTGTCATTATTTTCTTCCTATTGTCATCAAGTGAACAACAGCAGCAGTATGTAACTGGTGTTAAAGGTATGTGAGTTTCTGTGTAAAATGTCACTCAAAATCCGATAACTGGGATGAATTATACTTTCTCAATGCCTAATTTACAAGGAACGTCGTTATGACAATGAGTAATATTACATTTTATGAGTAAAATAGTTAAAAAGTTTGCGTTACGATATCCTGGACAGGGTCGATATGAAATGTATGTGTCGTTTGTTTCTGTTTGTAGCAAAATGACAGCAATCTGAGTTTACTCACGATATCATCAACAGCAAGCTAGCCGCACGAGTACAAGGGTCGTTATGAATCAATGAAACAAGTGACCAAAATATCTGCGCATAAACTGAATGATCAGATGATTTGAGCAATGTATTGCAAACACAATGAGAAAAAAGTCAGAAATGCAGATAAACTGGCTGTATTTGTTTTTAAAGATTCGCCTGACCAGGAACACTTGTAGGAAAGTAGTTTGTTTCTGAAATTCAAATCAAATCGGCCGCGCGGGGTAGCGGCCCGGTCTCAGGCGAATTGTCACGGTTGGCGCGGCTCCTCCCCCTCGAAGGTTCGAGTCCTCCCTTAGGCATGGGTGTGTGTGTGTTGTCCTTAGCGTAAGTTAGTTTAAGTTAGATTAAGTAGTGTGTAAGCTTAGGAACCGATGACCTCAGCAGTTTGGTCCCATAAGACCTTACCACAAATTTCCAATTTCCAATTCAAATCTGTGTTTAAGAAGTCACTTATTTACTTTAAGATCGCGATACAAACCACATTAAAATGACAGACTAAGTTTCCAACAGAATGAACATAAAGCCTCATAAATTAGCCGAGAAATTATTCCAACACAACGAATTCAAAGTCACTGACATATAAAAGTCTCTAGAAACTCACTTTGATGAATAATGCCCCGATAACACTATGGGAAGGTACTTCACTGAAGTGGAAGACTGCTTGGGAAACGCTACAAGGTTTCTTATTCTTTACAGGTCTCAAAAACAAAGTATTCAAAACCCACGAAACAGTAAAACGAACTAGGCAACACAAATTGCTTAGCAAATCCCACCAATTGTGAGCTGCTTAGTAAGCGCTAATGCAACATGCGTCGCCTACTTCAAACTCAGCCAACGTACGCGCTCACAACCTCATCATTTGGCGTCAGCAATCGCGTACACGACTGGGCTCCTGGACCAGAAGTCTCGTTCCCTCAACGGCAGGTCTGCAACTGTCCGAAATTATCCTCCACTAAACCTAACTCCACATGGAAGGGATAACTCAATACTAATGTCAAAGTGACCACCCAAATTGTGTTTTATTTACGGGAGAACCCTGCAGAAATTTCCCATTTTTGGCTTTCAGAACGCATCTTGTGGCGGATAAAACGCATTTGTATGGATAACAAAATCTGGACTGTAAGGCTAGGAATTTCCTTACGGTGGTCGAGTAGAGTCACTGCAGCTTGTTCTTAGATCTGCATACTGGGAGGTGAATTGGCTACGCTCAGTGATACACTAGGGATATACAGTGGCCTACCCGTCTTCAGAGGAAAAAACCGCATTTGCTGACAAAACGAGCAGCAGGGGCACACCGCAACTGACCTCTGCAAACTGCACTGCTCTGCAGGCCCAAGTCTCTTCCAATTGTGGTCAAGCGACATCACAGGACGGACACCTGGACTCCTTAATTTTAAAAAAAAAAAATTGTAGCTCCTCAAAAATTCTGCTGAACTGACCACCTTCATTCATAATACCGCTCATGAAATAGTTGGTTGCAACAGACATGATGTGGCTTTAGTCGGTTTCCCAGAAACTAGAATATCCAATCATGATGCAAACGTCCATCTTAGACAACAAAGCTTCCTTTCCGCTATTTCGGCTGTTAACCTTACATCAATCTTCAAGGCGACTCGGTGATTGGGTTCTCATTGTCCAAACGTACCCATTTATTCACTAGATTTCTAAAATAACGTGGTTCAAAGATATGGTATTCTTGTTGATGGAGAATGCAACCAGCGACAAACACTTTTAAAAACTCTATTGTAATGTCACCACCAGTTAGTTACTACGATGCCCTCCTCCTATGGTTACCTTTCTTAACAGCAGTAGTATATTCGTCAACAGCATGCTGTCCATTTCCTCAGTTTGTTGTAGTGGACGGCATTTCGTCTTGTTTCGGTCCTTACACCTTTCAGGAACGATGTACAAAGTACTGTATAAAGAGGCCCATATTATACAAATCAGTGCCGGCCGTTGTGACCGAGTGGTTCTAGGCACTTCAGTCTGGAACCGCGTGACCGCTACGGTCGCAGGTTCGAATCCCGCCTCGGGCATGGATGTTGTGATGTCCGCAGGTTAATTAGGTTTAAGTAGTTCTAAGTTCTAGGGGACTGATGACCTCAGATGTTAAGTCCCATAGTGCTCAGAGCTATTTGAACCATTATACAAATCAGTGTGACACACAAACACATCAGAATATTCCCGACGCCGGTAACTCGTTGTAAATAAGATGGACATCCGAAATATCTTTAGTAATTTTGTCTCGAATTGTGGGACAAAACAGTGCTCCGTAGGTTGGTTGTAAAATAATATAGCAGTGTTGACAAACGCATATCAGCTCAGCAGCCCTCTTAGATTGTTTGTGGATGATGCTCCGGTTTAGTGTCTAGGAAAATCGATACATAATCAAAAGGAACTACAACATTATGTAGACAAGATAGCTGCACAGTGCAGCGTGTGGCAACTGAACGTGAAAAATAAAAAAAATGTGAGGTCCTATTTGTGACCAGTAAAAAAAAATCTGTTAAATTCCGGATACGCGATAAATCATGCAAATTTAAAGGATGTCGATGTAACTAAATGCCTGGGGATTTCAATAACGAAAAACTTAATTTGGAACCACCACTCATAAAATTGTTATGGGAAAGGTGAAGGACTTTTTTTAATTTTTTTTTTTTTACGAAACACTTACCAGGTGGAAGAAGAAGCCGATATTGCAGTGCCTGTGTTCTTGAAAAGAACAATGCAGTGTACCTTCTGACATGCATGCACTACAGCCGTGACGAAATATATGAAATGTATTCGCACTTGCGGATACGAAAAACCATCAGCTGTATAATGGAATGACGACAGTGAAAATTTGTGGCAGGCCGGGAGTTGAACACAGACTTTCCGCTTTAAGCGAGAGGTCGCCTTAATTGGTTTCGCCATCGATTCACGAATCAAGGGCAAAACCAGACTCGCAGATATCGTCCATCTGCTTCACACCCTGTTCTCATACACACGTTATGTAATTGTCGTACAAAAGAGGACATTCTATCTGAATGTCACCGGATATATACGATATTGCAGTGCCTCTGTTGTTAATAAGAACGATTCAATATCATTTCGGACATGCATGTATGTGTGTTCTAGTACAGTTTGCGACGTAACGTTGAGACGGCACACGGAAAGTGGTGCCTGCCATATCTTAAAACCAGTAACGGCCTGTCATCCCACAACATGGCACTGTATACCATATAGAAACTTAAGCACCCTGTAAAGGACGCTGGTGAAGCCAGCAGGAGTCGTTTGTGCCCAGTAATCGGTGTTCCGCATACTCACATATCCCCTTAGGGCAAAATGAGCATCGTCTGACATCCATATATTTCAGAGAAGCTGGCATCATCATTGATTTTAGCCAACGGGTTTTCTCAAATTTGCACGTGCAGCATTAATCATTAGGTTTCACTTATTGAAGCTTGTAGGGACGTAACTGAAGACTATGGAGTATTCTTTGCATGCTCCGACCCTCGATTCCCAATGACGATGCTATTTTTTGCACCTAACGACGAGGACTCTTTGTCATTGCAGTTTGCATACCATTGATGTTGTCTGGGCTACAATACATGACCATTTTGTTTCCAAAACTGCAACAGTCTCTTCAAAGTTACGAACTCACGTACGATTGCTTGTGAGGAAGGTACTTGATAGCGGGGAGTGATCTCATAGTGACGCCGAGACACTCTTTGTGCTGCTGTCACACTGTCAACACGTCGATGATATAGTCTCACGCCCGCACACTGAGCACAGTTAAAATGCTCCATTGATTTCTTAGACGTCTTTCAGATTATTTTTGATGTATTATAACGTAAGTAATTTTAACAGAGTTACGTCTCATTACATTGTGAAGCAAGCCCATTTATTGTAAACAACAGGCTACGCTTTTGTTCTTCACGGCTACATGTCTTATTAACCTTGTGTTTGCATACAAAGATATCTTTTGGTTCTTCCGTTTGTTTACTATCATTGGTTTCCAAATCTACGTTTCGTTCATCATAGGGTCTCCGAGCGCCACCCCAGTGCTTTCTCCTTTCGTATTACACTGTCCTGTCACATTAATGTAACCACTTGTCGAAAGCCTGAATGACTACCTTTTTCATTGCGGACTGCGGTAAGACGTGCAGGAAAATAGTAAATAACGTTCTGGAATGTACCGGCAGGGATGTGGAGCCACTCTGACTGCAATGCCGTCATCAACTGCACCATGTTTCTCGGTTGAGGATGTATGCTGCGAACAGCCCGACTGAGGTGGCCCATGATTGGGTTTAAATCCGGGAAGTTTGGTGGCCAGATCACTTGCCCGCGAAAGGCAAAGGTCCCGAGTTCGAGTCTCGGTCCGGCACACAGTTTTAATCTGCCATGAAGTTTCATATCAGCGCACACTCCGCTGCAGAGTGAAAATCTCATTCTGGAGTGCGGTAAATTCATCCTGGTGCACTGCGAGCTGTGTGACACATTGCAGTGCCCTACTGGTAAATGCCTTTGTGCCGAGAAGAAACAAACTGCATATAGAGGTGGACACGGACCTCATGTTGATCCATGTGCCTCCCAGAATGGATCCCCCAGCGAGTGCCCTACGGCCTGAAACCTTGCGATGATTGTTGCAAGGTGTTTGCTTTCAGGTAGGTCACTTGGTACATGCCAACGGCGATCTCTCCAAAGGAGCACAAAACGTGATTCATCTGAAAAGGCCACCTGGCCCTACTCAATGGACGTCCAATTGTGGTACTGGCGTGCAAATTGTAGCCATAGTCCGCGATGCACAGCAGTCAGCATTGGAGCATGAACAAAACGCCTGCTGCAGAGACCCATACGCTTCAACGCTCGCTGAACGATAGTTGAGGAGGCACTGTTGCCAGCCCTAAGGTTCGCTTGGGCAGTTAGTTGCTCAGAAGGTGCACGAGCCTTCGCCCGTACACATCTCGGCTGCCGCCTTTCATCTCTGTCATCTACAGCCAGTGGTTCAGCATAGTTGCCTCGGCGCAGGGTTTGGATAGCGCTACTTTTCCATGCATACTTTAACCAAGCTGGCACGCAAACAGTTTACAAACATGGCCGCGCTTCCATCCTTGGCCTGGAACCGAATTATCATGCCCTTTTGGGCTTCAGATTAGTTGCTCCCTTTTCGCATACAACAACGACTTCACTGTTTTCCACCTCTCCCAAACACACTCATATACCCTCTACTGCTAGTGTTGCCACGTGCCGTCTATGCCTGGTTATAGCACGTTGACCTCGAACGTAGGCGGTGGTCACATCAATGTGATTGGAGCGTGTAATACTTTCCCTACGTATTTTTACTAGTCATCCTTGTCAAACTTTTACATTCCAGTTTGTTTTGCATATTACTTACTCTTAAAGCATTTTGCAGCTTTTATTTCATAACCTGCCTCGGCCTGCTTATCTTCCTTCCCACTAAAGGCCCTACTCGTAACCTGCTCGCTCTTATTTAAATGTCGCTACTGGCTGGCTTCAGCAGCTGTCCCGTGTCCTCGCGCGACGTCTGACTTACATTTCAAAATACATTTGTATCTTTCTCAGATTGTGACCGATTTCACACTACATCTGTGTTATCATGGCGTTTTTATGATGTTTGCTGCCAAGCTGTTCTTCAGTATTATTTAGCTTAAGTGGCATATATCCATTTTAGATAAGATCACACTACATTTTATTTTTAACTTATTGCCTTTGTGAAGTGTGAACGAGTCAAACATGGTTCAAATGGCTCTGAGCACTATGGGACTTAACATCTATGGTCATCAGTCCCCTAGAACTTAGAACTACTTAAACCTAACTAACCTAAGGACAGCACACAACACCCAGCCATCACGAGGCAGTGAAAATCCCTGACCCCGCCGGGAATCGAACCCGGGAACCCGGGCGTGGAAAGCGAGAACGCTACCGCACGACCACGAGATGCGGGCGTGAATGAGTCGTTTTGGATATTTATGAATTTGATTACTCTTCATTATACTTATTCCTGCATTCTTCAGCATCTGACCAATTCCGTTGTGGTCTGTTGACGAAATCTGTTGTGGCTTAAAATATACAGAAATCTGCAACTGGGGCTGACGCTTCCTTCATGATCATTATCACAGTTGCTCAATCGTCACCAAGATGTTATATAGGCTGGACAAGATTCTAAGAAAATGTCTGTTGCTACTCGACAGTTTGGAGTTCTCCCCTCCCCCTCCACCATCACACTTCTCAACCTCTACCGGGCTGCCAACATCAGCATCAAATGCTCCCATTCCCTTGAGCCACTGCCGGCTGCAGTGGCCGAGAGGTTCTAGGCGGTTCGGTCGGGAGCCGCACTGCAGCTACGGTCGCAGGTTAGAATCCTGTAGTTCTAAGTCTAGGGGACTGATGACCTCAGATGTTAAGTCCCATAGTGCTTAGAGCCATTTGAACCATTTCTCTGTGCCACTCTGCACTTTGCTTACCGCGTCACTCAACCCCAACGCCACCAGGCAGCGTTGTCTCACCGTGGGTAGCGCTCATAACGTTCTTGCTCATCAGCTTATGTGTCGTTAACAATATGCTTTTTTAAAGTCAAAACGGCGGTCGCAATACGGAAACGCACCGGTAACAGCCGCTCGGCCGGAGTGAATCTTAGACGGTGGTGGCGGCCGCAGCCCTGCTGGACGACGTCCCCAGCGGTGGGAAAACAGAGTGGCGGCTGAGGGGCGGGTTACGGCCCGCCATACGTCTCACCGATATCAGCGCGGAAGCCGCACTAAGGGCGGCCCATCGCTCACACCGCAGCCGCTGCCTGCCCGCCAGCCACACTGGAGGCCCGCCGTCCCAGATGTGACAGCTGTGTACGGCACTTGCAGCCCCACAAGGGCGATAGGGTGTCTCTCTGCAGCAATTTCAGTACCTGTTCAAGGATAAAAATGGGATGTTCTAGGATGTAGGAATGGATACTTGCTTTGCTTCTGTATTTCCTGTCACCGAACATTTTAATAAAATAATTTTGGATATTAGGCAGCGTCATTTCAAATACTAGGAAGAACCAAAATATCTACGTTTCGACTGGCTTTGCAGCAGTTCTCCTCAGGGCGACTAACTGGATTCTGATGATGGTCTTCCCCTAGATACAGACTTACTTCTAGTGTCAGGTGATTACCGACGATCCATAAGCGGATACCACTGAACAACGGGAAGTACAGATTCGTATGGAGGTTGTTGCCGTAGTTGTATATCTGTACACCATAACTTCTTAGAAAGAACAGGCTCCACATGTATAATTAAGGCGACGACAGCAGATCATCCCTTCAGTGCAGATGCACAACAGCCTCGAACTCTTGTGGGAATCGGTGGGATGCCGCGACTAATGAGGCTAATGCGCAGGGACACTACAATATTAGTGCCTGGTCTAAGCCGAGAATTTGGGTGTGCCGGGAGACGTATTACGGTAGCCACTGCGGTTGTGAACACTGTGGCCGCATGGCGTAGTGGTCAGTGCATCAGCCCATTGAGCACCAATCACGGTCCAGCAAAAGTTTTAAACTTACCCCAGTGATATAAATCAATGCACACTCGCAGCTAGTGTCTTTAATTCTGTTGTGCCTAACCAGATTGGCGATGGTCCTGTTGACGTTTAGTTACTGTAACGCTTTCCTTGATTTGGAACCACTGCGCTGTTAAATCCTTTTCTGCACCCTCAACAACAAAATAGATGGCACCACTTGCGAAAAGCCGGCTGTGGTGGCCGAACGGTTCTAGGCGCTTCAGTCCGGAACCACGCGACTGCTACGGTCGCAGGTTCGAATCCTGCCTCGGGCATGGATGTGTGTGATGTCCTTAGGTTAGTTACGTTTAAGTAGTTCTAAGTTTTAGGGGACTGATAACATCAGATGTTAAGTCCCATAGTGCTGTGATAGTGCCACGGAAAACAACAAGGGGTGCAAGCCCCCTCCATGAAAAACAGGACCACACCATAACACCACCGCCTCTGAATTTTACTGTTCGCACTACACACGCTGGGAGACGACGTTCACCGGGCTTTCGCCATACCCACAAGCTGCCATGGAACGCCACTTTGTCTACCGTGATTCATCAGTCCTCACAACGTTTTTCCACTGTTCAATCGTCCAATGTTTACGCACCTTTCACCAAGCGAGGCATCGTTTGGCATTTACTGGCGGGCTCGACCACAAAATCCAAGTTTTCTCATCTCCCGCCTAACTTTCATAGTACTTGCAGTGGACCGTGATGCACTTTGGAATTCCTGTATGATGGTCTGCATAGATGTCTGCCTATTACACATTATGACCCTGTTCAACTGTCGGCGGTCTCTGTTAGTCAACAGACGACGTCGGCTTATACGCTTTTGTACTGTACGTGTCCCTTCACGTTTCCTCTTCACTATCACATCGGAAACAGTGGGCCTAGGAAAATGTAGGAGCGTGATAATCTCGCGTACAGACATATGACACAAGTGTCACCTAATCACCCGACCACGTTCGAAGTCTGTGAGATCCGCGGAGCGCCCCATTCTGCTATCTCATGATGTCGCTGATATGGAGTACCTGGCAGTAGGTGACAGCATAATGCACTTAATACGAAAAACGTATGTTTTTGCGTGTGTCCGGATACTTTTGATCGCATAGTGTACGTCCCGTGGTGCAGCACAGTTGCCTCCGCACCAGTTTTGGACTGTGCCGTTATGCCATGCATGGCATATTTTAACCACGACGGCTCGTGTACATTTTCCAAATTTAGCTGTTTCGCCAGTGCGTTTATCCTTGCCCTACCGGATGTCACAAGGATCACTCCATTTCCTCATTACGATAACGACTGCAGTGTTTACCGCTCCCCCTCCACGCCTCCCTTCCCCGTCGAGCTTTATACATCCTGCGTTGGTGTGGTACTGACACCTGCCTTGAGTGGTTATTGCATGCTGACGTCGAATTTAGACGGTTGTCACGTGAAGTAAAACCTCCAGCACTTCCCCTCCCACCCCCGCAACCCCACGACCACCATCACTACCCACGCTATTCCGTTTCGCATCATATCTGTAACAAGCACAGATGCTGTTGGAGTGTACAAAGTTAACAGCGACCATCTTGAGAGTCCACAGTAACTGCTTTATAGTTAGTAGTGTGAAATACGGAAGACGTTTTGCCACGTTTGTACATATTAACAGACGCTGTCGCCAAACGGAACGCCCTGAATAGATCATTTCCATGTCCAATTAAACGATTACGTGCGCTGAATAAACTCACAAAAAAATTTACTGTGAGAGGGAAAGCGGAAAATTAGCCGAGCGGTTTGGCCAAGAGCAGTTCGCGGTAAGTTCCGTGCACACCTCTCCCGTATCTCGGCTTATAATAAGATTGACGCCGAGAGAAGAAACCGCATCCATATTAATTTAATTGGAGAGTCTGCCACGGCGGGACAGCGCAGAGGGGAGGGACGGACGCGGCTGGAAAATAACAAACTCCGCGGCCTCGGGCGCGGAATGGGGTGCTCAAGCGGGCGCGAGGGAAAGAAAGGCGAAATAACGAAGGGAGGACGGAAATCATTACCTGCTATGCAAATTCGGCTTCTGTGTCACGCCTTCCCAAACCCCTGCTCACACCCGCCAGCTTCCCTCGCAGCGAGGGCCCCCGTACTCGTCATGCCTGTACACAATTTCGATGAAATCTACAATTTTACGGTTAGTGAATACAAGAATCGTATTAGACCCTGCCGCCGACCTCTCCTGCCGCCGGCTATTTTTGATGGCGGCTGAAAACTGTGGTCCATGGGCGGCAGAGGGGGGGGGGGGGGGTGAGGGGGGACCAGTGGTTGTTGGGAGGGAGTGAGTACGGGGCAAGGCTGTAGATAACGTCAACGAAGCTGGGATGAGAGACGCTGGCGCGAAGAGAAAAAAGGAGGTCGGAATAGAAAGAAAAGGGCGTGAGGTGGGAGGAATACTTATTTGATGTGAAACGCAAGACGACCTCGGGCATGGAAATGAGATTACCCCCGATGATATAATTTCCCCAGAAAATAAAACGATGTTGCACTTTCTGTAGCCGCAATTACGCAGACGTAAATTTATAGCAAATTTAATCTTGGAGATTTGAAGTGCTGTTTTCTATTATGTAAGGCGAAAGAAAATAATAATAAAACATTCTATTTCTCTCTAACCAAGTTCTGTGACAGTACTTTCGTGCTGTCATCCGGTGCGCACTCTGTAAAACGCTTCCCAACTGAATCCCGAGGCTAATTTATATGATGATAGCTGAACGCCTTCACTCTGGCCGATTCAGTTCGCAAGCATATGATTTCAGACATAAGGTAGACAAAAATTAACGATGCTTTCATTAGCTTCGAGATGTCAGATCAGAATTTTAAGAACAGCTGACCGATTAAAAACCAGCATTGAAGATAAGTCAGCCGTTTCATTCCACAGAAGTTCAACAGTTTATGGTGACTTACCAGCTGTGCAAACGAAAGTCGTTATCAAATAACTTCAGGGAAATCAGCCAGGTAACACTTTCAGCTGAAAGTGTTACCTGGCTGAATTCAAGGAAGTCTTTGAAAGTAGTAGACGCCAGGAGAATCTCAGGTCTCACAAAGTCGTTATCATTTCACCATGATGCTCTAGACTCAAAACAAGTGTCTGCTCCCAGTTTTTCGATTCTCACAGCTAAGAAGATAAGCCACTTGCTTAAGATTTCAAGAGCCTTATGGACGATGGAACGACTTGTTTCTGTTAACCTGATATTACTCCATCGAGCAGAAATATGGATTACCATATATCAGCTGAGTAACATTTGAACGACAGCTTTCAGCTACGAGATAAGTGTTTCTTTATCAGATTCATTAATAAATTAAAGTCATTTTTATGTTGGGCAAACTACTTTCATGGTAACAATGTAGTGAACAGAGCCAAGAGGGACAGAGGATGTCTAGACTAGAACAAGAGCAGGAAATCAATTAGAATCAAGAGAAAACAAAGTTGAGGATAACAGTCTTGACATGTTAGTGAATAGAGGAGACCTGTCTCACAGAATCGAAGATGGGCTAGTGCTCATAATTCATCTTCATCTACATCATACTCCGCAAACCAATTAATGGGGGGGGGGGGGGGGGTGGACTGATGACCTCAGAAGTTAAGTCCCATAGTGCTCAGAGCCATTTGAACCACCTAATGGTGTATGGTGAAGTGTATTTTCGTATCACTATGTGATCCCTCCAACCCTGTTCCACTCGCGATTAGTACATGGGAAGAATGATCGTCGGTAAGCCTCTGTATTGGCTCTCAATTTCTCGAATTTTCTCCTTGTGGTCAATACACGAGATATATGTGGGGGCAAGTAATGCGTTTTCCGACTCCTCTTGAAAATTACTGTCCCGAAATTTCAATAGTAAATCTCTCCGTGATGCACATCGCCTCTCTTGTAACTACTGCCAGTGAAGTTTGTTGAACATCTCCGTGACGCTCCCTCGCCAGCTAAACGATCCCGTGACGAAACGCGCTGCTCTTCGTTGGATCTTCTCTATGTCCTCTATGAGTCCCACCTGATAGGGATGCCAGATAGATGAACAATACTCAAGAAACAGGCGAACAAGCGCTTTATAAGCCACTTCTTTCGTGGATGAGTTACATTTACTTAAGATTCTACCGATGAATTTGAATCTGGTGTCTGCTTTTTCCACTATGTGTTTTACGTGGTCATTCCACTTAAGATCGCTCTGTATAGTTACGCCTAGATATTTTACGGCAGACTCTGTATCCAACTGTATCAATAGTTTAGCTGTACAGTAATGGATTTTTCTTTTCCTATGTATGTGCAGTATGTTATTCCTCAGATATGCATTTTAGACCCCATATTTACTTGACACTTTTTTCCTTGTTTCGGTCCATACTACCTGAGCCGTGCGCGGCTCGTATTCAAGCCGTTTATTGCTTGTCATCTTGTCATTACGGTTATGGCATCTCGTTTCTTATTCGATTTACTGACGTCACTAAGTTGCTGGGTTGCCTGCCCGTGAGTGGCAGCAGCAGCGCTTATCGATACGAGTACTGTGGTATTATCTTTTGAGCGACCGCTAGTATTTCCGGATCGTGTGGTGGGGTTGCTAACAGACATCAGGTCGGTTGGGGGCGCAGCAGCCAGCAGGTCCGTGCAGCGAGAGTGGCAAGCTGGGGCCGCTGGCTGCTTGCTGCCACTGCCGGATCGAGGACGGGTAGCTGTGAGAGCGACGACTTAGTTGCACACCACACCCTGGACGGTTATGTTGAGTGAAGACTAATGCAACCTCGACTATTCTGAGACCTCGTCTTTGGCCGGCGGTTTGATGGTCCCAGGGCCGCTGAGCCTGGTGACAATGAGTGAAGGGTTTCGAGACGGTGAAATGTTGCAGCTGTCTTTCTCTATTTGTTATTCATCATTGAATTTAGTATTATTCTTATTAGTGAAGTGCAACCAGCAGTATTTTCTGCCTTGTGGCCGCTAACGCCCCATTTACAGGGTGTTTAAAAAATGACCGGTATATTTGAAACGGCAATAAAAACTAAACGAGCAGCGATAGAAATACACCGTTTGTTGCAATATGCTTGGGACAACAGTACATTTTCAGGCGGGCAAACTTTCGAAATTACAGTAGTTACAATTTTCAACAACAGATGGCGCTTCAAGTGATGTGAAAGATATAGAAGACAACGCAGTCTGTGGGTGCGCCATTCTGTACGTCGTCTTTCTGCTGTAAGCGTGTGCTGTTCACAACGTGCAAGTGTGCTGTAGACAACATGGTTTATTCCTTAGAACAGAGGATTTTTCTGGTGTTGGAATTCCACCGCCTAGAGCACAGTGTGTTGTTGCAACAAGACGAAGTTTTCAACGGCGGTTTAATGTAACCAAAGGACCGAAAAGCGATACAATAAAGGATCTGTTTGAAAAATTTCAACGGACTGGGAACGTGACGGATGAACGTGCTGGAAAGGTAGGGCGACCGTCCACGGCAACCACAGAGGGCAACGCGCAGCTAGTGCAGCAGGTGATCCAACAGCGGCCTCGGGTTTCCGTTCGCCGTGTTGCAGTTGCGGTCCAAATGACGCCAACGTCCACGTATCGTCTCATGCGCCAGATTTTACACCTCTATCCATACAAAATTCAAACGCGGCAACCCCTCAGCGCCGCTACCATTGCTGCACGAGAGACATTCGCTAACGATATAGTGCACAGGATTGATGACGGCGATATGCATGTGGGCAGCATTTGGTTTACTGACGAAGCTTATTTTTACCTGGACGGCTTCGTCAATAAACAGAACTGGCGCATATGGGAAACCGAAAAGTCCCATGTTGCAGTCCCATCGTCCCTGCATCTTCAAAAAGTACTGGTCTGGGCCGCCATTTCTTCCAAAGGAATCATTGGCCCATTTTTCAGATCAGAAACGATTACTGCATCACGCTATCTGGACATTCTTCGTGAATTTGTGGCGGTACAAACTGCCTTAGACGACACTGCGAACACCTCGTGGTTTATGCAAGATGGTGCCCGGCCACATCGCACGGCCGACGTCTTTAATTTCCTGAATGAATATTTCGATGATCGTGTGATTGCTTTGGGCTGTCCGAAACATAGAGGAGGCGGCGTGGATTGGCCTCCCCATTCGCCAGACATGAACCCCTGTGACTTCTTTCTGTGGGGACACTTGAAAGACCAGGTGTACCGCCAGAATCCAGAAACAATTGAACAGCTGAAGCAGTACATCTCATCTGCATGTGAAGCCATTCCGCCAGACACGTTGTCAAAGGTTTCGGGTAATTTCATTCAGAGACTACGCCATATTATTGCTACGCATGGTGGATATGTGGAAAATATCGTACTATAGAGTTTCCCAGACCGCAGCGCCATCTGTTGTTGAAAATTGTAACTACCGTAATTTCGAAAGTTTGTCTGCCTGAAAATTTACTGTTGTCCCAAGCATATTGCAACAAACGGTGTATTTCTATCGCTGCTCGTTTAGTTTTTATTGCCGTTTCAAATATACCGGTCATTTTTGAAACACCCTGTACCTGCCCTGCTGGTTAGCGTACTTTTCCGGCAGTGTACCTTTCCTCGTCGTGTTGATGTTGTCCGACACGGCGTGTAGTCCGACAGTCTCTTGTACTGTGCACATTTTTAGGGAGGTCTACCTTGGTTCTAGTGTTTCCTTCGGCCCTGGGTGTTTTCTGAAGACGTAATGCTGTCTGTCTCTTCGCCCTTGTCTAAAACTATTCCATCGTTGAACTGGTGAACGGACGTTGGTTGGATTACAGTTGGTTTTAAAACGAACTATTTATCTTAATATGTGCTACTCGGAATTGTTCTTCTGTCTTCTAATTCAGGCCTTCAGCCGTTTTTTGTTTGAGGTGATTGTTGGTGGCCTTCGGTCCTAAAATTGTGGAATTTTTTTCTGCGATAAGACCTTCAGCCGTCATACAGTCGATTGTCTTTTTTAAGAGATTGTTTTAACATTTTAATTTCTTTAAATAAAGTTCGTGTATTTTTTGTGCAACCGAAAGTAACTGATTACGGCCCCATCCACAATCGTAACCTTATCGTGCCCCAATCCTAAGAACCCATATGTCACTACCTTCTCGGAAAGAAGCCGGCCCTACAATCTTAGGAACAACTGTTTCAGTACATGTATTGCATTGTCAGAGGTGTCAGGACGGTTTTCGCTTATAACTTTCGAATCGTTCGTTTCCTGTACAGGGACGCTTACTTCAAATTGATACAGTCATCCTTCTCCATAATCCTACAAAGTTTGTAACATTGTCACCGGATCGCCCTATATATACTTACACTTACAGCTGCCATTGCCAATAACTCTGACGCTCTATACTGTCGTTGGAAGATGTTTTCTGAGGTGGGTTCCTATGTAAAACTTCATCTACTACATCCCCTACACAACCTCTAGAAGTATGTAACATGAAATGTGAAACACCCTGTATATAAATTACCTAGTGTGTCACTTGCGAAGCTCCATAACTAGGTTCGCAGATGGTGGTAGAGTGATGTCGCTATGATAGGAAATTGCACCGAAAGTAAGGAAGACCTACAGGGGCTCGATTCATGGTGCAGGGATTGGTAGTAGACGCTCTACATGAACAAACGTGACGTATCATGCGTAAATGAGTGGAAATAAAAGATATTGTATGGTTCGTTAGGTACCGAACATTAATTGGAGGCCGTCGCACCCAAAAATAAGCGTACCAAGCGATTTAAAATCCAAAGACTTCATGAAATTAACAGCAGGAAAGACAGATGTAGACTGAGATTCACTGGAAGAATTTTAAAAAGATTTATTCCACCCAGGTACCTTACAAAACCCTTCTTCAGTCGTTACTTCAATATTCCTCATACGTGAGGGAATACTAGTTAGGATTGACAGGGGGAATAAAGAAGCTATAAAGAAGAGCAGTGCGTTTCTTCACATGTTCGTTTTGTCAGTTCAAATGCGACACGTAGATACCCATTTAACTCTAGTGGCAGAGGCTACAGAAGAGACGTTGGGCATCACGGTGTTGTTTACTGTTAAAATTTCGAGGACGTACGTTGCTAGAAGGGTCGACCAGTAGATTGCTTCCTTCTACGTATATCTCATGAAAAGAGAGATTACAGAGGTTCTACCTCACACACATGCTTACCGACAATAGCACCATTTACAACTACAGCAGCAAGAGATGAGAAGTGACAGTGATACAAAATGTGCTCTATGCCATACACCATAAAGTGCATTTCGAAGTATAGATGTAGATATAGAAGTGAAAAAAGCTGGCCCACTTACAGTAGCTTGAAAAACTGCATCAAATGGTCTTGGGGACGAGATCACAACAAGAGCAACTGCTAGGGCATCCAAGAAGTAAACCAAGTTTCATGTGCAGGGCACGTTTCGTCTCACCCTGTATGGAAACTTTTCCTCAGCCACCGACTTTGAACTTGTCAGTGTGATGTCTTAGTCATTTTCCTGCGAAAACATGCTGCAAACAACTGTAGCAAGTAACGCCCCTTCCGAAGATCTCCTCTCTTGTGTTCGTCTGGAAAAGAGGCTGTACCATTAGTGAGATTAGACCACGGGCGCGCGCTCACTTAATGTTGCCCAAATTACCCCGGGCTAACGTAATTATCTTCATTAAACTTCGTCAGATGGCAGCGCGGCGAAAACTTAAAAAACCACGGCGGTCGCCTGCCGTCCCCCCGACGAGCCGGACAAACGGTCAGTCGAGATGCCCTTGCGGAACTTAAGCACCGCGTTTTGGCTGAGTGCAACAAGTACTGCGAGACAGCGGAAGCGGCTGCTTCACTCAGAAAAATTATAAGGCTTTTGAAAGTTGTACCCTAGAGCGAAGCTATGATGCACGTCCAGCTGTCTTGTGGTAAGCAACCTATTTACTACTGCGTGAGTATCTTATATATATAATCTTTTATTATGGATACGTTAATTACATTTTCTTTCAGGTTGATCTTTCGATCGTCCCAGTTCTTCCTCTGCCTGAGTGATCTTTCCATTCTTCCTGCCAAGTGATATATATCTGTAACTTACTTGTTAGAACATGGAGCTGTAGATTTTCTACACAATCTTTCGTAGTCATGTCCGTTTACACTACACATGTAAAGTGCTCGTCACTCCATATCGTCGTCCACACCATTGATATAACTTTCTTCCAGCTCATTCTTGGTATGCTCTCTGATGATATTTTCCTAATGTTTCCGCAGAGGGACAACTTACGTAAAGGATATTATGATTTTCTCATACAGTGCTGCATCTGATTGTGGCCATTCATAAATATCTCGTATCAGAAGACAATAGCAGAGAAACTACATGACATACAGAGAAACAAAACATAACATGGTCAGAAAATCTCACGAATTTTCGATTCGTAACACGTGCCGTGACACAGCTGTCCTAGCGGCAGGCGTGTCAGATAATGTGAAAAGCGTCGTTTCAGATCGTACTAACTGCACAGATCATAATTTTACAGGAAGCGAAAAAAACGTTTCCTTTCCTTATCAAATGAAATATGACAGAAATTTCAATGCACGATCTAGTTACATAGATTATGTTCCCGAATCATTTATGACTGAAACCGTTTCCCACTGCATGAAGGTGGCATTTTAATTTTTAAATTGCGCTTAGTATCTCTTGAAGCAATTCACTTAGCAAAATACTTTCTTGATCCCGTCACGTAATATGACCTGAAACTTTCATTTCTACTTTTTATTGTTTTTATTGTTATACACAGCCCATCCAGTAAGAAAATAAAGTTCTTGACATGTTGTTAATGGTAAACAGATGTTTAACAGTCTTACACTTTGTCCTTCTTCCTTGTGTAAACAGTCTTGGTTGGTTGGTTGGTTTTAGGGAGGAGACCAAACAGCAAGGTTATCGGCCCCATCGGATTAGGGAAGGAAGTCGGCCTTGCCCTTTCAAAGGTACCATCCCGGTATTTTCCTGAAGCGATTTAGGGAAATCACGGAAAACCTAAATCAGGATGGCAGGACGCGGGTTTGAACCGTCGTCCTCCCGAATGCGAGTGCGGAGTGCGGTGTGCTAACCACTGCGCCACTCACTGCCATCCTCTCCATGAGTCAGCGTTTAAGTTTCAAAATGCGTCACATCGATGTTTAGTGACGAAACATAAAACTGCATAAAACTCCTTCCAGTTGTCTGCACATCTTGTTTTCAACAGTTTATCGACATCAACTTTCGTAGCGTCAGGTTATTTTCTCCATTTGACATCGGAAATTCGGCTGCGCTTTCCTGCTTAATGCTTTCCAGTTCTTCGCGGTTTTGGAAATGTTACTTTCGTCATATAAAAGAATAATTTTCACTGTGTTCGGTGCGCTGTAAATTTCATTTTCTGCTTTCATCAGGTATAGTACTGGGATGCTCCCACACTGAGAATCTGCTTTCTTTGTGACTACAAGGCGGCTCAAAATAAATGTGGATCTCTGTTGAATTATCTAAAACGATATACGTCACGTCAGGTCATAACTACACATAGAAAAGCTCAATAAAAGTATAAAAACAAGCACTTATGCTATCTTATCCACGCGAATAACGCATCAATGCACCTACATTTCAAATTTCACTGAAAATTATCATTTGTAAAATACGTCAGGTGTTGTTACTGATCTTCCATTCACGCTTTCTTTTAGTTTTCGCAGCTCTAATTCTGAGTCTGCTTCCTTTCGATCGTTGTTCCAGGGGCAAATAGCCCTCCACGGTGATCGAAAGGGGAAAGCCACGTAATCAACCCCATACTGTGAGCGTTAAGATGAAAATAAACGACAGAGCAAGAAAAAAAGCGGGCCAATAACGCAGGCTTGGAAACTTGCCCTGAACATGATGCCTTTTGAACCGTCGACTGCGGTAAACATAATACGATGAGATCCGATTAATGTTTTTCAACACTAAATTACTATGGGAAACAATACGAAATGACCCTATCCGACTCAGCAACGTTCAACAATACAACAGTGAAAACGCATCAGATTCTGTTTTGACACAGGCTGTATTTAATAAGTTTTGAAATGATGCCCCTAATGTGGGTAAATAGTAGTTCCATACTGTTGCGTCAAATTAGATGGCGCCTGCCCAGTGAACAGATTTCCAAACTAGGCTGCTGTTGAATGGTGGGCTCCATGTGGTTCCCAAGTTGCGTAGTGACCGTAAACCATAAAAATACCAAATAAGCAGCAACCACTCACAAAATTATGTTTTCTTTATTTACTTTTGCAAATCGATTTCAACTGATTAACAGCTTTCAACGAGTATGTGCCCTGAGTAGTGAACACTGTCTTAAGCAGAGGTCAAACAAGTCTTTATGTTTGACCTCTGCTTAAGACAGTGTTCACTACTCAGGGCACATATTCGTTGAAAGCACCGATGATGACTGTTAATCAGTTGAAATATATTTGCAAAAGTAAATAGAGAAAACATGATAGCCGCGCGGGACTAGCCGAGCAGTCTAGGGCGCTGCAGTCATGGACTGTGCGGCTCGTCCCGGCGGACGTTCGAGTCCTCCCTCGGGCATGGGTGTGTGTGTGTTTGTCCTTAGGATAATTTATGTTAATTAGTGTGTAAGCTTAGGGACTGATGACCTTAGCAGTTAAGTCCCATAAGATTT
This sequence comes from Schistocerca cancellata, assembly GCF_023864275.1. Classification (NCBI taxonomy): domain Eukaryota; kingdom Metazoa; phylum Arthropoda; class Insecta; order Orthoptera; family Acrididae; genus Schistocerca; species Schistocerca cancellata. Next base: position 232,934,355 of record NC_064631.1, read on the forward strand.
CACACACATTTGAACTTTCTTTGAAAACATGAATTTGCGACTGGTTGCTGCTCATTTGGTAATTTGAGGCTCCTGTTGTTCCGTCTTGGCGGGCTATCCATGTCAGCGACTTCAGTAAATTTCACGTATGTGTTGACGTTTGTAATGTCATCACGATATTGAGCGCCTGTAACGTCAAGAACTTGGAGAGATGTTCTGCCCACTGACACGCGTCTACTTTCTGTATGTTTTATCCTTAGCTGTCCCCTGAAATCCTGGAGGTTCTTTTTAAAAAAACCTGTATATAATTTGAATTACTAAGGTGTACTTCTTCTGTTGTCTGTAGCTGAATATTTTGAACAGAACTAACTGCCATTTTATACATACGTGGAGTGCATGAAAACAAATGCTGGAAAGAGTTCTCTGGAAAATCGCCAATTACTTGTCTGTTTGAGCTAGCAATAAGGTGCAGATGATAACGAACTATGTCCATCTCGTACACATGAAAAAAAAGGCTAAAGAAATTATAATGCGTGCATGACCCTGCAAGATATCACAGTATACCTTTCAGCAAGCACTACAGTTGACAATGATGATGACGATCTAGATTTGTGGGTCGCTTTACCAGTGTTTACCAGTGATCGTACAATTTCCCCTATCTTTTCACTGTCCGGTCTCGTCATTTTCCCGAATGATGATGAGATGAATAACGCAAAACAAACACTCAGTCCCCGGGTGGAGAAAATCCCCAGCCCGACTGGGAATCGAACCCGGGACCCCGTGAGCCAGAGAGAGCAACGTTAACCACCAGACCACCGTCTACGAACCACTACCGTTTGTATTTAACGCTATACTGATCATATTACAGGACACCTACCAATTTTAATTCTGATTGAACATTAAATTGGTTTTCTTTCTCCAAAGTGTGTGAACAAAAGAGGGAATAAAAGTAATTACCTGTAACACTACAGCTGAAATAAGACCGAGACCTGTATAACAATTCTTTCTTTCTCTCTCTCAATAAATAAATAAATAAATAAATAAATAAAAATAAAATTGAAAAAACGACACACGACGGAGGAATTATCCAAATGGGACGGAAATCCATAGATGTGGTATACATGTTCAGAAAGACGGTTACAGTTTCAGCAACATTGGATGCTTTATTCAAGAGCTTCACAAACTGAGCAAGTAAGTAAAGCTTTGATCTACATCTGGCTATTACGCAAACAGTTGTTCGGCTTGGCGCTCATTGACGGAGTTATTGGATGTCCTCCTGAGGGTTTTCGTGCCAAATTCTGTGAATTGTTGAGTTAAATCATTAAAACTCCGAGCTAGTTGTAGGACTCTACCATAATGCTCCAAACGTTGTGAACTGGGGAGAGGTCCGGCGACCTTGCTGGCCAAGATGGGATTTGGCAAGAACGAACACATGCAGTAGAAACTCTCGCCGTCTGCGGGAAGTCATTGTCTTGCTGAAATAAATGTAAACTCAGGACGGCTCGCCATAAAGTACATTAAAACTGGACGTAGGACATCGCCGACGTACCGCTGTACAGTAAGGGTGCCACGGATGACAACCAAAGGGGTCCTACTATGAAAAGAAGTGGCACGCCAGACCACTTTTCCTGCTAGTCTAGCTGTATGTCGGGCGACAGTCAGGTGCCACCCTTACAGCACATCGAAACAGCAACGTTACATTAAAGCGCAGCGTCGATCATATTCTAAAGCCTGTTTTGTTGCCCTTCATTGTAAGCCATCCTGGGGCTACATTTCAGCAACATAATGCCCGACCGCACACAGCGAGAGTTTCTAGTGCTTTTCTCCGTATTCGTCAAACCCCACCTTGGGCAACAAGGATCTACCGCCAACTGAGAACGTTTGGAGCATTGTGGGTAGTACCCTCCAACGGGCTTGTGATTTTGACGATCTAACCCGCCAACTGGACAGAATTTGGCACCACATCCGTCAGGAGGACGTTCAACAACTCTATCAATCAGTGCCAAGCAGAAAAACTGCTTCCACAGGGTCCAGAGCTGGCCCAGTGCGTTACTGAGTTCCTCAATTTCTGAAGCTCTGTATCTTGAAGTATCAGTTATACTGAGACTGTAATACTAAATACTAATGGCTTTCTGGCGGAGACAATACTAGAACTTATACCTCAACTGTTTACGTTTGGGTAACGACTGGAGTCATTGACTAATTTTCTTTCAAGTAAAACTGATTTAATCCAATTTTTGTATGCCACAAGAATGACGACGCGAAGTTAGCTACAGGAAAGACCACTATTGTGAAGGAATTCCTGAGATTCCTCATTAAAGTGTACGTAATGGCACGAAGGTGCTGAACGAATAACACAAAGACACGTATTACCCTGGAGTCATTCTTTCGGAGAGTGGAGTCGAATTTTTACAACACACAAGATGTAGCTTTATCGTTGGATTGAACATCCGATGGTCATTCGGAAGTCTAGTGTTTGATGTCTTATCGTAGGTAATTCATCGTAAATGATCCGGCGTAACTACAAGCCCCGGCACGACGATGAAGAACGTAATCGCAGAGAAGGCTGTGAGACGACGTCAGCCAATAGTTCGCTGACTAGGACCGCACCACGACTGGAGCGGCCTCTATTGGAAGGGAACATAAGCGTCGCTTCTGCCAACCTCGGCCTGACAGTGGAAGATGCACACTCGTAGACCCGGAACAGAAGAGAGCACTAGAAGAGTCGTTTCTTGTGATCCATGTCCATTACTTCCATGGACATTGTATATAGGGAAAGACATTGATTATTTGCATGTCACCAATTGCTTGCAACACGACACTGTGAATACAGACTTAAGTATTGTCAGTGCAATTACTGTAATAAACTCCAATAATATGATTTGCTTGTATGTTGTCTAGTTATCCGAGAACAGCTTCCTAGGCACTCTATAAGATATGACTGGGCAGGATACCATAGTATTCACATATGCAAGTACCTTCAGCAATGTAAATATTTTCAACATTTCGCGGCCCTGTCAGCAACTATATAAATATTAATTTTAATTTTAATGAGCCGGCCGCGGTGGTCTAGCGGTTCTAGGCGCTCAGTCCGGAACCGCGTGACTGCTACGGTCGCAGGTTTGAATCCTGCCTCGGGCATGGATGTGTGTGATGTTCTTACGTTAGTTAGGTTTATGTAGTTCTAAGTTCTAAGGGACTGATGACCACAGATGTTAAGTCCCATAGTGGTCAGAGCCATTTTTTTTTAATTTTAATAATCAACAACCTCAGTTGCACCGTTTACCTAGAATTTACCTAAGTTTCAGTCGGGATAACCCAATCTTCTTCAGAATAACACTAACTACCGTTTGTCCATAGTGGACATCGTCAAGCTATAGCAAGCTTTAGCATATGTGATTCCCTGTTGTGGTGATGGATATTGGGACGAAACCCGCAAGAAACCTATATACGAGAATCTGCACATGTTTGCGTATTACAGATGCAGAAATCGATTATTTCGAACTGGAAATGCGTAGTTCATTATTTTGCTTGATTTTGAGGCAGTTCAGAGAAAAACTAAAATGCATTGGTAAACAGTAAGTGACGCTGTGTACATAAAAGTCTGAGTTAACAAAGATAGACCTGTACATTAAGGCAAAAGGATTGGTCAGTGTTGACTTCCTAGCTGTACTTATATCTCTCGACCGCAAAGTGCACTTGCGTTTTTTTGCACTTTGGATATCTAGGAGTAACATTTATCAATTTATGTTATATCTTTCTGAACACTGTCAGTGACCGAAACCCGTTAGTAAATTAATACAATACTTGCGGGCCAGGTAAACACATCATTAAGTTATGTAAGTGCTACTTTAACAAATGCTTCTTATTTTGCGTTCAGGCAAAATTTTCATAAGCTATGGTGACCAGCTTCCATGCACAGCTAATTTCGAAGAGAAAGGACGATTATATTTATAATGTCATGTTGACGACGAAGTCCTCAGAACGGAGAACACCCACTGGCTGGAGAAAGATGGGAAAGGAAATAGGTCTTTCCAAGGAACAAAATGGATCAAATGGCTCTGAGCACTATGGGACTTAACAGCTGATGTCATCAGTCCCCTAGAACTTAGAACTACTTAGGCCTAACTAACCTAAGGACATCACACACATCCATGCCCGAGGCAGGACTCGAACCTGCGACCGTAGCAGTCGCGCGGTTCCGGACTGAAGTGCCTAGAACCGCTCGGCCACCGCGGCCGGCTTTCCAAGGAACCATCCCGGCATTTGTCTGAAACGATTTGGAGAAATCAATGAAAAATCGGGTGCACCAACGATAATCTGACCCTACCTCATCCCGTATAAGAGACTAGTTGTGTGTGCTAGACATGGAAATGCTATCGCGGGATGTGGCGGTAGCTCTCCTCTCCCCAGGAAACGCATTGGGGTCAGTAAGTTAGCAAATCTTTCCACTCGCCAGGTGGGTCTTTCTCCCCCGAGTGAATCAGCTGTGCATACAATGAAAACGGCGCATTCACGGAAAAACTCGATGAAAAGCGGTGAGCCTTCTTGAAGTACTTGGCTCTCCCCCCGAGTCCGCTCCCATTGAAAACCGCGTCAGCTGGCGGCGTTTTTGTCCCGCAAGGCGTAAGGTAAACACAGGCGTCCCAGCAACGCTGTCACCATCTCCCCGTTTCCCAATTTCTCCCCTCCCATACTCACCGCTCCTATCTCTTCCTCCCCCTGCCGCTGTCTCTACGCCAGTCCCCCTCCCCACAACCCACCCCCAGGCCCACACCACTCACACACACACTCTCACTACCGAACTCTGCGAGCTGCAGCACGGAGCGACAGCCGGCACTTGAGAGAAATTCGCGCTCAGAACAGGGGCCCATGTCTATACGGGAGTCCCACTCTGAGACTGCCGGCTCGGCCGGTGGAATCCTCTTACAATGCGATGCTGCTTCTGCTGACGCGCCTGCATGGCGTACGAGAGCCCCAACTCCTCCCGAGGGCGGCGGCCTGCGGGGTGACAGGAGCGTAATGGGGCGATGGGGTGCCAACGATCCCGTTGGCTGCCCTCGCAGACGTATTTGTGCCGTATTGATTGTAAAATTTTATTAATGTGAGAGATGTAATGATTATTATAACGTGTCAATTAAGTGGAAACCTATGGATGAGCGGTTAGGCTACAGTTCCTTTTATCTTGCGTCAAAATCATCTTTGCCTCCTATATCGTTACTGATGAACTATTTAATTGCGACCAGGGGATGTAATGGGAGGCAACAGATGGTCAGTAGTGGTAGCTTGGTGAGCGACCAGCCGAGATAAACAAGACGGGAATGTTCGTCAAGACGGCGTGAGCTCTTGTGCAGTTCTGGCGGTAGCTGTGCACTTGATACGGACTTGAGTGGCGAATAGGTGGAGCACGTCTGAATTGGTGTTCCCAAGCGCGTCGCGGCGTGAGGGTTTGCTGGCCTGGGTGTAGCCATGGCTATTCTGTTACGGAGGTCAGACTGTGAATTCTCACCTGTAATGTGGACATCCTTTGGGTCCCGATTGATATGTCCGCTCGTTGCAGAGACTTTCTTTGTTTAATGGTGAGCTGTGATAAATTTCTTCGCAAAATTGTTGTTCTTGTGTGGAAAGATAACTGCCTTACCGGACTCCCATTGCAAGTTGAGTGTAGTTACCCTAGTTGTGATGAAATTTGTCCTGATACTTGTGAAGTGATTAAAGTGTGCTGAGGTTCAAATGGTTCAAATGGCTCTGAGCACTATGGGACTTAACATCTTAGGTCATCAGTCCCCTAGAACTTAGAACTACTTAAACCTAACTAACCTAAGGACATCACACACATCCATGCTCGAGGCAGGATTCGAACCTGCGACTGTAGCAGTCCTGCGGTTCCGGACTGCAGCGCCTAGAACCGCATGGCCACCGTGGCCGGCAAAGTGTGCTGAGCCCGGACGAGTTCAGTGACTAATATGTCACAGTGATTAACCCAATTGTGTAAGACACAGGTAGGAGCCGTTGATACATTTAAATGGATATTTTATGTCGCTTTCTTAATCATCAGGATAGTTGATGAACTCAAAATAGTTAAATTTTGTCTGAGCCTGTGCTGCTGGTAGCCTAACAACAGCCCATGTAAGTCCCAGAGCTTGTACTGATGGCATTCTTGAGACAACATGCAGCTTTACTGATGCGTGAAATTTAATTTGTTAAATGGCTCAGAAAGTAGCTCTTTTAATAGAATCCAGTTTGAGCTTTTACCTGGTTTTTAACTTTGTTAGCGTCTCTCAATTTTATTTTGGTTACTAATAAATGTTGTCACTGTGAGAACACCTTGCCTTCTAGGCACTATAATTTTCCGGTGTTTAACGTTTACTGAGCGTTTCAAGGTTTAAATGAGAAGTGGGAACTGAGTTTTCTGTACAATTTATTTAAGCCCATTTTGATTAATTAAAGGTATAATTAATATTCTGTTTATTCTCTGGTAAACTTGACATGTCATAAATGTATTAAAGTATTATGTGTTTAATAGCTAATCCAGCCCATCACAGCGCCACCACCTACCTCCTGGCTGCCGCACTATTTCAGTGAGGAACATCCCGCTGTGACGCAGAATAAGCGGGACCGAGGCCCCCGAGAAAAGCAGGCCGTGGCGTGTGACACAGCAAGTGACACCCCAAGTGTTATGAGGGCCAGCAGCCTCCTCCGGCGGAGAGCGAGTAACTATTCCAGACGAGTTTAATAATGCTTCACTGCGTGTTTAAATGCAAGAAAGTTCTCCATAGCACACAATAAAATTAAGAAATTTAGACGGCACCCCTCCGATTAAATACCGATTTCCCGTGGGTCCTGCACGGAGCAGAGCGTCCGCGAAGTGTGGCGGACAAGTCGACTAGTGTGATGTCAGAAGAATTTGGAAATGATCGGCTGATAATTCGATCGTTATCAAATGTTTTTGGAGAAGCTTGTGAACTTCACGACCGATGTGCGGTGGGGTTCCATCTTGCGTGAAAACTGTTGCGTAGAATGCGTCTTTCTCCTGTAGTTCGGGTATAACATGCTGGCGAAGCATATCGCATTAACGCTGGCCGGTCACACTGCATGTATTTGGTCCTTGAGCGCAAACCTGTCCAAAAAAGAAAAGGTCAATGATGAACTTAGCCGTGAAGCCACACCATACAGTGACGAGTTCGTGTATATGCACAGTGACTGCAGGTGAGGATCCACACACTCGGCAATTCTGTGTGTACACCTCACCCTTCAAAGAAAAATAAGCTTCGTGTGTCCATAAGATGGTCCAGGGCCACCCCTCGTAAACTTCAGTCCCTACGAGAAAGTGAGAGCGAAATCAATAAGTCGTTGTGCTTCCTGCGGTGGAAGTTGCTGTACGATATGGATATTGTACGAATACTAATTGAAAATGGTTCGAAGCATCTCCCATACAGCGGACCACGGGATGTTCAACTGCCGTGACACAGCACGCGCACTGCCTGACGATCGGGAATTGCGCGCAGCGTTGTCTGCAATTGTAACAGCGATATCGTCAACCACCTGTGGTGTCACTTGCCCAAAACAGACGAGCATGTATCCTACTGCTAGGCTGTTATTCAGGCCTCCTCGCTAGCTCATGAGCTTATGAGGGGACCGTAGAAACTTCCCCTCACCGCCTTTATTCTTACTGACGTTATGTGTAACGCAGGAGTGGGACTTCAGCATGGGAGGACATAACTGTCAACCGTTTTCTGGAAAATCGAATTTGAAAATTTTAGGCGCATGCGTTGTTTGGTCGCCACTATTCAAGGAGTCAGCCGAGTGAGTAAGCACTTAGATTCAAAAGCGCGAGGTCTCTGGATCGAATCTCGCTGCTAGTATTTTTATTTCAATTCCCATCTTAATTCTAACAACAGATTCATTATGATTGGGCAAATGACCAATATCTGCTGAATCACGAAGTTTGGGGAGTAAAAGATAAGGTGTTGGTGAAGTAAAGCTGTGAGCACAGGTCGTGAGTCGTGCTTGGGTAACTCAATCGGTAGAGCACTTGCCTGCGAAATGTACTAGGTGCTGAGTTCGAGTCTCAGTCCGGCAAACAGTTTCAATCTCCGAAGAAGTTTCATATCAGCGCAGACTTCACTGCAGAGTGAAAATTTCATTCTGGAAACATATCCCAGGCTGTGGCTATATCTCTGCAATATACTTTCTTCCAGGAGCGCTACCAAACGAGTTGATGCAGTGGTTAGCACACTGGACTCGCATTCGGGATGACGACGGTTCAAACCCGCGTCCGGCCATCCTGATTTAGGTTATCCGTGATAAGGCTTCAGGCAAATGCTCGGATGGTTTCATTGAAAGAACAATCCCGTCTTCCTTGGCTATCCTTCCACAATCCGAAGGGACCGTCGACCTCGCTGTTTGGTCCCCTTCCCCAAGTCAAAAAACCGGGAGTGCCCGCCTTGCAAGTTTCGCAGGAGATCTCTGAAGTTTGGAAGGTAGGTGATGAGGTACTGAGGAAGAAAGCTGTGAGGACGGATCGTGAGTCGTGCTTGGGAAGCTCGGTTGGTGGAGCACTTGCCTGCGAAAGTCAGAGGTTCCGACTTCGAGCTTCGGTCCGACACACATATTTAGTCTGCCAGGAAGTTTCATTCATTTATTAGTTTTGTAGTCTCCTATAAAGAAAAAAAGAGGAGACTGGGAATGAGAAAAGGATGCACGGAGACTTTCAGTCATATTAGTGTGGTTATTCTACTCACATTACTGTATATGCATTTGACAAGTATAACGGGCACCATGATCACGAATCAAGTTCCGACATGCAGCACAACTAATAAACGTCGAATTTTTGCATGTGCGTGTTTTTGCAATATGTCTGTCGCAAAAACACTTGGTTTACGTTCTTGGAAAGTTCTTGGTCATCAAACAATTTCATGGTACAATGCGTATCGAAGCACTTTATCGAATATTGGTGCAGACAAAAGAGGTACGATTGACCGAATTTTTTATGCAACCATCTCTAGAGGCTAACCTTCTATTCTGTTCGGTGATGTAAGCGTAATTTTGCAGTCGGTTTATAAGTTTCTTCAACTTCCTGTAAAGAGAAACTTAAGTACATGGAGTATATTTTGGAGCAATTCCTTAAATATTGCACGTTGGTAGACCATCTCTACGTTGAAAATTTACGTGTGAATGAAAAACAAATACAGTACCAGCAGACTGATTCGATCTAGAGTCCTCATGCTTATAAATCTAAAAACTTACTCTCTCACTGCAGAAACCTTTGATTAAAGAGTCCATACAATGCAAACAACCGTGCCTAAAATTGGCTAACTAGTTTTTCCCGAGAACGGTTGCGTGTTGATCTTCCTGTTTAGTCCTAGCCGTGCCCTACATATCTTGACAATGTATACAAAATCTGTGCAGGAAGATTTTACTAACGACTCGCTATGGGCTCCTCCACCATCTTCCAGGAGAGCAAGCCGCCTCCTCTGTCTGGGTTCTGAGTGTGATCGGCAACGTGCTAGCTGGGACGTGATATACTTGCTACTGTTCTTTCTTCACCTATACGGTAGTACCAAGACTTGCCGGCACGGTAGCTCAGCGTGTTCGGTCAGACGGTTAGCTGCCCTCTGTAATAAAAAAACTGAGTGAATGGATCAACAACGAACTTCAACGGGTGTCAGGTGACGTCCGCCACGAACAATTGAAACGAACAATAACGCACAAAATGAGGTTACAAAAAAAAAAAAAAAAAAAATAAAATAAAAAGACTTTACTTTGTGCTTGTATCCCTGCCGGACTTGGAAATTATCTATACAGTATGATCATGGGAAATTCTCTTGTGAAGTACAAATGAAACATATTTTTAAAGTGTTTGATTCCGCGAGTTAAGCTAGAGTGCGGACTTTGTTTATTTTCAAACTCAAGATTTAAGGAACTTGTTCTGAGTTGAAATTTATTTAGACTTCATGATTTCGCTCGCCTTTAGTGTTGTGTTCTCGCTTATCAACTGACTACTTTCAAGTATTGAGGAATTTAATTCTTTATTAAGGAACAATTCTTATTCAGCAACTTGTGGAAGAACTTTCTAAATTTCTAACTTGAAGAAACTTCCATTATAGACTGAAGATTTTGTTTGTACTCGTATACGACAAATAAACTTGCTGCATTGTAACTACCCGTATCTCTAGTGGATATCTCTGTAGAATCGGACATATCGGTAGGAAATGAGCAGCATTTAGTAGTCATCGCAGCATAGGAGCAGTCGGAGATGAGATGCGTAGCTAGATGCCCGAGAGCACCAGCGCACCCTCGACGTCTCAGAACTGAGTGCCATGCAGCGAGCAGTAAGCAATCTGCAGAGAAGTTTATATTCCACTCCGGACAGCAGCTGACTTAGATAAGTATACAACAAAAGAAATGTTAGGTGCATTTGTGTGTTGGATAGCCGACCGCGGTGACCGTGCGGTTCTAGGCGCTACAGTCCGGAACCGCGGGACTGCTACGGTCGCAGGTTCGAATCCTGCCTCGGGCATGGATGTGTGTGGTGTCCTTAAGTTGGTTAGGTTTAAGTAGTTCTAAGTTCTAGCGGACTGCTGACCTAAGATGTTAAGTCCCATAGTGCTGAGAACCATTTGAACCATTTTGTGTGTCGGATAATAGAAGGATCAACTGCCAATCCCTGCACCAAGCGCCAATATTCTTGAATTTCTTAACACATTTCTAGCGATGTGATTTCTCGTATACAACGACACCACCCCTCCCCCGGCCCCCAGCAGGTCATTTATACGTATAGTGAAATAATGGTTCAAAAATACTCCCTTCGTCCGAAGATTTCTCTCTGTTAAGGATGACTTGCGATGTTCTGTTTGCTAGGAACTCTTCAGTCCAGCCACGCATCTGGTCTGACATTCCATACGCTCGTATTTTGTTTATGAGGAGACAGCACTGAATTGTGTCGAATCGCTACCCCGCGTGGTCTAGGGCGCCTTGCTACGGTTCGTGTGACTCTCCCCGTCGGAGTTTCGAGCCCTCCTCCGGGCGTGGGTGTGTGTGTGTTTGTCCTCAGGGTAAGTTAGTTTAAGTTAGATAAATTAGTGTGTAAGCCTAGGGACCGATGACCTCAGCAGTTTCGTCGCATAGGAACTTACCACAAATTTCCAATTTGTATCGAATCTCTTCTGGAAATCAAGGACATGGCATCCTCCTGAGCGCCGATATCTCCTGCTTTCTTGGTCTCGTAGACGAACAGAGCGAGTTACGATTCATACTATCTGTTTGCGTTTTCGATCTGTGTTGGCATTTTATCCTCGTTCTCTAAATACTCTGTTACTATAATCTTTCTGTTTGTGAATGGCGTCTTGCGCCGCTAGTCGCTATTATCTGCTCCTTGTAGCAGTCGTGTTAAGAAGCATCTGGCAAATGAAATATTAGTTAATTCCGTATGATTGTTCTGTGAAGGCTTGGGATCTGCATCTAGCAGTTACAAGTAGTAAGTATTTTGTTAAAACGACATGTTATGCCTATTATTATCAGTAAATCATTTGCACCGGATGCACAGTCAGACGTTTGTTTGGTAAAAAAAAAAGAATCAACAAAATGAAAAACATTGTATACTAGCACTTGTGAATGAAGTTAACACCATACCACGCGTTACGGCCTTATTTTGCAGGACTGTGTTCCTATCTCGCTTTAAGAATTCAGCGTTGTATGAAGTTATTAGTAGCTAATGAAAACGATACACATATCACTTTGTTCTCACAACATACAAATGAAATTTATGGCGATAGCAACATTTCTGATTATCACTGTGATACGTATCCGACACTAAATACATACAGATAAGTAGAAGGTGTTGCATTGTAACATAATACTTCAACAGTAAGTTCTGTCATTTTCTCACTTTTTATTCTCTTGTACCGGTTTCTGATCCTGGTGACTTGGGATTACACCTGTTTTTCATTATTCATGCAATGGCCGGTTTGCAGATATTTACTTGTACGCGAATTCCAGATATCCGAAGAGGAAACAAAGAACACACACATATTGTAATGAAACATAATTGGCTATTCATTGTCAATGGATATTTACAATTTACAGAGAGTTAGTTCTCAATAAAATTTTTCGACAAAGAAATTTAAGAAAAAGAGATGAAGAAAAATTTTGTATTTACCGTGTTGCCCAGTGACACTTGGAACAGCAATTTGGCATCGGAACATACCTGAAACAGAAAACTGTACGTTAGTGTCTTAATCCGATACATTTTCAGACAGAGAAATGTGTCTTTGATTCATTCTCATAGCATTAGACTTTTACTGGCGATAACAGAGGCAAATAGATCACCAGTAACTCTGTACTAGTTTGTTCCTCTACTGTAATAACGCGAGGAGCAAGGAAGTGATTCTGTCCTCTGATATTGATTTATTATTAACCGCATTTCGGCATTAGGCCATTGTCAGGTAATAACCGAGTAACCTCCATAAAGATAACAGTGCGTAAGAAAACTAAGTCCAAGGACGAATCTAGCTGCTACACTTGATGATACTACCTCTGAGAGTGACATCGAAACCTGAGCGATGACAATTCTGACGACGACATCGAAACTGGCTACCGCCTATGAAGTCGCTATTTCAATGAGACCATGCAATCGCACAAGAGATTCGCGTTTTACCGCATTTAGAATGGATGAAAGGTTAACAGTTTCTTGTAATCAAAGCTATCTTAACCAAATTATTGGTGCTACGCTTTGGCCAAGACACATATGCCTTCTAATACCACAAGACCGCTTACATCATGCCAGTTCTCTGTATATACGACACCGCTATATCTTCGTGGGTAAAGCAAAGGGATTTAAGCTATTCACCCTGTAATAATTTTAGACGAAGACGATTAACAAATGGAATCTTATTCAGATTGTGTGGATTTCGAAGTTTCTAAAAGTGAGTTTCAGGACGGATCTGTTTAAGGAACGTCTGCCGGTTTCCTTGTCCATTCCTGTATAACATGAGCCTATAGGAGAAGTCGCGAGGGGGGGGGGGGGAGGAATCTCAGACACGCAGACAATGCTGATCACTTGATATTGTCTTAAAAAATTCTCTCTGAAGATCTCTAGTTGGTGTTGCCATCTACAAAACAACAATAGGAGCTAAAACAACACTCTCAGCCATTGTCTGGCGGTGCTGCTTAGAAGCAAAGAAACCTTTAGGTTTCATCAATTCATCATTTCATGATTTAACCGAGGTACGTATGAGAGATAAAACTATGTTTTTCTCAAGGTGGATCCCTCCAAAAACCAGTCTATGACTGTTGCGTTTCTTTGGTAGAATAACTGTGTTTCATAACTTGGCTGCTTATAATACATCAATGTGTTTCATGTGCTATCTGAACTGCAATTTCAAGCAATTTGCAAGATGTGCAATGTCCTGAAAGTGGATCTATGGCGTGAATATGATAAGCATTGTCTAGCGTTTCCCTAAAGTAACAATGGTTTTGGTTCTACTCTCATTTTGATGGCGAGAAGTCGTAAAAGATTTTCAAACAAGGTCACATGGAAATATGAGCAGCTGCAAGATACCATTACAGCTTGCAAAGATGAGAAATCTGTAAGGTCAGTCGTAAAAGAAAAAGAATTCCTTTCAATACTCTACAGTAGAAAATAAAGAAAGGAAAGAAGAAGGCCCCTAGAATGTCTCGCAAATCGTTGTTGACTGTTCAGCAGGAGGAAGAAATTGCAGAACTTGTCAAGAAGTTAGCAAACATGTTTTTATGGCATCGATCCTCTGGATCTCAGGAGTGCAGCATTTGAATTTTAAGGAATGAATAAAACAGTTAACAATTTCAAACCCGTTGAGCATATGACTGGGGAGGTTGTGTAGACAGTTTTCTGTAGAGGCAACCCACCGTTTCTGTAAGGAATCTAGAATCAATCCACGTGAGCCGTATCGATGCTTCGATAAGAAAGATGTGTCCACAGACTGTGACATATTTGCTGAAAGATCTTGTAACTCAAATACTCAAAAATCAGGATGCAATATCTCCCAGAAAAAAAGAAAAATCATTTGCAGGGATATCACCAATTCCAAGGCTGAGAAACGTCCCGAAAAATATCCAATTACAAAAATGGCAGCACTCACAAATAGTGAGTGCATGAGTCTGGAAGAAAAAAGATCAAAGAAGGATGGAAATGTAAATAAAGAGAAATAGAACGCTTTGCAGAAGAGGAAATCAGTCCTTCAGAAGAAAATTGCACTTGATAATACTACGTCTTAGAGTGACATCGAAACGTGTGCGATGGTAATTCGGACGACGACATCGAAATTGGCGGAGAAAAAGAGTTTAGTTTGTGCAGACTATGGAAAGCACGACGAAATATGGTACAGGTGTACAATCTGTGGGCTACTGACACATTCAGATTGTTCAGGGTGGGATGAACCAGAATACTATTAATCTGAGTTTTGTGTAAACGCAACTGCAAACTATGAGGAAACATTCACTTACTCATATTTCACATACTTTTATTTTTATCATTTTTGTGACTTCCATATTTCTTACATCCCATAATATGAAGTTTAAATAAAGTTCTGCATGCATTCGACTTAATTTGAGAGGTGGTTTCCATCATTATAATGTTATACTGGAGTTTCTCCATGTTTGTGACCAAGTAACATTTATTCCTTAAACGTAACTCCATAAATACTTTTATGGCAGCTATTACTCTATCTTTGGGTATTGACGGTCAAAGCATTATTTTCGTTTGATTCATTTCATACACGAGAGCTCGTATATGACAGTGCAAAACAACATCGTTCCTAAAATTATACATTTCAGAGAAAATAAAAACGCCATTTAATAAATAAGCACCCAAGTCTTTAGTAGTCTAATTTTTACTCCTGCTTAAATGACCGCCATTTGGTTCATCTCCTCTACCCCCTGTACAGTCGGGACGCTAGACCGTAACGTACTTATCCACAACTGATCCGACAGCATGTAGAATTAATTGATTGGAACTGCAGATATAAAAGTAGAAACGAGAAATGACATCTCCCGCCTTGGTCCGGGCTCCCCTCACCATCTGCGACAAAACACACCATGAGCTTCTCTGGTGGTACTTGAAAGAAGGGAAACCTCACGGACAACGACAGCACTGCCATGAGGTCATCGTGGTGTGTTTTGCCACGTGTGTGAACATGTTGCCGCGTTCACCGGTAGAGCGTCGTCGCTGGCCTTATGAGGGCCCACCCCACGCTCATTCGCACCTCCCCGCCAAGCGCCTGTCGCACGAAGCACTACAACGGAATCGTAAAACTGTCGGCACGGCCTCTTGTGGTTGTGGGGCGTGGAAATATTACAGCGCTACCAGCTGGGCAGTATTTATTTATGCCTTCATGGAGAAACAAAACAGAGTGGTGGCGAAGGTGCTATCTGGCGCTGTGGAAAAAGTCGCTTTGTTAACTGATATTTCCCATGCGACATAGGAGTGCTACGGTTGCCCTCGTCGTCCCAGGTGATTGTTCAATAACAGTAGGACCGGCAGTGGTATCAGTGGTATCTGCATCACTATCGTATACTTCGTTATGTTTATGTTTCAATCTGTACATTATATATATTTTTAAATATTATCCCTTGATGGTTTCCTCCAAAGCCCAAATAGTACACAGTCCACAAGTTCATTCAGTGCTTCTCATTGGTCACGTGCTTTGACAGCCAGTAAGGTTTGCTAAAGTTTGTTTTCCTCGCCGCTACGTCTCTTGCTTTAGGTTTGTTTGGCACCTGGCTCCACTTTACATGTGACCCGTATCTTCAGTACGCACACCAAATGGTCGTGGGTTGCATAAATTTCGTAAGGCGTCTTTTATACTGCATTTCTTTGTTGTTAATCAAAGCTATGTCTGATGATGATGTATCGAAATGAGTCATTAAATTAATCTGTGCCCAAAATTTTCCAAAATTCATTGTGTGCCAAATACGAATAGTTGGCGGCGCGCATACATTTCTCTGTCTAATGAAGAATAATAACGGCAACATTTTTTTTTTATTTAGTGTTCTAGCTAGTTTGATACAGCCCGTTACGATTTCCTTTCCTGTGCTACGTTTTCATCTCAGAATAGCAATTGCAATCTATGTTCTCAATTATTTGCTGGATGTACCCCAATCTCTGTTTCCCTCTACAGTTTTTACACTCTGCAGTTCCCTCTAGTCCACCGAAGTTATTCTGTGACGTCTTAACAGATGCTCTATCATTTTCTCCCTTCTTTTCCATTCCATATATTCCTTTACTCCCTGATTGTCCTGAGAACCTTCTCATTCGTTAACCTGTCAGTCCATCTAATTTTCAACAGTCTTCTGTAGCAGAGCATATCAAATGCTTCTATTCTCTTCTATTCCGGTTTTCCCACAGTCCATGTCTCTCTGCCATACAGTGCTGTGCTCCATACATTCTCAGGAATACCTTCGTCAAATTAAGGTCTATATTTTATCCTAGTAGACTTCTGTTGACTGGAGTGCTACTTAGCTTTTCATCCCCTCCTTGCTATGTCCATCTTGGCTTATTTTGCTCCTTAGGTAGCAGATTTCCTCAACTTCTCTCTTTCATGATACCCAATGCTGATGTTAAGCTTTTCGCTGTTCTCATTACTTTCATCTTCTTCGCTCTACTCCCAACCCATATTCTGAATTCATTAGCCTGTTCATTCCATTCAGTACTTCTTGTAATTCCTCTTCACCGAGAAGATCAATTTTCATAAGCGAATCTTATCTCTGATATCCTTTAACCTTGAATTTTAAATCCACTCGTGAACATTTCTTTTATTTCTGTCATTGCTTCTTCGATGTATATATTAAACAGGAGGGGTGAAAGACTACCTCCCAGTCATACACCCTTTTTAATCCGAGGACTTTGCTTTTGGTCTTCCGGTCTATTCCCCTCTTGGTTCTTATAGTATTACCCGTATTGCCCTATAGGTTACCCCTAATCCTCTCAGAATTTCGAACACCTTGCACCATTTGATAACGTCGGACACCTATTCCATATCGACAAATAATGTCAAGGCATCTTGATTGTGCTTCTGTCTTGCTTCCATTAACACGCGCGACATCATAACTGCCTCTCTGCTGCCTTTAACTTCCCTAAAGCCAAACTGTTCGTTATCTAACACATCCTCAGTATTCTTTACCCGTAACTTACTGAATTTACGTTAAGTAAATAGAGCTGTTTCAAGGAATTTCTTATAAAGCAGTGCTTAGTATTTCGGTGTCTTCTGTTCACTGGAGATGTTACTTGGATGACTATCAAGTAGCATAGGTAAAGGTATCTGCAAATCAAGGAAAAAACCTACTAATGTTTCTCACCATAGTGATAATTTCCGTATGACAGAAAGGTGCTATCATAGGTTACACAACCGAACCGCACTATAAGGATGAATGCGTGGCAGTATGGCGTGCTAATAATTCCGTCGAAGCATTGTATAAGGACGTTTCCAAAGAAACAACAAATCATGTAGAAGAGCACACGGCTACTTACGCCTGTCACGTAATAGTTCACAAATAGTGTTCGAAAAACACTGATTTGGATCGACTCGCGGTTCATCCAAGTTATAAACAGATTCTAATTTGCAGGAATCAATTTTGTACAAGATATGTTGTTAACTCATGGACGCAATTAAGAGTTTCATTGTCTTCACTGATTTCATATTACAGTACTTCAGTTGAGATTATCTCAATTCCGAGGAATGGTCATCAGACATCTTTCGCCAGTACATAGCTATTGGAAGCGGTTTTTTTTTTTACATTGAAGGAATGTAACACAGTACTTGAAGCGGTCACCAAAACTTTCTATCTTTCTAACC
Source organism: Schistocerca cancellata (assembly GCF_023864275.1). Lineage (NCBI taxonomy): Eukaryota > Metazoa > Arthropoda > Insecta > Orthoptera > Acrididae > Schistocerca > Schistocerca cancellata. The sequence goes on from NC_064631.1 coordinate 232,952,165, forward strand.
ACGGTAAGTGTTTCCACAAAACTTTGTGGCAGATTAAAACTGTGTGCCCGACCGGGACTCGAAACTGGGACGTTCGGCTTCCGTAGGCATATGTTCCACTGACTAGCTATCCAAGCACGGCTCATGAACCAACAGGCCCAGTTTCGGGCCTCAGTCCAGCACAGTATTTTAATCTGTCAGGAAGTTTCATATCATCGTACACTCCGCTGCAGAGTGAAACTCATTTTGGAGGTATTTTTATGCTTCAACTATCACTTCGTACCTCTGACTTAAGCAACGTGCGGCTCATCATGATGTGTTAAGTAATGCATGTTGCGCGTTGAAGTCTGATACGAGACGTGTGTTCTCCTTATACAATCATACAACATTATTAACTGAACACGTAATGTGCACTGAGTCTTTATACAGTGAGTTCGGGAATTACCGTTACAAACTTCTAGGACTGGTAGAGGGGAGTGAGTAGATAATGTTTTGAAATGGAATCCACGTCTGGAAACGCACCACATCCGTGTTACAACCATTTGAAAACCTGTTGGTAACGCGACCATTTTTACAAGTAACTGATTAGACGTGACCCAGTGCTTCACTTGTTTTACAGTTCCATTATTAATAGCCAAAGAAATTGCTGGTGTATTCGTTGACGGATTCTCCTCAACATCATACAGTATGGCCTCTTCCAGTTCGTGTTGTGTAGCGTCTCCTCGGAACACGATTGCCTGGCCTGCTGACGGTGAAGGTACCCTCTCTTGAAGCCTTTGGGTAATTGTGGCTAAAAGTGTACGCAGTGGAGTCGGACGTTGTAGAGAACGATTTTGCTAAAGGCGACGACCAGCTCTTTCATTACAGTCGGCTTCGCCATTCAGAAAGATCATGTCGGTGTATTCCACAAACATATACTCAATCATGTTGCTCTAACGCTCACAACACGTGACTGAGGCTCGAACAAGGTCAGAGAGTTGTAATATACGTCGAATGAAATCAGGCGATCCGACGTAACCACCCTCCCATCATGACTGCCCTGTTACGTACCCACCTAAGAAAAATTTTCAAACGGCTGTAGCACAGAAATGGTACGTTTCCGGATATGGGATCCTATTCAGAATTTCGTGTACTGACTCCCTTTAGAAGCTCTAGAAGTATGTAACGGAAATTTTCGAACACGTTGTATGTGTCTCAACACAGAAGCAAAGTTTACCGCACACTAGCAACTTAATAATCTTAATATTAATGTGTAATATTTGAAAACGCTCACTAATATTAATACGACCAAGGTAATCGATGTAAAGGACACGTTTTCGGTTGAGCTTCGCAAACGGAAATAAGTTGTACTATAATATCTTTGAAACTCTAAAGTTATCAGGAATAATATTCAGGTCGTACAAGATTATCTACAGCTTTTACAGAAAGGAGACTGCGGTTATGAGTAGAAAGGCGTGAAGCGAAGGCTGTAATCTAAACTGGCTCGAAGATTATCCTCCAATTTATTTAGTTTGTGCACTGGTGGAGAAGTAAAGGAAACGAGGGAGAAATTAGTCAAAGGAAATAATATTCAGAGGAAAGCGGTAAGATTTGGCGATGACGTTCTAAGTCTGTGAGGGGCGGCAGAGGACTTGGAAGGTAAGTTGAACGGCTTGAGAAGTTTGTAAGATCAGTAGCAAAACAAGGGTAATAGAATGTATTCCAACATAATCACACGGTATTAGAAGTTTTATAATGGGAAATGAAAAACTAAAAGTAGTAGGTGAGTTTCCCTATTTGGAGAGTAAGATAATTAACAATGGTCAAAGTAAACTCTAAAAAAAATGTTAGAAAACAGTTTCTGAAAATATTTGTTTGAGGTGTAGCGTCATTTGGAAGTGAAACGTAGACGATGCATTTTACAGATAAGAGTAGTTCTTTTGACTTTCTTGCAACAAGAATGTGATGTGTTGTTCCCGTGAAACTCATCGTGTTGCGTAAGACATACAGCAGCTTCCATGGCCAGCACGATCTTCGAACTTGTCTCCAATTGAGTGCGTGTGGTTTGTGATGGGACGAGAAGTGACTCGTGCGACACGTCAGCCAACAACTCTTACAGAACTAAGTGAACAAGTCGAGCAGGCGTGGCATAACGTTTCCCAGGACAGTATTCTCCTTCCGTACGATCGACTGGATGCCAGAGTTAGCGCCTAGCGCCACGTACTAATATTGGTGTTTCAGCATAAATCGATAAAGGGTAACTCATAATCGCTTGTGATATTGCTCTGTAGATGTAATCATTTCATGTATTCCATCTTCACTGTTGCAACGATAAATCTTGGGTGAATTGAAAACCTCTAAAAGGGTGTACTAATTCGTTTTCCGGCAGCATATGATAAACTTGCATGCTGCTGTCGCTTTTTAATTTCCACCCGAGTATTAGGTTCGGGATTCGTACTGGAATATACAACCAGAAGAGTAGAATTGGTGTATAGAAAGGTGCGGACAGGCAGGCTTCAATTGTTTACTAGGCATTAATTCGTATCGCAGCCGCTGCGTGTAACTGGTCACGTGCAGCTGAATTATGCAGCGTCTCATTGGAACACTAGTTGGTAAATTGGTATTATCGGAGAGTTTTCTGATTAATTTTTTTTGCTGGTATTCACACCCAATTTTTCAGTAATACGTTTATTTGCATTATTGATTCTATCGTCCAATAAGGTGGAACTTTCATCTTTCATGAACTACATGTTCTGAAACAATTAACCCGTAAGTTCTCCCGAGGCAGTTTTAAAATTTCGCTAGTGAACGTGAAAATGTATTTACAGTTCCTGTTAGTCGTTAGCTTCACAGATACATTCCTGCGTACATAGAAAGTAACGCAAATTCGAATATTCGAAACTAATGGTTACGTAGATGTGCAAATTTTGATATATCATGCCATCTTATTTGCCACGTTTACTTAACTCGGGTATAACTGTAGCTCTCCGTGGTGTACTACGGAAATTGGATCATATGTTAGCAGTAGGCAAGAACATACATCGTCATAATGTTGCGGAACGGCTACTACTGCGGAAAGCACTTCCGCAAATGTGATGCCTGCCCCAAAGCCTTCGTCCAGGTGGAGATTCCATAGTATGTCTGGAGGTATAGTAAGGCGCACTACTGATGGCAATACTACCTGTCGCTTGTTTGTCTTGTGAACTTGGGACAGCTGCGAACGTGGTGTTGCTGAACTACTACCTTATTACTTAGGTTGGCAGTCATGTGATAGGGATCATTACCGAGCAAGGAAAGCTTGGATTATGACATTCACCTATATTAGATAGGAAAGAATTCACCCACGATCCTTGTTTACACTTTTCATTGTGTGCTCAATGCCGGAATCAGTTCTTTGATAAGACCATGGCTCACTATTTCCCTCGTCCTAGTTCTAGCAATACGAGCTAGTGCTCTCTCTAAAATTATCTCTAAGTCGACTGGGTGTTGGTAACTATCGTTCCTCAGTTACGACTTCATTGTATGACATCATAATACCACCATTTAAACCTTAATACGTCTACCTCTGTAACATAATACGAAAATCAGCCGTGAAACAGCAACACTGAAACGGAACCTCTGCACTTCGATTATGTGACTCTAGTCGCAGCTCTGAAGGCTTAAGCACGGCAGCAATTGCTAATACCATCAACCAAAACAGGTTCTATAATTCTGTATGGTATAAATGTATAAAGAAATAGTTCGAAGCACTCTACTGTCAGGGAAATAGCCGTACAGGATGACGGAGATTTTCTTGAGATTCCAAATAATGCACTGGCACACTAGAGAAGACGAATAGCAGACTGTTGGAAACGCTGCCAGACGATATACTGACAATAATGAGCTACAATTATATGAGTTCTCCAACAGGGACGTACAATTCGTCAAAGCAGTGAATCTAGTAGCTCTATGTTATTAATCTCTGTTTTACTTGTCGTTGCACTATTATGAAAATTACATCATTTTTGGAGATTATCAATTAATTCTTTTACTTTGTACAACTAGATTACATAAGCATACACGGTACTGCAACCAGCTTCGGTCAGCCAATGACCACCTTCAGAGTAAGGCATATGCTGCAAACGGTGATTTAACTTCCCCCTGCATTGTTAACAATATTGACAACGCAACGGTAATTTCATCACTTGGAGCATGTACGCTTGATCTTAAAGTTACGTCACGCTGAAAGCGTTATCTAATGTTCTGTCTGCACTGTCTACAATACTGAAGGTTGATGAAATGCAGTGTGACCCACTGAAACTTACCACTTACGCAGCAAGAGAGGAACTAATCTTCCGTGTTGTCAGCAATACTGAAGGTTGCGGCAGTGCAGTACGAGACACAACCACATTCAGTTAAGAGTGAACTCGCAGACTGCGATCATGGAATCGTTCTGAAATACTGAATGAATGAAGTCTGAGTGTTAACGTGTCATGGGCTACACGGCTTTCCCTCCACCACCACTCCAACCCCTTTGATAAGTACGTCGTCCTTACCCCCGTATCGATTATTTCCAGACAGTAAGTGACTTGTGTACCAAGTTTGATTGAATTCGGTCCTGTGCTTGAGGAGGAGATGTGGAATATACATACACACAGACATATATACATACACACATTTCTATAAAATGTGTGGGGTTCATATCTTTCGCTTAATGTTAAAGAGGTCTGTTTGGTACGTGATCGGCCTCTCTGAGGTAACACCAAGATATTGTGGCGTAAACTGAATCCTAAGTGAAACCAAAGATCTCGTGCACACATGTACATTTCATGTCCCCTGCGTGTAATGTCGCAGGTGGAGGACCCTCACGCTGCAGAGCGCGAGCCTCTCCGGCGCATGAGATGTGAAACCACAGGCACAAAGAATTCCGTGTGACGTCCGCTGAATCCCCGGATGGCAGGCGCCTCGCGGCAGGTGCGAACTCAAATAGCGGCGCGTCACCCCGCGCGCGCATTAATAATGCGTGCACGCACCGACGCGCCCCGCCGCCCCCGCCTGCGCTCGCATTAAAAGCCGCTCGTCATTTATTTATCACGCTGCTGTGCTGCTGTCATAATGGCCGCCTGTCTCGTGTTCATTCCGTGTTCCGAGCCGCTCTGTGCGGCTACGACTGCGTCAGCAAACAGCTATTGTTTCGCCTATGCGATCAGAACACTACGTCGAGGCGAGCAAGTTGCGCAGATGGTCTAGATTCTCTACGCGATCATCAATATTACAACAGTTAGTCATAAATTTTCATCAAAAATTCGAAAACAATCACTCCGCAACGATGGTATCAGCTCATCCTTCTGTTTCTCCAGTCGTATTACTTGAGTGTACAGAAGTCTGCAATCACAGTAAGTTACCGCAACATTTTCACCCAGTGATGAATGGAAGAAAGGTTATACTGACTAATGGAACGTCGAAGAGACGTGCACGTTTGGATTGGCGAAGAATAGGGAAGGAACCATCCCAGAACTCGCCTTTGGTTTAAAGAAATATACATTACTGGCCATTAAAATTGCTACACCACGAAGATCACGTGCTACAGACGCGAAATTTAACCGACAGGCAGAAGATACTGTGATATGCAAATGATTAGCTTTTCAGAGCATTCACACAAGTTTGGCGCCGATGGCGACACGTACAACATGCTGACATGAGGAAGGTTTCCAACCCATTTCTCATACACAAACAGCACTTGACCGACGTTGCCTGGTAAAGCGTTGTTGTGATGCCTCGTGTAAGGAGGAGAAATGCGTACCATCACGTTACCGACTTTGATAAAGGTTGGATTGTAGCCTATCGCGATTGCGGTTTATCGTATCGCGACATTGCTGCTCGCGTTGTTCGAGATACAATGACTGTTAGCAGAATATGGAATCGATGGGTTCAGGAGGGTAATACGGAACGACGTGCTGGATCCCAACTACCTCGTATCACTAGCAGTAGAGATGACAGGCATCTTATCCGCATGGCTGTAACGGATCGTGCAGCCACGGCTCGATCCCTGAATCAACAGCTGGGACGTTTGCAAGACAACAACCATCTGCACGAACAGTTCGATGACGTTTGCAGCAGCATGGACTGACTATCAGCGCGGAGACCATGGCTGCAGTTACCCTTGATGCTGCATCACAGACAGGAGCGCCTGTGATGGTGTACTCAACGACGAACCTGGATGCACGAATAGGAAAAGATGAATCCAGATTCTGTTTAGGGAGTATCATGATGGTCGCATCCGTGTTTGGCGACATTGCGGTGAACGCACATTGGAAGCGTGTATTCGTCATTGCCATACTGGCGTATCAACCGGCGTGATGGTATGTGGTGCCGTTGGTTACACGTCTCGGTCACCTCTTGTTCGCATTGACGGCACTGTGAGCAGTGGACGTTACATTTCAGATGTGTTACGACCCGTGGCTCTACCGTTCATTCGATTCCTGCGAAACACTACATTTCAGCATGATAATGCACGACCGCATGTTGCACGTCCTGTACGGGCCTTTCTGGATACAGAAAATGTTCGACTGCTGCGCTGGCCAGCCCATTCTCCAGATCTCTCACCAACTGAAAACGTCTGGTCAATGGTGGCCGAACAACTGGCTCGTCACAATACGCCAGTCACTACTCTTGATGAACTGTGGTATCCTGTTTTTGCTGCATGGGCAGCTGTACCTGTACACGCCATCCAAGCTTTGTTTGACTCAATGCCCAGGCGTATCAAGGCTGTTATTACGGCCATATGTGGTTGTTCTGGGTACTGATTTCTCATGATCTATGTACCCAAATTGCGTGAAAATGTAATCACATGTCAGTTCTAGTATAATATGTTTGCCCAATGAATACCCATTTATCATCTGCATTTCTTCTAGGTGTAGCAATTTTAATTGCCAGTAGTGTACATACAGGGGAAAGCCTAAGTACGGATGGCTCGACGGGAATTAAATCTGCGTCCTTTCGAATACGAGTGCAGTGTCTTAGCACTGTGCTACCTAGGTTAGTCTGATGCATCTGGGTGCAACATTTCGGTTTGTTGCTGTAGCGTGGTCAAATATATCATGAAATATGTTTGCTTCAAATTTCCGAGACTTTGACACAAACAGTTATTGTTGAAAAATCAGGCTTTTTCGATTCTATGATGCTCGTCTTCAGGTGAGTTTATGAATTTATTTTAGTTCAGATACTGGGCGTTCTTCCCCATTATTTATCCACAGCCCTCCATTGTTAGAAACCGTAGCGTTGCCACCTAGCGAGCTTCGCGGTTCTACGACATCCTAGGGCCTTAGATTTAGTCTGGTTAGACCACTGATAGCACATAAGGTTGTGCGTATATGACACGTAAACATGCCCTATTTTGTGTTTAAGGGGTGTCGTCTCCATAAGGTAAGTCAGATAATTTCCGTGTCTTAGTTCTTTCAGCCTGCAGACTGTTTGCTTCCTCTTGTTTTATGAAGTTATGGTTTATATATTTTGTTATTTTCCTTACAGTGTTTTGTTTTCCTTCTCCAGATGACTTTGTGCTGTTGACAGAACCTGTATTTCTAAAGAAGTCGCATTTCATCTTACCATTTGAGAGCTCTATTTTATACCATTATTGGCTTGTGGTGTGTTCCCACATTACTGTAAACCTTCACAAGGTAGGCTTTTGCCTTTCTGTTTTCTCGCTACTGCAACTTTCCTTCTTGTTTTAGGTATAAATTGCGACCATCGGCATTGTCCAGTATTTTAGCGTAATACAAGCACTTCGCCCATTCTTTTCTGGGTGTAATTATATGCATTTGACTCCTCATTCCATGAGATGGTTATTTACCTATCGTCCTGTAAGTGTTAAATTTTATATTTCATGCTATGGGAACTAGTACATACTTTAGCTACCACAATCCCCACAATCCCCCCCCCCCCCCTTTAACGCAACTTAGGAGCAGTAACTTTTATCTTCTATGTCTGAAGAATGTTCACGTGGTTTTGTTATTTTATAATTTTTATATATGGCCACTATATTTGTCCTTGGTTTTGTAATTTTCATAGATTCTATGAAGATGCCTTTCAATACAGGCGAAACGCGTCGCAAATGAAAACCTAATACATCCATCTTTATTGCAACCACGACTGGATTCTCTCTATAAATATAGTCTCCTTCAGTCCATTGCCTAAAGTACTAAAAAATACAGGATTTCACAAATCTTAAGTGCCATACTGATCATTTTTTTTTTCTTCTTCATAACTATCCTATCTAGAATAAGACGGTTTCAGTCCACCTTATTGCCGGACTCCCTGTAACTCTTCTACCTCTGGGTTGGTATTTGAGGAGTTTTCGGAGGGTACACCCGTCTTCATCTGTCTTTCCAAGATCTTCTTTAGTTCTGTTCTGTGCTGACAACTGGTTTTACTTTGAGATCCTTAAGGGCACCATCATATCTGTTCCTGCCGCATAGTGTGTAGCTTGCTGTTCTTCTCGACGTTCACTAGCCTCCGTTCGTCATCTCTACACAGTGTACAGGTTTCGCTGCCAGACCAGAAGGTAGTCGCTTACGGTAGTTTAAGTGTGGTGTTTCACGAGTATTTAGGAATCACGTACAAGACGACAGAATTCAATACTTCAGATCTGGAATGAGCAGTTTGTCTGAGTCACGTGTTTCTAAGCTTGTCACGTTGCAGTGTTGTCATTGGGGACGCTCTGATTAAAATCAGTCGTTTGTAACGTATCCGCGGTAGGTATTTTCCGGTGGAGCTGCCTTCTGTGAGCTTAAGTTGCTACTGTTAAGGTCTGTTTATGATAATGAAGAACTACATGTAATCTCAACATAATCAGTTTAGGATCGTCTACAATACGGGGTGCAACAAAGAGATAGGTCAAACTTTCAGGAAAAATTGGCCACACAAAAAGGAATAAAATGTGTTGTAAAGATATCGGCCTCGAAAAGCTTTTTTTCCAAGTTAAAGCTCATTTTGCAGTTCTCTTCATAAACAAATTAATCATGGGAAATAGAAAGAAGCAGAACGTACCAGTATTATGTGGAACCTTTTGGTTACGTTTGGTTAGAATGTACAGTAAGATACAGTTCGCCGCAAATGTTTGTCGTTCCAGTTGAACGAAGGTAATGTTGGTATGTCAAGCACTCCGTTACTTTTGTTGATATGCGACTAAATTCATTGTTCTGCTAGCGTTAACTCTTTAGCAGTCAAGAAGGGCTAGGTTTCCAGTACAGTGCAATGTAAGTGTACTCGATTGGGCACTGTCCATTTGCTGCACAGATTAACATGGCGCTTAACGTTTGTATCGGAATAGATTTTCAGAACGATACTGTCCCGACAGGAGGGCGTTTGAAGCAATGTATCGTCGTCTTGGGGAGCTGGGACGTTTATACATACTATTCACGGCTGGCGAAGTCCTATAAGGTTGAGGACACCTCAACTGGAACAAAAACTTGAAGCCGTTGACGACAACTCTAGTCTCACTGTAACGTAATTAGCTGCAAAAACTAATGTTCACCTCATGACTGCAGCGTGCTACATGGCTACCGGTACCTGCTGTAAACGTACAATCTGTAAAAACTGAGCTCTAGCATGGGAATGAAGCGTTTCTGGTCCCATGTCCATACGACGTATTTTCTTCCTCTTGTAACGAAGCAGTCTGTATTGTCTGTCTGTGGACTACCCGATAGCAGATTACGTAGTATGCGATACGCGCTAAAACAGGTGTGGGTAGTGTATAGAGACATTCAGTGAAGAAGGACACTTAGTGCAAAAGTGCGAAATTGTTGTAATGAAAATGTTAAACTGTGTCACAGACCATTTAATGCATGTTATTAATCAGGTAAACTAATGTACGGTTAGGATAAGTCATTATCACTTGGATATGAATTTCGGGTTGTTTTGAAGAGAAAGAACCAGTTCTGGAAGCAGTGTTAAAAGTGTATAAATGTTAGCAGACTTTTTCAATCAGTTTTTCAATTATAATTAAATAAGTAAAGTTTATTGCTTATCATAATGCAAGTTAACTGTGTAAAACATTAATTTAGGAAAAGTTTAACAATTACGTATCTTTGCAAGTCAGGACAACATGTTCTTACGGAATCACCAACTAAAAATTTGTAATTAAACTTGTAATTAATGTTTCTGGGACATTCTATAGAGAAATTCAGTGCAATATCCACATATTACGAAAACTAGAGAATATTCGTTTAAACTGGAGACATAACCTGATTCCGAAAGACAGTTTGTATCATAAATAATGTTAGAAGAACGATTCATTAATTTTTTGTAACATGATGTAAAGATTTTGTGATGTACGTAATTATTCCTCATATTAGCCTTCAAATGTTGTAAAAAGACATTTTGAAAGTTTGAATTGTAATTTTGATGTTGCAGAAATATTACCAGCTCAAAAGTGTTTCACAAAGTCGCATAATTTATTAAATTACGTAAATATATTCGAGAATGTTCTGGACTGAATAATAACTGAATTATTAACAGTATGTATGTTTCAAAATTGCATTTGTAAAAGATTGTTAATTTCGGAAATACGCATTATCATTGTACTCGTTTTAATTTCTCCTAAAGCTCTTTAATGTCAGATTTTGCTGGATTAATTTATTGCAATGGTAACATCAAAAATGAAATCATTCCGTTCAGCAGATTCTGTAACTATTCTTCACGTTCACTGAGGATAGCAATGTCATCAGCGAATCTTATAATAATATAATAATGTCATGTGACGAGGGCCTCCCGTCGGGTAGACCGCTCGCCTGGTGCAAGTCTTGTTAAAGGATGTATTAATACACCTAGTCCAAAGCCTTGGGCGGAGCGCAGTTGGAGTACTATCTGGTGTGTTCCCTTCCTGGGAAGTTGTGACAGTCAGCTGTTGTATATATGTGGGTAATAAAGGAGTGTTGACAGCAGATTAACTGGTGTACGTCTGGTAGTGACCCAAGACTTTCTGCAGCGATGTTATCTCCTCCAGAAATGTAAAACATGGGACGATCTGCTGTACTATGTTAAACCTGAATTGATGGGATTACTACGTTAGATTTGACGTTGGAACTGGGTTTCTGGACCTCGTTACGTTTTACTCTACATGTGACGAATGTTTCCTGAAAGTCTGGCGACATTTACTTGTGATACTCTGTATGTATACTTGTTAGACTACATGTTTAGGAAACCTTGTGTTCGAAATATGTCTGTTACACAGTTCTATAGCGAGAAGCTAAGGAGATACGCAGGGTACTGCTGCTACCCCTACTGCTGGGTTGTATACAGCCCACAATACCGTCAAGGTTTCATGTTCTCTCGCTCACTACATGCAAACTGCTACCCCTGCACAAAAAATGAACAGTACAGTTTCGTATGAAATTCAATATATTTAAATTTTGTGCTGGGATACGTTTACGCTGGAGGCAATGATTTTTGACTTATTCAAGAAAAACGCGAATGAAGCTCACTTCAGTAATTCAAAAACTATGGCCACTAGCGAAGACGTAT